>NC_044590.1:7215601-7556000 GCF_901933205.1 Camarhynchus parvulus | reverse complement strand
GGGGATGAAGATGGGGTGATGACAGCCCTTCAGCACTAAATGTGCTCCATTCACCACTTTGCCCTTCCCTGCCTGAGCCAAAGACCACCAGTCCTGCCATTGTCCTGCACTGCTGCCTTGGCCCGGACTCCCCATCCTCCTGCTGGGGCCTCATGCGGTGCTACCATGAGCTGGGGGTCCCCTGCCCTGGGCCACCCCCTCCCCTCCTCCCTCTGAGCAGCAATAAAGGCGTTGGTGCTGGGGCTGTGCTCTTGGTGTCACTGTGCTTGGGGCTGCACTGGGCCAGGTGGGAGCTGGAGCTGGATCAGGACCACTTTGTTGGGCTGTTTCCATGGCCATGGCAAGGCACCATGGAACACCTGTGTCCTGCTGTCCTGTGCCTTTGCTCCAGCCTTGGTGCAGAGTACCTGAAAAGAGCACAGTGGAAAAGGCCCTGGGGTGCTGTCAGTAGCAGCTGAACATGAGCACCAGGTGGCCAAGAACGTCAAGGACATCCTGGCCTGTATCATCATGGCCTGTAACCAGTAGGGCAGCCAGACCGGGGAAGGGATTGTCCCCCTGGCGTGGGTGAGGCCCACACCTCAAGTCCTTTTTCCAGTTCTGGGTCTCTTACTTCAAAATGGACATGGAAGTGTCAGAGCGTGTCTAGAGAAGGGCAATGGAGCTGGTGATGGAGCTGGAGCATTAGAGAGGCTGAGGGGGCTCAGCCTGGAAGAAGGGAGGCTCAGGGTGAGCCCTCACAACTCCCTGACAGGAGGGAGCAGCCATGTGGGGGTCAGGCTCTGCTCCCAGGGAACAAGGGGCAGGATAAGAGGACACGGTCTTAAGCTGCACCAGGGGACTTTTACGTGGGGTATTAGGAAAAATTCCTTCACAGGAAGGGTTATCAGGCCTTGGAATGGGCAGCCCGGGAAGGTGGTGGAGTCACCGTCCCTGGAGGTGTTTAAGGGAAGACTGGACATAGCCAGCAGGGCAGGATTTCAGTGCCCTGTTTTGGCTGAAATGGTGCTTCTGGGTCACAGGCTGAACTCGATGACCTCGGAGTTCTTTTCCAACCTAATTAATTCTGTGATTTTGTGATTCCCGCGGCGGCGCCGCCCAGCAGCGGGGCGGGCCCGGAATGGCGGCGGGGCGGAACGCGGCGCCGAGGGGCGGTGGCGGTGGCGGAGCTGCATTGTCGGCGCACGGCGGGGCCGCTCCGTTCCTGGTCGGTCGGTCCGTCCCCCAAAGCGCCCCCCCGGCCGCGGCCATGCTGCCCGGGGCCCGAGCGCTGCGGGCGGCGGGGCTGCTCCGCCCGCCCGGGGCCGCTCCCTGCACCGGGGCCGCCCGCAGGGCGCGCTGCGGGCCGGGACAGCGGCCGGCGTGGCGCGGCCTCGCGCTGCCCGCCGGGCCCGACCTGCGGCACTTCCTGAGGGCAGCTGCCGCGGGGCATCCGGGACCGTCGCCAGACCTACCGCCTGAGCCGTGCTCTACCCCCGGGGCCCCGAAAGGTCTGTGGATCTTCGGGGTCGGAGCTGTTGGCGTCAGCCGAACCCCCCTGCTGCGGCCTCGCTGCCGGGTCAAGGGCAGCCGTAAGGCCGGTGCAGACAGTGGTGCTTCCCAGTCGGAGCAGAGTAGGGAAAATGGGATGTTTGGTTGCTTTTGGGGCCCTGAGGGGGTTTTGACGCTAGAAGGAGTTTAGTTCTTGGCTGCAAAGTCGTGTGTGTTTTTCCACCACGGAGTTGGACAGAGAGCAGGTTGCTCTGGCACTTGCCCGCAGTGTGTGCTGGGCTGTTGGTGGGGCTGTGGTGCCCTGGCAGGGATGGTGTTCATTGCCCTGAGTGTTGTGTCTCAGTAAGCACGCAGCTGCTGTTCTCTAGTCGCAGCCCAGCCCTGCCGTGTTGCAGAGCACACGGGTTTCCCAGAGCCTGCCCTTCGGTTTATCCCTTGTGGGCTGCAGGTGCAGGCAGCTTTTGTGCTGCTTCCCTGGCTCCAGTGGTGGGGTTGAGGGCTTGTTCCCGCAGAGCAGGGGATTGGATGGGTTGTGGATGGGAGCTGAGCAGGCTCCTGTGTCACACCTTTATTGCAGTGTACCTGGAGACCTACGGCTGCCAGATGAACGTCAGTGACACCGAGATCATCTGGGCCATCCTGCAGAAGAATGGCTATACCAGGACAAAGGAGCTGGGTGAGGTAAGGCAGCACCTTGGCAGCTCTCCTGGAGCACTGTCCTCATGCCCTGGCTGTGCCTGCAAGTCCCAGCTTTTCTCTGGAGTGCAACCCTGTGGGATGTTACGAGTTTTGCAGTCTGAGTTCTGTGAAGTGAGGGAAACTGCTTAACAAGTGTGCTAGAAAGCTGTGGGTTGTCTTTTTTCTTTAAACTACTGGGCTCATCTCAGTTGGAAAGGGATTGGACACAGCAGGATCTCCTGTCTCCTCTTTGAGTTTACTTTTACCATTTAGTGGAGACTGCTTGTCTTCTGTTTCTTTCTTGCAACTCTTTTTGTTGAAACCTGCTGTGTACTCAGGTAGGTCTTCTTTCCTGAGTTAAGTGAGTTTTATAGTCTGCCTCTTCAGGTTACCTGGGCAGAGCATGAGAACTTCTTGTTTGGTTTTTATTGATTCTTCTCTTTTTGTTGCTTTTGATTTAGGCAGATGTGGTTCTTCTTGTCACCTGTTCCGTGAGGTAAGGAGATGTTTGTCACTGGTTTGGGACAGTTTTTAAGGAATTACCATTTGAAAACCAAGGCAATAAAGGTGTTGCAAGAGGAAAGGAGTGTGGAAGTGTGAAACTGGCTGTTTAGTTGAGCGTAGGGCTGGCTGGTGCTATGATTTACAACATTAATTGTGCTATGAATTGCTCTTCTGGGTAATGAGAAGTTCTTTGGTAGTGTAATCTCTGTGTATATGCCATGGGCAGTGAGAGACCTGCACAATTAATGATTTTATTTTAAAATATTCTATCTTCTCTTGAAGCTACTCTCTAGTACAGTGTCTGTACTTTAAAAATGTGAGAAATATGTTTAGGGGCAACTTGATATAAAGGGAACTTCCCTTGTTTTTTGTGAATGCGGAAGACACCAAATGCTCATTGTCACTTGCAGGGTACCTTGTAGTGTGGCCAAGGCACTTTTTCTCCCCAAGAATTTAGTCCCTAAAGTGTTTCTGCAGGGGAGATGCTCTCAGGCAAGCAAAGTGATAGCAGATAAGACAGAGTCAAGACACAATCCGCACACCACAAACGCACTCTCAGGTGCCATTAGATTCCCTGCTTTAGCTGAGTTCTCCTCACAGAGCCCTTGGGGTGCTCAGGCTGGGGCTCAGTGCAGGAGCAGCAGGTGCAATGGCCCGTTGTGCTGGCTCCCCAGGGAGAAGGCAGAGCAGGCCATCTGGAACCGTCTGCAGCACCTCAAGGCGCTGAAGGCTCGGCGGCCCCAGGCTCGAGCTCCGCTCCGCGTCGGGATCCTGGGTACGGCCAGGCTGCATGGCCTGAGTCCCACTGGCAGCTGGAAGGGCTGCGGGAGAGTAATGGAGGACAGGCACTGCCTCACGAGGAGCCTTCTCCTTTGGTGGCAGGATGCATGGCCGAGAGGCTTAAGGAGGAGATTCTGCACAGGGAGAAGCTGGTCGATGTCGTGGCAGGCCCTGATGCCTACCGTGATCTTCCCCGGCTGCTGGCAGTGGCAGAGTCTGGCCAGCAAGCTGCCAACGTCCTGCTGTCCCTAGATGAGACCTATGCTGACATTCTGCCTGTCCAGACTAGTGCAGGTGGCACAACAGCATTTGTGTGAGTACCTTTTCCCAGTGCTTGTTTCCCTGGCTCCGGTTTGAATATCTGTGCAGAGTAGATGTGTCAGTGACAGCAGCTGCCCAGGAGATGCAGTGCCTGGCTGCACTGAGTCTCCCAGAGTGTGTGTGTGTGTGTGTGTATGTATGTTTTTGCTGTTGCTTTGCTGTGTGACTGAGCCCTGGAGAGCATGCCCTGAGCTCTGGCTGTTGTGGACTTCTCTCCCTCTCCTTTGGGAATGCTGACTCTTAGCCTGATGCTGCATTGAGTGATTTCTGTGCCACTGTCCCTTCCTGAAGTCCATGCCTAACTCATCCCCTGCCTTCTGTGGTGCCCTGCCCCAGGTTCTGCTATTCCTTCTTCTAATGCTCCACTCATTGTAACTTCTGATTGCTTAGTTTTGGTGGTAGCATTGTCAGATGTGAAATCAGACTCTGCTCAGTGTGGCTGTAGTGTATGGAAGGACAGTGTCACTCTGCAGGAGTGGGATGTAGAAGGATCTTTGATCATTGCCAGGCTGCAGTGGCAGTCTGTGCCTCATTAGCTCTTTCCAGCTTTCTTGAAATTGTGCATGAAAAATCAGGAGGTGTTAGCTCAGGGCAAGCTGAATCCACTGTGGCTGGTCTGTGTGTGGAGCTGGCTGCAGGCAGCAGTTCTGGACTCATCTGGGCAGGATGCAGTGTGGATGGTTCTGCAGGAGGGAGGTGACCTGTGCTTTACCTCTGGGCAGGTCCATCATGCGGGGCTGTGACAACATGTGCAGTTACTGCATCGTGCCCTTCACCCGAGGCCGGGAAAGGAGCCGCCCCATCGCCTCCATCCTGCAGGAAGTGAGGATGCTCTCAGATCAGGTGAGACAGAGCCTCCTCCTGCCTGTCCCAAGCCATGGGAGGAAGGGTGGTTGCTGGGTGTTTTCAGTGGTACTTGTAACCAGTGTCACTGCCTTTATCTGCAGAGATGAAGTTGTGGTGGGGTTCCACCAGTGGCTTTTGGATTCCCCTTGTAATACTCCGTGACAGACAGGGATGGGAGGGCTTCTGTTGGAAACTCCTTAGAGTAAAACCATGGCTGCCCTTGCAGCTCAGCCATCCTCACCAGGTTATATTTCTTCCTCTCTGTTTATTTTGTAGGGAGTGAAAGAAGTGACACTCTTGGGTCAGAATGTCAACAGCTTTCGAGACCTGTCTGAAGTGCAGTTTCAGTCAGTGGCTGCCCCTGGCCTCAGCCGTGGCTTTAGCACAGTCTACAAAGCCAAAGCGGGAGGTTTGCGCTTCTCGCACCTGCTGGACCAGGTCTCTAGGATTGATCCAGAAATGAGGATCCGTTTCACCTCTCCACACCCCAAGGATTTTCCTGATGAGGCAAGTGTAAAATTGGCCTCTGCTTGGAGGCAGCAAGGTAGCTCTGAAATGTGAGGTATGGGATGTGCTGCCCTTTGTTTAATTTCCCAAACAAAGAGAATGTGGGTTCCCAAGCTGGGAACAGCAGCTCCTGGGAGTTGGATGTTGAGGCTAAAGCTGGTGGGTTTGCAGTTTGCTGGCTTTTAACCAGGGAAGACTCTTCCCTTGGCACCCAGGTACAGTTAAGCTGTCTGAGACATCCCCTGATCACTTACCACAGGTCCTGCAGCTCATCCAGGAGCGACACAACATCTGCAAACAGCTGCACCTCCCAGCCCAGAGTGGGAGCACACGAGTCCTGGAGGCCATGCGGCGAGGGTGGGTCACCCCATGAGGAGCCCTTGTGTCCTGCCCTTTGATTGCCTGCTGGTTTCTCCTCACTGATGTTGTGGGTTTCCAGTTAGCAAATCCATGTGCTGTTCATTGCAGATACACAAGAGAAGCATATTTAGAGCTTGTGCATCACGTGCGTGACTCTATTCCAGGTACGTGTTGCTTTGGCTTGGTCTGAACTCGGCATGGCTGCATCTCACTGTCCTTTCCTGAGTGCAGTGTTCCTGTCTTCCATGAGGGAAGTGTACAGCTGTGTGTCTGTTACAGGAGTGAGCCTGAGCAGTGATTTCATTGCTGGGTTCTGTGGGGAGACAGAGGAGGATCACCTGCAGACGGTGTCCTTGCTGCAGGAAGTCCGCTACAATGTCGGCTTCCTGTTTGCCTACAGCATGAGACAGGTGAGTGCATGCCCTGGTGGAGAAGGCTGTTATCTCTGGCTGTGTCCCCTAAACTCCTCAGTACTCTTTCTCACAATAACACATTTTTTAAAAAGCTGATGAAAGTCATACCCAAAGACTTGGTATACTGGTAGATGTCATTTGTCCCAGGTAGCACTTTTAGGGTATGTGGTTCTGCAAGGGCTATTGTTGTGCCTGGGAGGCTTCCAGCTTCCCTGTAGGAGTGTTGGTCAGTGTTGGTAACTGCTCAGTGACCTGGCTCTGCAGATGCTCCAGGGTCATTGCAGGGAAGTAACTGTGTCTGCAGAGGCTGCAAATACATTATTTGCTGATGAGGAATGTGCTGATGGAGCTGGGCTGGAGCCCAGCTATGAAGGTCTGTCAGTCAAGTCTGGAGGGAAGTGGTGAATTTTTGAGAAGGTATTTCCATGAGAAGAATGGGTAGTTGGTAAGTCTCCATTAGAATGCTCTCCAGAGTGTATGGTTCTGTTGGGGAAGAGGACAGAAGGTTGGGAAATTTAAGGAAGCAAAGGGATTTGGATCACCATTCAGTACATAGATTAGAAGTAGTAGAATCTGTTGCCTGTCTATGGACAGAGAGGCACAGGCACATCCCACACAGGAGCTGCAAAACTGTTTCACAACCACTGATACTCAGTGCCCTGCATCAGACCTTCTGCCTAAAAGGTGGAGAAGAAGGATGTGAGGAGCGCGAGGGCGTGGCTGGCACTGGAATAGTTCCTTTGTGATACAAACTGAAATGCTGTTGGAATGTGGGAAGCTGTTGCTGGAAGAGCAGTGGGGCTGGCTGGGGTCAGACAAGGCTCTGGGCTCAGGCTGGGTGCTGAGGGGCTGCTCTGGCTCTGTGTGTGCAGAAGACACGGGCGCATCACCGGCTGCAGGACGATGTCCCCGCAGATGTGAAGAAGCGGCGGCTGGAGCAGCTCATTGCCACCTTCCGGGAGGAGGCTGCGAGGGCCAACGCAGCACTGGTGGGACAGGCCCAGCTGGTGCTGGTGGAAGGGGTAAGTGGGCCTGGAATGGAATTGTCCTCCTCCTATCTTACTGGATCTGAGGCTGTGCACAGTGCTCACCACTTCTGCCTTCCCTTCTCATTTTCCCCTTGTAATCCCAGGACTCCCAAGACCGTTTCTTCACACTTAAGCAGACAGCCTGACTTTGCCAGAGCACTGAGCCGAGCACAGGGAATGGGATCAGTTAGGGATGCATCTCTGGCCAAGCACAGAATTTGTGCTTTGGTGTGTGAGTGTCACCCAGCAGCTCTGGACACAGTGCTCTGTTCCAGGGCTTGGTTAATGTGGGTTTAATACCATCAATAGTGCTCAATTAATTCCTGAGGCAATAAAGCCCAGCAGTGAATCAGAGCAATTGCCATGCAGGTAATGTTCCCTGTCCTCTTTCCAGCCCAGCAAACGCTCTGCCTCGGAGCTGTGTGGGAGGAACGATGGCAACATCAAGGTGATCTTCCCCGACGCCGAGCTGGAGGATGCTGCTGAGCCCGGGGCTCCAGGCAGAGCCCAGCCCGGGGACTATGTGATGGTGAAGGTGACCTACCTGCAGGGCTCAATTCCTTGCACAGTGCTGTTCTCTAGGGCAGCTGCTGCCAGAAGAGCCTAAAATTAGAATGGATCCTCCCCAGTGCCTGAAGGCCTGTGCTGTTTCTTTCAGGTAACCTCTGCCAGCTCGCAGACCCTGCGGGGAGTTCCACTCTATCGGACCACCCTGTCCCGTGCTGCTGCTTCTCACTGAGGGATCCCTGCTGCCCCTGGATGGAAGCAGCACGTGTTCTCCATGAAGAAACAAGGAAGTGTGGTCAGGTGGAGAGATACGGTTGAACCAGGAAGATATATATGTATATTAAAATTTATTTATGAAATAATAAAATACATATATATTTTTGCTTTGGTGCCAAGTTATCCGTCATAGTGTGTGCAGGTTCAAAGGGGTAGAAGCTGTGTGTGAACTTGCAAAATCCAAGTACTGTGAGATTGTGTATTTTGACTTGCCCTGAGGCTTGTCCCACCTTCAGAGTGCTGCAGGTCAGTCCTCTGACTGTGATCATGTCCTCTGGCACAGCCCAGCCTGAGATGGATGTGCAGAGCAGTTCCTTCCTGCAAGCTCAGCTGAATTTAGGAGCTGCAAAAGCTGGTAGTACCTACAAAACACAGCCCCAGTAGCTGCTGGAGAATGGCAGGAGTACTGTCAAAGGGTAGAAAGACCTGAAATAACAGAAGGTTAATTAATTCTTTCCAAATATTGGCAAAATGCTTGGAAAGGAGATGCAAGAACCCACACCACACTTGTGTGTTGGAATGTGGCACTGGACTGTGGAATGAAAAATGGTGTTTAATGTGCACCAGTGAATCTGTTGTGTCTGGGGCTGAAGGGAATGCAGCCTTGCCCTGGTACTGGGGAGGACTGGATCTTGTCTGGAGAAGATTTCCTTGTTTCCAGTCCGGGGAATGCGTGGGAAGAGATGGCTGCTTAAAACATGGGGTGCAGTTTTGTAATCCAAACATCTATGCATGTCCTTCCCTTTGCTTACCAAGAGAAGTGGTTGTACTGATTTAAATGGCCAGTAAGTTCTTCAAATGCATCTGACAGTTCCTTGTTTTCATCAGCCTGCAGCTGACCCTGGCTGCGCAGTGTCACATTCCAGGCTGCTCTGTGAAATTCAAACAAGGACCTGTGACCTGCACTTGTGAGTAAACTGAGATGTGAGAAAGGATCACCCCTTTTCATGCAGATAATCATGTCATTAAAATAAATCCTTGTAAAAGGCTCAAGCCAGTGACCAGTTTTGAAGGAACAGCTGGTAGCAGGGCAGTCACAACATGAATTTGCAGAATTTTAAAATAAATGTGAAAGGGTTTTGCTCGAAAGCTGCCTCTCCTGCTCAGCTCTTTTTGGGCTATAATAGTTTCTCTTTGAAAACAGCATGGTTCACTGAATATTCATTAGGCTTCAAGAAACAAATACATTTTGTTTATTATCAGAGCTGAGTTCCTTCTCAGGAAGTGAATCTGCACAGACACCACTGTCTGTGTGGGCTCTGAGGGACTGACAGGCGCACAGGGCTGATCTGCCCTCCTGCTCCCACGTGGGAACGTGTATTTGGCCAAGTTCACAAACCAGGGCCTGAACCTGTGCTGCTCAGTGAGGATGAGCCTGTGGTCCAGGGGGGTTTCAGGAAGAGGCAGCAGTTTGGGTGAAATCCCAAAGCAAGCAGCAGCATGTATAAGTGACAGCCCTCGGAGGTGATGGGCACTGAGGCCAGGTTGCTTGGCTCATCAAGCCCGCTGAGCAGTGGCCAAATTTAACTGCCCTATTGCAAATCTTTCAGCTCATAATTCCCAGGCATTTTGGGACTAGGGCCCAAGCCAGCACCCTGGAAAAAGGGCTGACACCCACTTTTCCCTGCTCATTTTAACCTCCCCAGGAGCATCTATTCCAAGCAGGAAATGCAGACCACAGTGTGCCCTCCCCCCTCCATCCTGCTTTGAGGCCAGCTGTGGCCGTTTTACAATCATTATTTTAAGAGTGGGAGACTAATGAGGAGGAGAGCTGGGTTTTACATTTTGATGAGGAGGTGATAATGCTCACTGCACGGGCTCCCCGGGGAGCCATAGCACTCACCATTTGCTTCGCCTCCTTAGTTTTTATAGGCCTCGGGAATGAAGACCGAGGTTTTAAGGCAGCAAAGCATCCATTAGGAAGTGCTTACGGTGACCTTGGAGGCTGAGTCAGTCCTTTGGCACTGCGTGGAAGAAGGAATGTGTTGTTTTTCTTGAGGCCTGGAGGTGGGATGTGCGTTCTCTGTCACTTGTCAGGTTTGCTGCCCAAATCCAGCTGTTGGGAAAGCTGGACTCCTACCTCGTTTGTGTTTTTGCACGTTTCTGTTCCCACCCTGAGCAGGGATTAGAGCCCTGAACCCTCCCAGACCTCCCATCTCCCTGATGTACACCTGTGCCTTCTGCAGGGCGGAGCTGTGCCCTTACAGTCAGTCCTGCCCCAGCTACACCCATGGGCAAACACCTAAGGAGCCTTTTGGCAGATCAGATTTCCCAGTGCAGACCTGAAGTGCTGGGATGACATTTACTTTCCACCAGCAGCCGTGCCCTGAGGGTGTCTCCTGACACCGGAATTTCGTAAATCACAGCAGGCGCTTTCCTCTCTGCTGGCAGGGTGTGGGCGAGGCTGGACATCACCCGCACACACAAATAGCTTCACCTGGCAGAAAGGTCACTGTCAGGGAGAACAAGAGCCTGTTTGTTCCCCTGGCCCCCATCAGAGAACAAACTTGTTTGTCCTCAGGTCTTGGCTGTGCTCAGGGAGTGGAGGGACAGAGAGCAGCAGGTGCTCACAGCCCCTGTGCCCTGCTCAGCACTGGCTTTTATTGGCCTAAGGACAGCCTCAAAATTGAGTCCCATCACTGCCTACACTCTCCTGCCCAAATTTGCTCCCTTCTCCAAACTTTTGAAGCAGCTTGGGCAGAGCAGTCAGGCTTTTCCCAGTGCCAGAGCTGGCCATGGTGTATCATGTCCTCCCCCAGAACCCCTCGAGTTCTGCAGTCTCTGTTCCCTCTGCATGACATGGTGCTGGTGGAGGGAAGGATGGACGTTTTCCCTGATGGAAGCCTGTAAGCACAGTTTGCTTTAGGTCAGCTGGAGCTTGCTCTGCTGAGGGGGTGGCAGGTGACAAGGCATCGCCTCTGAGTGATGCCAGCAGCCTGCCAGGCTGTGCCAGGGGAAATGCTTTCCTCCTCTTTTCTCGTGGCTTTTCACTTCAGCAGACAGGCTCCATGTGCCTGCCAGCCCATTCCCCCAGGCCTCCTCCTCCTCCCTGCTCTGGGACTGCTGTGGGCTGGGGGTCCAGGGAGTTTTCCTTCAGCAGTTTTTCATCACCATTTCTGAAGCCAGCTCTTTGCCCAGAGCTTTGGGATTTAATGCAACATAAAGAGCTTTCAAAACTGTTTTCCACTTCTAAGACCAGTTCTACAGTTCACTCCTTTCTGAAACTGGCAGTGGTTGGGTTCTGGCAGGGCAGGCACAGCTGCTCCTGCAGGCTCCTCTGCAGCCGATGGTGAACTCTGTGCTGTGCTGGAAACGCAATGAGGTCTCCATTGCCCTTGCTTGGTGCACCCCAGACCAGCCCCAAGCTGCTCTGCAGCCCCCCCAGGTTGGCATTGTCTGTCCCCAGCCTCCCTCCATGTCTGTGTGCCTCCCCAGAGCGCTCCTGGGCTGTGACCCGCATGGCAATGACAGAGGTGGTGAGTGGCAGCTCCGAGCTGTGGGTTTGTGAATTCAGAGGGTATCTCACAGTCTGTCACAGGCACTGCTGCTCTCTGGGGCCCAGCAGTCCTGCAGCTTTCCCTCCTCCCTTGTGAGCAATTTATTTCCTTTACTGACAGACAACTATTGACTTCTCATTCTCCTGAAGATGAGATGTCTTGTCTCATCAGGTTTAAATTAGTTTTATCTTTAGCCTTTCCTATTAATAAGCTCTCATCACAGTGTCATTACTTGATATCTATTTTCTGATGTTTTTCATTAATGGCTCTATATCTCCCAGATATTTTTTCAAGTATTTTTCCCCTGCTGCTGAGTTATTTAACAGTCAGACAGATCAGAGACATGAAGATGGTCTGATGCTGGTCTGAGACAGCGTGGAATGGCCCAGCATCACTTGGTGTGCAGGGCACTGGGACAGGGATGGGGCAGCAGTGGGGCAGCACTGGGCTGTCAGGGGTGGTCATGCATTCCCTCCCTGTCTCTCTGCATCCCTCTGATCCCAGCCTGAGCTCTGACACGCCTGGGGCTCTCAGGAGCACGAGTCAATAGAGTAATTAAAATGCCTCCCGTGAGGCGAAGGTGCTGCAATTCCTTTGGACAGCTGTATCTGTGAAAAACAGAGGGCTGCTTTCCGTGCTTTGTGTGCCTGGCAGGGGCTCTTCTCCTTCAGCAGAACTTCCACCAGGAAATGTGAAAGGGAATTATTTCACATTATTTCAAGGGGGCCCCTGCCCAGGGCCCCCGTTCCTGCTGGGTCTGAGCCACCTCCTCCAGCAGCCAGTCTGGGGCAGGGGCCACTGCCACCAGGAACATGGGGCTGGAGAACTGCCAGCCTGGGGACAGGCAGGGTGGCCAGCCTGGGGACAGGCAGGGCTGTCAGCACAAGGACAAGGCAGGGCTTTCTCATTATGTCTCCAAGGGTGTCAAAAGCAAAGTCCATCAGTGTTGAAAACACCCAAATCTCAACCTCACTGCCCTACATTGACTTCTTGCATTAAGGAGGAGGAGAAAGGTGTCTAATTCCTGGAGAGCAAACCCAGGGGTGACAACAGCCTGATGCACAGTGGCATGTCTAATGGAGCTGTCAGGGTGTTCAGGGACACTGCTGGCGGTGTGTTTGCCACTCACAGAGAGAGGTCATTGTGAGATGCCTCACCTGCCCCGGCTGTGGCTCCCATGTAGGAATTACAGAGTGGCTGCAGGACAGGCAATTTGCAGCAGTGCCTCCAGCAGAGGGTCTGAGAGTGATTAATATTCAGCACACTGCTGTGAAAATGAACAGCCAGAAAGGATTGTCCTCCTCCCCTTCCTGCATCCATGAGGACAGTGATGGGAACAGAAATGAGATTCACTTTTGGTCAGGCTGATTATGGGGTTTTGAGACTAAACAAGTAGCTCCCTTCTCTTTGGGTTATTTAGTGTCTTTTAATCTGCTCCTTCTCCTTTTTTTTTTTTTTTTTTTAATGTCTTCTTTCTGTAATTTAACTACAGGAAGTTTAAAAAATAATAGTAGGAGGTTTTGGTTGAAGCTATCAGAACCAAACAGGAGGCAATTCCACAACCAGCTTTCCTTTAAAAATGGGAAACATTCTGACATTTCATTAAAGGGAAGATTCTTCCCACAGTTTCTTATCCAAACTCCATTTTGAAAAGCCCTTATAATGTCGGTGGCAAAGCTTTCCCTGTCCCATGCTCAGCAGCCAGTACAGCAGTGGCAATGCTGACAGTACCCCTGGGGTGCTCTGCACAGCACACAGGTGTCAGTGGGTGCAGAAACCTGGGAGAGGCTCAGACCAGACCCCACAGGGCAACCCAGCAGGGTGAGAGGAACCTCAGGAAAAACCCCATCAGTGACCTTGCAGGCAGAGCTGGCAAAGATCTGAGCTGTTCCAGAGTCACCTGTCCTGGCACACTGGGGCTGGGTGGTGCCAGCAGCAGGGACATCCCCATGGCACTGTTTCTATTAATATTGGTGGGTCAGAGCAGTGCAGGTGCTGCTGCTGTCCCCACAGGGCTCACAGTGGTCAGGGGCTGCCCACCCCTGACTCTGCGGCACCATGCCACCAGGAGAGGTTTGGGCTTTGGCATTTTGGCTCTAGGGTTACTGTGGAAATATTTACACCTCTTTTTGCAATCATTCACAGCAAGTGAGCCTTGGCACGTTCCTTCATCCACCTCCTTCTGTTTCCTTAGGAACTGGAAACTGAAGGTGCCCAATGAGGCGTTACGGATTCAATAGCTCGGGCCAAACGCTGCCACCCATCCTGTCCTTGTGTGACAGAGCTCTGCCACTGTCATCAAAGGGCACCTGGCATCTGCCCTTCATCTTTGTGCTCTGAGCACACACAGATCATCAGCCAAGACCCATTCCCTGAGCCCCTAGGTGTGGGTGTTTCTGCAGCCAGAGCGAGGTGCTCTGGGTGCAGCCCAGACGTGCCCAGTGCCCACATCTCATTGGCGTTGTTACCTCTGCCATTAATTGGCAGGGCAGGGTGGCACTGGCTGCTCAGGGTACAGCTCACTCGCAGTGGTGAGGTAAAGGGACTGAAGGAGCAGCAGGAGAGGCTGGGCTGTGGTCCTGTGGCACTGGTGACACGTCAGCCACACCCTTACCTTGGGAAAAGAGCAGTGAGAACCTCCAGGGTTTTCAGGGGAACATTTTGCAACTCAGAAGATGTGAGCAGGAGCCCTGGCAGCATGTTGGCTGCAAACTCTCGGCTAACAGCACCAGGACTCCCCTGTGCCTGTTGGATGGGGCTCTGGGGCCCTGGGCAGGACCAGGGGGACCCATGCTGGGCAGAGGCAGAGAAGGGAGTGGGTGCTGCCCACCAGGAATGCCCAGCAGAGCCAATGTGGGCACCTGGAAATGGTTGGTGGCACACGGTGCTGTGCCAGTGGATCTGGAGGCTGCAGGGCTTGGGCATCTGTCCCTGGCCCCTCTCACCATGCAGCCATTCAGCTCCAGGGCTGTGGCACAGCCAGCCTGGCATGAGGTTTGATGCCAGTGCAGCCAGGAGCAAGCTCCTGTGCCCAAGAGCTAGCTGGCTACTGCCCCTGCCCTCCCTGGGGTCCTGGGGTCCCAGCCCCAGCCTAGGGGGGAGCTGTCTCCCTGGAGCCCCAGGGATGTGTTTGTTCATGTCAAACAGCCCCCAGCTCACTGGCAACAGGCAGGAGCAGGAATACACACTAAAAGAACCAGCAGCTCAGGGACAGGGCCAGAATAAATCTGCATAAATACAAATGAGGGGAATATTTATTTGCCACATTGACCATGTTTCTGTAGCTACTTTAAGCTGTGAGAGTGGAGGTCTGGCAGCCTGGGCAGGGTTTGGGCTTCACTCAGGCCTGGCCCCTGTGGTTCCCCACCTTTCCAGCAGACTCACCTATTCAATATTCCTCACATGTGAGTTACTCCTGTAGCCGATGGGAGAGATAAATAACAAAACCCTTGCAAATGCAAAAATCCTTTGGCAGTTTGGAAAGGAACCAAGTCACGTGCTGAATGCAGATGAAGAAAAATCATTTTTATTGTAAGGAGTAACAGAAGGGTGTGAATCTTTCTCAAATCCACCTCACCCACAATGCAGCATGTCCAAATCCACTTGGAGATTACAAGGCAGGATAGCATTCACTCTGATCAGTTCAAAGCGTTGCTGTTTGGGAACAAATAGGCTGAGTGTGCGCCTGAATTAGGCTGGGGGCTTTTTTTGCCTCTTTTAACAGTATGAAATCACTGGAAACAGCAAAAATCCCTTTTGAAATTGTAAGCCAATCAAGAAGCAGAAGGAGAGCAAAGACAAAGTGTTTACAGCTCATTGAATTCGTCCCTTTTCTCTCTTCCTTTCTCAGAAGGATTTGGGCAGTTGGTGCAGTCTCATGAAATTCCTGAGGGGATCAAACCCCTGCCTGACTGTCTGCATCCAGCACGTGGAATGTCCCCTCTGTGCTGAGCCATTACCTGGCCTAAACCCCAGCCCAAGTGAAGCTGGGATGGGTGTGAGGGAAAACCAGGGGATCAAGGTCATCCCTTCATCAATGAGTGCCATGACAAGTGGTTTGTGGCCATGACAGCCAGGACAGACAGTGTCATCAACATGGCTGATCACTGACACAGCTAATTATCAATATGGCTAATTACTGACATATCATTATTGGCACAGATTATCATTGGCACAGATAACTCTAGGTTGGACAGAGCCACTGAAATCTGAGAAGGCTGAAATGTAGAACAGAAGAAAGAGTCTTTTCTTTGTTGGGTTTCTCCATTTTCATGTCTATTCTCCACCTACTGGGTCGTTTTCCTCCCTTCCCTCCTCCTCCTGGGGAATCGCCCGCAGGGGCACCTGGAGGGATACCAGAGCAGAGATTTTAGGCAGCCCTGTGCTCCCCCTGTCACCTCCCACTACCAGGGAGCAGGGGCAGGGCTCTTCTCACCCAGCCCAGGTTCTGGCACCAGCACAGTTGGCAGCAGAGCTCTGAGCCAGGTCCCAGCCAGCCAATCCTCCTTACCCAGGGCTCTGCCAGTCCTGCAGCTACGGATTGATCCTGGGATTGACACCTGCAGCTGGGGGAGACACACCCAGGTCAGTGCACTCCCTTCTCCAGGTGCCCAAAGCCTGACAGTCCCCTGGTGTCCCCACCACGGCAGCAGGCTCAGCAGTGCCTGCTGTACCAGTGGCCTGAGAGGCCCCAGCTTTATGGGCAGAGATGATTTAGTGCCCTCAGGAATATGGCTCTGGGGAAGCTGGGAAGACTTCCAACTCCTCCTTCCCTTCCCTATATATTAACTTCCCATGCATATGAAGCTGAAAGCTCTTCCAATCACCTCTGCAAATATTAATTAATCCTCGCAGCATCCTGAGGACCATTATTCACTCTTATTAAGCAAATATTATTAAATCCTTTTATAAGAGGTGAAGTGACTTTTCCAGGGCTGTGCAGGGTACAAGTAGGAGTGCACGGGCTTTCTCTTGCTACTGTATTCCAGAGCTGCCACTGCAGAGGAGCAAAGCTGTTCACATCTGAGCTGGGGGCCATCTCTGAGGACCAGGGACCCCAACCACCCCCAGCACTGCCGTGCCCTATGAGATACAAGTGCTCTGTGAGGCTGTTTAGAGATTCACAGCGCCTGGCGCCCTCCCCACTCTTGGTCACTCCCCAGGACTGTGTCCCCCATTTCAGCTGCCCTATTCTGGCTCACAGACACCCGTGGGGATCCCTGTGGCAGCACTGGGGCTGGACTTACTCTGAAGGAGCCAGTCGATGAAGGTGCTTGGGAATGGGGAATCCTGCAAAGAGCAAGGGGGTGTTAGAGCATGGGAATGTGGAGGGAGGGAGGGCAGCAGTGTGGGGACATGGGATGGGGCATGGCTCTACCTGCAGATCCAGCTCCACATAGTGCCCAGATGTCACTGGCAGTTTGGAGAAGGCGGAGAAGATTTTCCCCAGAAGCCCAAAGGAGATGGCACCTGGGGAGAGGGAGAGGCTGTCAGGGCTGGGCAGAGCTGTCTGTGGGTCACTGAGCCTGCTGGAGCCATGTGCCCACCCAGAGCATCTGGCAGAGGCTGGGAGAGCACTGTCCTGCCCAGCAAAGAGGAAAAACTCCCTGTCCTTCCTACAGATCTCAAACTCCTAGGGGTACAAAGGCTCCCATGAAAGCTGCTACCCTGGAGCTCACAGGTGAGATCCCATCACAAGGGAAATGCTGGGGGGAACAGATCTGCTTTCAGTGTAGCAGCAATTGTGTGTGAGGTTTGACATGAACAGAGCTGGGGAGGGGAAACCCTCTGACTCTGTGGGCTGCACCTGGGGGTCCTGGCTTAGCCAACTCTTGGCAGCAGCTTGGGTCTAGCCCTGGTTAGAAAAACACCTGTAAGGAGAGCAGGACTGTGGTGTCTGGCAGTGGTGGTGAGCCAGGATTGTGCCACCCACAGCAGCTTTGCCAGCAGAGAAAAGCTGCTCCTGCTCCATGCAGAGAGCCCTGCTTGCACAGCTCCAGCTCTCCTGAGGACACCTGCTGCCCGTGGAGGTGGCCAGACACACAAACCCCCAGGGTCATCCTAAAACTTAATATAGGAAAGAAAATGTAATGACTTACGGTTGAGGAATTGCAGATTAATGTTGATGACGCTGATCCACACGTTCACTAATGGGCAGAGCTGCAATGACAGAAAGTGGCACAGTCTTGGTGAGAACACTGCGGGTGCAGCAGCGCGTTCCCCAGCACCACTTGAGTTTCACAGACTTAAATCAGGATGGGACAAATATCCTGGTTTCATCCTAGAGCATAGTTCTCCCATGGAAAAAGAGCTGTATGATTTGTTCAGCCCCCTTCTCAAAATGGCACAGGTTCTACTGAGCAAGGTAAAAGATCCTCTAAAAGGCCACTTTGCTCTAAACTGTGCTGTTGCTTCTGTTCACCTCCACAGGGAGCAGCTGAGTATAAATTACCCCATAACATCACATGATGAAATTGAAATTGCTCTTAACAAATAAATTCTGACTGTGAGGAAGATCAGCAATTTTGTGTAACTCATTTATGGGCTGCAGACATGTATCTGTGCATCACAAATATATATTGTGTATGTATGTGTATATATGTATGTGTGTGTATATATATATATATATATATATATATATATATATATATAATAGTTATTGTCCCTGCCAAGGGCAGGGGGATTGGAACTAATTAACCTTTGAGGTCCTTTCCAATCCAAACTGTTCTGTGATTCTGGGTGTGTGTGTAAATCTACCAGGCAGCTCTGGCAGGAGCACTGACTGCAGCTGAAATGCAGCTTCACAGCAAAGAATATTCAGACACTCACCAGTGCAGGGACAAGGGACTTAAGAGACTTGTTCAGCAAGCTGCTCACCAGATTGGTGAGGAGGCTGGA
The DNA here is from genome assembly GCF_901933205.1 of Camarhynchus parvulus. Classification (NCBI taxonomy): domain Eukaryota; kingdom Metazoa; phylum Chordata; class Aves; order Passeriformes; family Thraupidae; genus Camarhynchus; species Camarhynchus parvulus. Next base: position 7,537,895 of record NC_044590.1, on the reverse strand, counting down.
GAGGGAAAAGACAGACAAAAATTACCAGGGAAGTTGTCAAAACCCGGGATTTGACATCAAGAAAAAACTGAGCTCCTCTGTAGAGGAGCCCCCTCCTCTTCTCTGATAAGAGATGCTGCGAGCCCAGAGCTCCCCCAGGCTTCAGCAGGAATTACAGATGCTCAGGACTTTGTTACCTGAATCCCAAAATCTGCTTGTTACGCTGTCAATCCGTGCCCAGATTTGAGACTGAAGCTCTGCCCCAGTGCCCCCACTGACCCCCACGCTCACCCCTTCCTCAGGCTGACACTGAAGCCACCAAGGAGGTTGCTGCAATCCTTAAGCACCAGCTTAAGGTCACCGGGGGAGTCCTGGGTCAGGGCAATGTGTGATGTGATGTTTGCTTCTACTGAGGATCCACTCAGAAACTGAAAAATCCTGGAAAAGAGGAATTGGCGTGGAAGGTTATGGAGGAAGCCAAAGCAGCACCGGAGACCGGTGCCTGTGGCGGAGCTGCAAGCAGAGCCTCAGCTGGGACAGTGCTTCTGTTTTGGGACTTCTCTCAGGCTCCTTCTCCTGTAGCAGATCACAGAACCGTAGAATTGTCCAGGTTGGAATTTCCCTCTAAGATCAAGAAGCCAATTATCAACCCAGCACCACTGCCATGTTCACTAAACCATGTCCTCCAGAGCCATATCCACATGTTTCTTGAACACTTCCATGGATGGTGAGCGTCTGTGGAGTGAGGACAGCTGGAGATGGTTCCAGGGAGAGTCAGCAGCACAGCTTTCCTCACCAGCCTGTTGCTTGGTGTTTGGGGATGTTTGTCCAGCACTCAGGAGTGTCCCATCCTCCCCAGCACCCTCATGGCCTCACTCTCTAGCCTCACTCACCCTGGAAAGCGGAGCACCAGCTTCGAGTACAGGTTCAGCACAAGCTCAGTCCCACGAAGGACCTTCCATGACACTCGGGCGTTCTCGAGGTTCAGCACCTTCAGCCTGGGGGTTGACACCAAGGCAAACCCACCTTGAGATGGCAGGATCTGCAGGAGCAGATCCTACAGTCCCATCTCCTCCTGCTCATTGTTTGACCTGTGCATATTCCCAGGTAAAAGTGAAGGTGGAAAGGACCAATTCCCGCTCTGCAAACAGCCAATCTCAAAGCATGGTCAGGTTTCTCAAGGCTCTATCCTCAGCCATCTCCATGGGTGGAGATTGCCCCACCTGCTGTGTTGCCCATGGCAGTGTCACACCACTGCCGCAGGTAAGACTTTTCCCATTTCTGGTTGGAATTTCCCCTGTGGCAGATTTTCGTGTGAGCTGTGAGCCTGAGGCTGGTGGTTTGTTTGAGAGGGAGGGTCTGATCCCCTGGATATCATGGGCCACCCTGCAGTGAGCCCCACCACGGGGCTTCTGACTCACCAGGCGTAGCGTGTCATCTTCTGGGGGGCTCCACCACCCAGCAGTCCTCCTGTTGCACCCAGCAGTCCTCCTGCTTCACCCAGAAGACCATCAAGTCCAAGCAGACTTCCATTGCCTAGGAGACCTCCTTTTCCAAGAAGCCCTGTGCCAAGCAGACCTGTCTCTCCAAGAAGGCTGTTATTGCCAAGGAGGCCATTGCCAAGGAGACCATTGTTGAGGAGACCATTGCCAAGTCCCTCCCCACCAAGAAGGCCTGTTGCAAGGCCTTTCCCACCAAGGACTCCTGTGGCCAGTCCTTCTCCACCAAGGATTCCTGTGCCGAGTCCTTCACCAAGGAGTCCTGCTCCGAGGCCTTTCCCACCAAGGATGCCTGTGCCAAGCAGCCCACTGCTGCCGGGCTGTCCTCCTGCAACAGACAGAACTTCCTTACTAACGTGTCCTTTACCACCCAGACGTCCTCCTCAAAGCTGCTTTTACTGCCCTGCCTAGGGTTAGGGTTACACCAAGGGTTAGCATTCTGAAAACCACAAAGCCCAGAGCTCCACGCACACTGCAGCTGCGAAAGGCATCCCAAGGGGAGCACAAAACAGCCACAACAGGGCTTCCTCCACAGCTTTCTCCTTGGAACCACCTTAGATCAAGGCTGCTTTTACTGCTCTGCCTAGGGTTAGGGTCACAAACCCTCTCTTTGCCAAACTTTCTTACCTAGGAGGCCTGTGCCAAGGACTCCAGCTCCAGTGGGTTCAGTTCCTGCACCAAGGGGACCTCCACTTTCTGCTCCACTTGGATTTCCTTTGCCTAGGAGGCCTGTGCCAAGCAGCCCTCCTTCACCAAGAGCACCTGTGCCAGGCAAGCTACTTTTTCCACCAGTGAGACCAGTGCCAAGCAGGCCTGCACCAAGAGAGTCCCAGCTACTGGCTGGACTTCCACTCTTGGGAGGATTTCATTAACAGGGAAGGTTGGTTTGGCCACCTCAGGGTGCTCACAGGGAGCCCTGAGCACCCTTGAACAAAGCTGGGTTCCTCGTGGAGATGGGCCTGCCAGGAGGCAGCTCCCTGATGAGCAGAGGGACATGCCATGAGCCCAAAATGGCACAGGACTGTGCTGTGACTCTCCCCTGGAAACACAGAACATATCTGAACTCACCACTGCTGGATTGTGCTGGGTTCAGCAGGTTGAGGAGGCCCTGGGAGGGGGACAGGAGGGCCCCGAGAAAGACGAGACACCAGAAGGGTGGCATGTCCTGGCACAGCACCTGTGGGAAGACTCACATCAGCCCAAGCACCAGTTTCACATGGGTATTGACAGCCTGGGCTCTGGTGCAGCTCTCCAGCCTTCATGTGCATTGCCCTGGGCTGGTGGGGAGCTTCCTCCTGGACATACAGCCTCCAGACACCATGCCCCCCATCCCAGGAGGTCAGCCCTGACCTGCAGCCCCCTTTTCCCACTTCTGGTTGTCAGGGAGCAGGGGAAGCCCAGTGCCACACCGCTCTGGAGCCATCGATGTCTCCACACCCGACTGTGCTCCCCCCATGCAGAGCTGGGTGCCTGACACTGCAGGGAAGTGAAAATGCCATTTTAAGAGAGGAAGAGGGATGGAGATGAGGGAGGAGGACCTTGTACTGAGAGAGACGGATGGCTTCCAACCACTCTGAAATGGCCCTGAAAGAGGAACACTCACAGGGGCACAGCCAAATAAAAAACGACGAGTGTCACAGTCGTGTCCTTCTGCCTGCTGTGAAGAGCACCCTGTGTTATTAAAGCTCAAAGCATGGCCAGAATCAGACTCACTTTCCCGTGGGCAGGATGTTTGTTTTTCTCATCTTGTTCCACTCAAGCTGTGAAAAGAGTCTGTTTTCCCTGTGTTTGATCTACCCCCAGCCAAAAGAAAGTACCTTCAAGGACCTTCTGTTCCTGCCCGAGCTGGGCTTCTCAGGGTGACAGCGCAGGCTGGGGAGTGTTTGTTTATGCATGGAAAGGTGTTTGCAAAGAAATGAGAAAATGGTCTCTCTGCAGCACTGCCAGGGGTCCCAGCTCTAGGAGCATTTTCCTGGACAGCTCGTGTCCTGAACAGACACCCCAGCTTGTCCCTTCTGAGAAAAACAATGTACAGGGTGCAGATTGCAGAGGTTCAGCACTGAGAAATAACATTATTTAGGTCAGACTGAACAACTTCTTTATCTCTTCCAGATACTTTAAAAAAACCCCTCTATGACAGTTCTCGGCACAATTAAATTAGACTTTAATTCACTTCACTGTCTTTTACATTTTCCCTTTGATCAGCACGTAATGATGCACAGCTCCTGTAGCTGTGATTATTGAACAGGGGAGAAGGAGAGAGGCTTGAGCAGCTTCTATTGAAAATCGTGTCAAATAAAATCAGTGGGATTTGTTGGAGGGGCTCTGAAAGACGTGTGCAGCATTGCAAAAGGGTACCAGAATGGATGTCAGGGCTCTTAGAAGAGCTCTTAGAGAATACGTGACCATGCAGCACCTATCTCTGCAGTTATTAACAATATCTGCCAGGGTGCTGCTCCTCGGTCATGCACATTTCAGTGAGCCAAGCATCTTGCACATGCAAAAGGCACGTCTGGCTTTGCAGATAAACACTTATTTTACACCAGCTGAGATGAGGTCTGGAGAGCTGAAAATTGCTCTGAATTCTGGTCACCAAGATCATGAAAAAACTCCCAGTCCTTTCTGCCAGCTTAGTCATTATCACAAACTTGACAACAACGGGAATAAACGTGGAATTTAACAAGCAAGAGCTCTGCTAGCTTTAAAAATTAATTTTCATAAATGATTAAATGCTGCTACAGAAATCAAAGGAAAGCATCATTAAAATTCCTGCTTTTCAAGCTGAGTTATTCTGTGCTGTAGGTCGCCTGATGGAGCTGGCACGGTGGCCACGGTCCTTCAGTGCCACTTACCTGGACCCTTTGATGTCAAGGTGGAGCTGCCCATGGCCACGGCTGCTGGCAGCTGCTTTTATATACCCGAGCTGCAGGAATGAGGAAAGCCAAGGCAGGGATGGAGCAGGGACAGCTCCCTTTTGCTGGCTGTGAAATGTGACCCCTGCAGCAGCCTGCCCCTGAACACCACACCTTGCTGTGGCCAGCAGCATCAAGCCAGCCCAGCAGCTCACCCCTCACCCTGGCTGCGGTGCCCACCTGCTCTGGGGAGTGTCCCAGGGCTGGTTCAGGACAGCTCTGCACCATCAAATGGAGCACAATGAGTCCAAGGACAGTGAGAGGTGAGCAATTACCTCCCAACGAGCTAATTACATACAGAAACCTCACAAATTGCAAAACAAATGAAAGAGAGTGTGGCTTTGTGGTGCACAGTCTGCTCTGAGAAAACTGCCTGTGCCCCAGAGGCAAGCAGGAGCTGGCTCTGCGTCCAAGGAAGAGCTCCACAGTTTAAAGGAGGCTTGAGAGACACAGATAAAAGAAAACGGGGAAATAAACAGAGGGGAAAGGAAAAGGAGCATCAAAGATGACAGAAAAATCTGATTCTGATGTTCCAGGTGTGTTTCAGGGTGGATCTGGGCTGGACCAGGGCAGGACAGTCTCACGAGCAGTGATGCTGCATCTGTCCCAGCTACTCCCTCACCCCAGGAGCAATGGGTGGCTTTAGAGCCTTGAATTTGCAGAAGTTTCATATGTTTCATGCAGAGTTCATGGGCATTGCTGGGTGATTTCCCCCCCTGGTCCCTAAGTGCTCCCAGGACGAAGACCAGGGCAGGTGAGGGTGTGATGTGTGCCCAACATGAGCAAGATACCCCACAGCTTTGGGCCCAGGCCATGAAGAGTCTGACACGTTTGGGTCTGACACAGCGTTTGCTGGCAGAGCTCTGCACCCCCTGAGCTGCGGGTGGACAAAGGGAGCTGAGGTCTGCCCTGAGCCCAGGGCTCTCACCAGAGCTGGCCACCCCCACAGGCCTGAGCACCCGCTGTGGCTGCAGAGAGGCCTGGGCTTTATTGAACCTGAGCACAAGAATGCAAAGTACACCCACACCCTTCCGAGCACCCACAAAAGAGTTGGAAACACGATGTTCCACGGAAAACACACGTGTCTTCCTCCTGCTCAAGAATGCAGGCAGGATGCAACACTTACAGGGATAACACCAAGCTGTTCCTGAGCCATGTTGGGTGTAGAGAGACACTCAGGATCCTCAGGCAAGTGAGGTCAATTTTCAGCAGCCTGGGGAGGCTGGGAGATCCCCCTCTCCCAGCACACCTGTGGGACACAAACCAGCCCAGTACAGAGAGGGGGTCACTGCTGAACTTGTCCCCAGGTCTCAGCCCCAAATTCCATCCCCTCTATGTGCAGCTCCTGTCTCCTCAAGGTGTCCTGTGGCCAAAAAAAGAGGTCAGGGCTGGGGTGGCTCCTCCAGCCTCTGACCAGGCTGTAGCCCAGGGAAACTGGGTGTTCTGTCTGTGGGGAAACTGGCCCATGGTGAGGGGAAAATATGGAAGGAATTTCTGCATGGGCTGTTCCTTCATACACGTGTTTTTCAGAAGGCAGAGGGACATTACCTGGGTGGATCGCCATCATCTGGGTGGATCACCATCACCTCTGCTGCAGGTCTGAGCTGGATCAGGATATGCCTTGAGAATCTGGCTACCTCCAAAAATGAGAAGTTTCTGCTGGTGGGAGCACAAACAGTGACCAGGAGCTGCAGAGCAGGTTGCCCACCGCTGCAGCAATAGCACAGTGCTGCTCTCCAGGACAGTCTGATCCTGAATTCGTGCAGCACAGCACAGCTGTATCTCAGCTGCAGAAGTTCATCAGGAGGCCCAGTGGGAAGAGCTGGTGTCCACTGTGGGTGGCAGGGGTGGCATGGGGGCCCGTGGGGGTTTGGGGACAGTCTCTGGCTTTCCCAGTGGGTAGTCCACCAGGCCTCCAGCCAAACACCCAATGACAGTCTGGAGTCTCAGGGGAAGGAAACACAGGTAGGTCCAAGTGTTTGCAATATTTGCCTTCACGGTCAGCTTCACGCTCCCTCGCTGTGGAAGGGCTGCACGCACGGCCTCACCAAGTCAGGGCCGTGACACTTCCTTCTCCAAAAGTTTGTGAAACCTAAACCCTGCTGTGCTCTCCCATGACAGAGGTGAGAGCAAGGCATGAAGCCAGGAGCTCTGCCAGCTTCCACAGCCCCCTGCCCAGCTGCACATGGCTGAAGGAGACCTTGATGAAGCTAAGGGAAATATCCCAAGCCCTGTGGAAGGGGAAGATGCAGGACTTACATTCAAGTCCACCTGGAGAACTGGCCAGTTACCAGGGGAAGGCTGGACAGGGTGTACTGGATGCTGCCCAGCAAATCCAAGGGCACCAGTGCTGGGGGGAGAGGAAGGGATCAGCAATTCCTTGTTGGACTCAGCTGCAAATCCCCCTCCCTACCTGAAGTTCCTTTTCATCCAGAAGAGCCTGGCTTTCAAGTGGGCTCTGGGCAGGGAGCTCCTGCAGACCCCTGCTCCTGGCAGATCTGGGGCCAGGGTGGAGCAGAGGAGGGAAAGGCATCCCAGTCCTCCCTCAGCTGGAGTGGGTGACACACAGCGCAAGGCAGGACAAGGTGTGGGACCCACTGTGTGCTCACAGTTTGAGAATCCCAGCTGGTCACTGATGAGTCCCAGGGCAATGCTGAGCACTGGGCAGAGCTGCAAGGGTTGGGGAAGGTTGGTGAGAACCCACATTCAGAGCCAGAGAAGGACACACAGCCCTGCTTGGCTCTGCCAGGCTTTCCCTGGGCATGGGAGGAATGGTGGCCCTGCTCTGGATCTGGCCCTGGATACCTTCCTCAAAGAAGGGAGGAGAACCAGGAGCCCAAGGGGGATGGCTAGAAACACCCTGGGGCTTCCAGGAGGAGAGAGATTCCATGAGTCCATAGCCCAGTCCAGGACATCATTAGGAACTCTCAGCATTTGGGCAGACCTCGCATTGGAAGGAAGGAGAAGCTTCTCCCAAGCTGATGGAGACATGGAATGTGTCTCCCACTGATTGCAAGGTACTGGGTGGATGCAGCAGTCCCTGGGACAATGGCTCTGCTCCTGCTCCAGGCACCAGTGATGCCACAGGGAGCTGCACCACATCTTTTCAGACTCATTGCTCCTTTCCCAGAATATTTTATTTTTCCGACTTACCAGATTAGGAAGAAGTCTGTTCAGGACACTTGCCGATAAATTATCCACAATTGGGAGCAGGCTGTGGAAAAATAAAGGAGCACCATGAAAACAACCTGCTGCAGAGTAAATGGGTCTTGTTAAACAATTCCCTGTGAATAGCGTGGAGCACAGACCTCCCGGAGCAAGGCAATTGCAGCGGCAGAGTGAATCGTTTCTGCTTGGATTTTGCATGAGATAACTGTAATTTGCATCCCAAAATAGCCGATGGGAAATTTATTGCTGCCTTTTATCTGCTGGTGTATAGTCTCCTCAAATGAGCAGAGAAAATCTCAGGCTGAGTGGTTTCTCCACTACGTGCTCACGTTTCAGAAGACCATGGTGCCATGTCCGTTAAAATAACCTCTGGACGTGGCACACGGGACAGAATTGTGCCCTGGGATCTCGGGGACAGCACACCATTGCCTGTGGCTGTGTGAGGGGTGCACAGGGACCATCAGCACTGGCCCTGTGACATGGCTGGTGAGTGGCTGTCACCTGCAGGCCCGGTGGGAGGGAGGCTGTAACAGGAAAATGCCCTGGTACATTTGCAGGGCGTGGGTTGGGGCTGGCAGAACTTGATGGCAAGGTGGTTCACGCCAGCAGGGGACAGCTCCATCACTCACCCTCTCAGGAGTCTGATTTTAATGCCACCAAACAGCCCCAGCAGCAGCCCCAGCAAGAGGGACACTGCTGGTGACAGCTCTAAGCACAGCTGAGCTCCACCGGGGGTGGGGGAGACCGAGGCCAGTCAGACCAGAAATGCCAAAAGACACAGAATTTTATAATTTATTTTCCTCTTTGAGTTACTTTCTGTTTTATCAGAGGCTTGGTTCTTTTGCCTCGTTTTTTCCTTCTGCTTCTGCTGGGCATCCAAGCGCAGCCGAGTGCTGGGCTGAGGCAGGAGCTCGGCAGAGCGCAGTTCGTGCACCCTCTACGGGCAAAGGCTGCGGCACCGCCGCCTGCTCTGCCCTTCCCCGCAGCCTCAGGAGCCTCCTCTGCCCTGCAAACCTGCGGCACTCCCAGAGCTTTCCCCTTTCAAGAGCCTGGCCAGTTGAAATTTTAATTACATTTAAAACAAAACTACTCCCGACGCAGTTGGGAGGGGGAGGTTTGCTCACAAGCATCGTGCTCTTCCCTTTCCCTGTGCAATTCCCTGCCTTTCCTGGCTGATCATGGTGCTGGAGTGAGGGGGTCAATCCCAAAGGACCCCCAGTGGTCCCTGTCTTCCAGAGTGGCACTGGTGTCCCATCATCACTCAAAACTCCTTTACTTTACTCCTTTACTTTACTCCTTTACTTTACTCCTTTACTTTACTCCTTTACAGCCCAGGCTGAGCCCACCTCACCCTCAGGTGAGTTGTGTAAATTAAGGCTGAAATTGTATCAGTGACTCACACTGGCCTTTCTTATTAAAATGGCCCGGTTTTAACCTTATAATGATAAAAATACCTCAAAAGGATAGCACTACACAAAACCTCCTTAAACTTTCGTGTTAGATGAATGGATTTTCAGAAAAGGGTTTTCATTTTGTTATAATGACCTATTTTCTGATAGTCACTAAATATACTCACTAAATATAAACTGGAATTACTCACTTCATTCCTACTATTGTTGTATTTATTCCCATGTTTTTTCTTGGCTCACTGGAGTACATCATAAGGTTTGGGGGTAAAACAGAGGCTCTGTCCCCCCAGGCTCACAGTACCTTGCACCACTTTTTGAACTCCTTTTCTTTACCTGACCTTATCCTGAATTTCAAGCCTGGCTTTGCTCAGCTCCTCCTAAAGTGAGACCTTGTGCTGGTCCATGGGCACCTCTGCTTTAACCCACACAGCAGACGCTTCTATGGTGAGGATGCTGCAGGAAAAGTGGAAAGGTGCTTGAATTTCCAAAGCTGGCTAGTGGATTGAAGGTGTAAAACACCATTTGTGAGTTTCATATATTTCACTATAAATAATGACTTGTAAACCAGGGGAAAGCATTAAGCAGCAGGTTACTGGACAGCCAGTGTCAGGCAGCACGGTTCCCAAGAGCCCAGGGCCAAAGGGAAGGAAAAGGTGTCTGAGACTCTGTGGCTGCAGCACGTGAGGCTGCACTCACCTGAAAGAAAATGCTGGGAAGTCTTTCTTCCACAGAAATCCCTTCTGGCACCTGCCCAGGTGCTGGCACACACAGGTTACCACAGCAGGGGGAATTTTTTAAGTTTCCAGCAAGTGCATGGGGAGGCTTTGGAATAGTACCAGGAGATTTTTGTCTCCTTTACTGCTTGAGGAACCTCGAGAAGTGGTTCCTGAGGCTTGGCCCACCCATCCTGCAGCTGCCAGCTCCTTCCCAGCAGATGGTGTTTCCTCCAAAAAACTCCTGTGCTGGGACACCTCCACAGCCACTCCTGGCCATAAGGGCACCTTTGTTCTGGTGTCCTCAACACTTAATACCTTTGTGAGATCAAATGTGCTTTTTTTGACAGCCTGGTGTGTCTTACACAACAAGGGGGTAATACACACCTAAATAAATCCCCGTGGAGTGTGTGCTCACGTTATCTGTGCAGAGCCTTGCACAACCAGCACCAGCTGGCTCCATGTGGGACCTGCTGCCAGCAGGAGCTGCTCCAAAGGGCTCCAAAGGAGGGGGAGATTTCAGCAAGAGCTGTGCTGCCAGCGCTGCATTGCAGGCTCTCCTCTGCCCCCCACCAGTCAGGCAGGAGACATGGGCTGCAGCAGGGCACCCTCATGCTCCCAACCCAGTGCCTCTCTGAGAGGCTGTTTCACACTTGGTGCCACAGGCTGAGCTCCAGAAATGCTCTCTTTAGATCCCAGTTTATCCTCTGAAGGCACAGCCTCCCCACCCATCTGTGTGCCATGTGGCAAAGGGGCATGGAGCAGGTAAGCAGCTGTGGGGAGCCAGAAACTCGTATAAATAAATATCCAGAGAGGAAAATACTGTGACAGTGAGAGGTTTTATTGAAAGAGCAATACGAGAGCAGCCTACGTGCCTAAGAGCCCTGCCTCCTGGCTGTGGATGTTAAAAGTGGCCACAGGAACCCCCAAACATCCACCAGCCAAGCAGCTTTCCCACAGGATGCTGGCCAGAGGCTGCTGCCTGTCCTGCTCAGGCCACAGCCACAGCACAGAGCAGCACTGGAGAGAAAGGAAGAGGGAGAGAGTGGAGCAGAGCAGGGCTTGGGGTGCATGTGATGCCTCAGAAAGGGAGCAGCAACGAGGTTCCCCCCGAGCAGGATCTTCCCAGAGTGCTCTGGCCAGAAAACTCGTCCTCCTGGAAGAAGTAGAACAAAAACGACTCAGTTTTCTCATTCAGACTTTCACCAGCTTTTTGCTGTATCCCAGGCGAGGTTTTCCTGTGGAAAACCAGCAGAGGGAAACTGAGAGCAGCCCATGGGAAATGAGGTTGGCCAGGGTGGTGCGGGGCTGTGGGATCTGCATGTCCCAGCCCTGGGTGGGCACATTCCCACTCCCAGAACACAGCACAGTGGGAAAACTCAATCCTTACATCAGTGACAACAATTTCAGCGTTCCTGAGGTCGGTGTTGAGGACCTTGGGCAGTGGGACTGACACACGGAAGGCATCTACAAAAAACAGGTGTAGGAATCTCATCGCAGGGATGAAACCCAGAATGAAGGCAGCAAGGGGAGGGGGAGAGCCCCAAATCCAGCTGAATCTGAGATGAGAGGGGACCCTGGCCTTCATACCTTGAACAGAAGGTACATATACAGCTGTGAGGACCTTCTTGAGCCATTCTGCCAGCGAGGAGGCCTGCAGGGAAGAGGATGTGTCAGAGCAGTGGTTATTGGGCCATGTCAGAGTGATCAGTTGAGTTCTACTCAGTTTGCTATCAAATACAAGAACTAGAAAGATTCCTTCAGTGAAACCCAGGACTGAGGGTGGGTATACTCTTTGGGTAATTCATTTTTAATTATTCCTCTCCCATTCCAGCCCCTCCCAAGTGAGGAGATACACCCAAGTGTCACTGCTGTAGAGCACGGGGGATCTGCAGGGCAGAGGGAAATTGCCCTCTGCCAAGAGAAGTAGAAGAATGAAAAGTGAAGAATGAGCTTGTGGATTTCCTCCCCCACACAGAGCCTCTGGCCATTGCATCACTCACTGCAGCACCTCCACCCAGTGCATGCACTTACACTGGCAGCATCAAGGCTCTGGGGGAACCGTGTCAGGTTGATGCTACAAAAGATAAAAACAAGGAACAGTTGGGGTGTGTTGGTGCAGCCTCCTGCAGGCCCTTTCTTGGTCTGGGAGTTTTCTCACCCCCATAAAGATACAGGATTTTAAAATTAGATCAACTTTTTTACAATTCTCTCATCACGTCAACCACGCAGTTGATCTGAGGTTGGGGCTGGGAGGAGGCAGGAAGGCTCCAGCAGCCCTTGACATCTTTACCATGTCTACATCACTGTCCCCCACCAGCCCCGTTTGTCCCCAGGCAGAGCTCCCCCACGCGCAGAGCTGGGCTCTACCTGTCAAGAGCCAGGGAGGTTTGCAGTTTGCCATCAGAGACTGATGGGGTGAGGTTCAGAACGATGTCCTGGAAATGGAACAATGAAAGAAATGAGGTTATTCCCCTGCACAGCTCCCAAGACTGAAAAGTGTATTTGTAAATTACCCATTCTGAGAAAAAACACTTGTCTGTGCCGAGAAGCCACATTTTTGTGACAGATGGCATCATGTATCTCTGTCCCCAGGGTTTGCCTTCCTGTCTTTATTTTGTGTTATTCCTGAAACATTTCACTTACACTTTGTGCTTGTTTATGAGCTTGTTTAAAGGACTGGGCATCACTGCTTTGATGATGCAGTAAATACAAAAGTACAAACGCTGCAGGGCCAAGGGTAGGGCAAGCCAAGGGGATGCCAGCAGTGCTCCAGCCTCAGCCATGGCCCTGTTACAGGCATCTCATCCCCCAGGAGCTCACTCACCGCATCCACGGAGAACAGGAGCCCCTGGGGGGTCTGCAGGGCAGAGCTGGCGACATCAATAGTGGCTCTGAGGGTGACAGTGGCCCTTCCATCCCTCACAGTCACCACTGGCTCATCCCTTACTCGGACACGCAGCTCCAGGGGCAGGGAGCCAGGGAGGGCCCGGCTGAGCTGCAGGGACAGAGGAGGTCAGGGCAAGGGTGGGGTGAGTGAGGGGCTGGAATCAGTGCAATGGAGAAGGTGACTGACCTGGGGGATGAACGGGAAAAGGGCAGACACGGTCAGCGAGCTGCTCTGGGTGACCTGTGGGAACAGCAGCGGTGACATCGCTGCCCGGCAGGGGCTGGGCAAAGCCCACACCAGGCTCAGCTGGACCCCACAAACACAGCAGGCAAAGGTGGGCACCCACGGGCAAGCAGGACACTGACCTGGCCTTGCAGAGGGGAATTGCTCCCCGCCAGGCTGGTGATGCTGAGGTTGAGGCCTCCCTGGCCCTGGCCCTGCTCCAGCAGGGCGCTGAGGGTGTCCTGGGAGAGGCTGAGCCGGGGCCGGCGGCCGGTGGCCAGCTGCAGGCTGGCACTGAGGGGCAGTCCCTGGGTGGCGGTTGTCACATCATCTCTGCCATTCTCAGCGAGGAGCTGCAGGGGACAGAGCGGGGAGGGGCGTTGGTGGGGCTCAGGGGCTGCGCTGGGCACCCTGCCTGCCCGTGCACCTCGGGGAAAGGCTCCCGTGAGGTTTGTCTGCATTAAATAACGACAGGGCTGCTCCAGGCTGCTCTGGCACAGGCAAGGGCTGCATCTGCTACACCTTCCCCACTGAAACACTGCCACATATCCTGATTGGAAAGACACATTGCTGATATTTTATGCATGATTCTGGTCCCTGTCAATTACCAAACTTTGACAAACCACTTATAAACAGAACATGCCTGGAAGCAGTGACTGCTGCTCCTGTGTGAAATTAAACTTTTCTGATTAAAAACTATGAGAGTGCTACAATTATGCTTAATTAAGTAGCATCAAGCCACTCTTGATCATGCCACCATCAAGGATTAACAAGCAAAAAATAAAGACAAGACCCAGCAGTGGCAATAGCAAGGATGTGGCCGGAGCAGACTCGTCAGAACCTTCCTGTGAACAGTGCCTGAAGGCAGCTGAAATGTGAGTAGCCTTTGATAAACATCCACCATGTTCCAATAAATCAAAAAGTCAAAGGTTCTGGGACCAGGGAACACAGCGGCACTTACGTTCAGATCTATCTGGATGGCATCACCGCTGAGGATGGAGAAGGAGGGCAGGTCCCCCAGGGCCCCGAGTGGGAGCACCTCTGTGAACACAAGGAAGAAAGCTCTTCATCTGCAATGGCAGGGGATTCTGCCAAATCCCATGGTCCCAGGAGTCACTGGAACCATCAGCAGCTCCCACTCACAGCATTCCCAGCTAGAAAAGCCACTAGAAAACTATACTTTGCAACAAAAGTGTTGTTTCTAAAAGCAACCATTCCTGTAGTGGGTTTCTGCTGGAAGAACTGGCTGCTGCTGCTGGGGCAGGGAAACTGAATGTTGGGTTTGAGCTGGGAGCTGGTTTTAGAAAACTACTAAAATATTTGTATTTACCTAATGTAAAAAGCAAAGCAAGGCTAAGGGCAGGATGTCACAGGGAGCAGGGGAACAGGAGGTGTCAACTTACGGTTCCTGGAGCCGAGCAGGGAGCTCAACACCTTGAGCCTGGCATTGATGATGTTGCAGCCCTGGGAAAGCAGAGGGGAGTGAGAGGGTCCTGGGACCCGCTGCACCAGTGGGTGACATGGCACCAACACAGCCAGTGACAGGGGGCTCTGCTGGGCTGCACATGTGGGCAGAGCTGCTGCAGGCACCGCTGGGGGGCACATCCCATCACACAGGGCTCAGCATCATGTGGGTGAGCACCCCTCTGAGCCAGCGTGGGTCTCACCTGGGTTAGTGGCTGCTAAACCAGCCCCTGGCTCAGAAATCTGTTTGCCAGCAGAGCCTGGCGCAGGTGCTGGTGCTGCCCTTCAGCAGGGGGAGCGGCTGACCGCCCCACTGAGCTCACAGCTGTGCAAATATCCACATCCATGGGGCAGCCTGGCCTTCTGCCTGCCCTGCCCAAAGTGCTGCCTGCCCAGCCGGCGCTGTGCATGAAGGTGGCTCTGCAGACTCACCAGGTCCTTCAGGGTATTGCTGAGCAGGCGTTTCAAAGGCTCTTCCAGAACTGGCACTCTGGGTCTGGTAACAGGAAAATAGGGAATAGCAAGAGACAAAGATTAATGCTGGAAAGTAAGGGGACTTCACACAAGAGAAACGTGAGACCTCGCTTGCATTGTCCATACTCAGTGCCCAGTGCTAGGTTCCCCACACCCAGAAATGTTCTTTTCATAGCCAAAATTTTAGAAAAAGGTCAACAATTCCCCTCTGAGCCCGACAGCTGGATCACCTTCAAGGCACCAGGCAGAAAGCTGCTGCCAACAATGACCAACAGCACCAAGGTGTCCCACTGGCACAAGAGTCACAGGCTGGCCATGGGCCACTCGCTCACACAGATGTTCCCTCACACCTGAGTCCTACCTCACATGGGTGTTTATGTCAACAGTCTTGCAGTTCAGAGCGTTCTGCTGAGGTGTCCACGTGTCCCGGACCAGGATGGTCGCATCCACCTCCACCTGCTGGCAGAGCGGCTGGCCCGGCACGCTGCTCAGGGGAAGCACAGCAAGCAGCTCAGGACACTTGCTGACCATCTTCTCTCCAAAGAGATGGTGCCCCCCTGCCCCAAGCCATCCCCTGATGGACATGCCCTACCTGCTCTCTACCAGCAGCTGCGTCTTGAAGTCCACCTGGTGCCCAAAGCCCGGCAGGGAGCGCAGACTGATTTTGGGGAGGGTGTTGTTCACAATTCTCAGTCTGGATGGTTGCAACAAGGAAAAAGGCAGTGAGCAGCACATTTGCACAGCCCTGTCCTCTCAGCCCCCAGCACTGCAGCTGTGCTTTTGGAGTCCTCTTCCCCCTGGTCATCAGGCATCCCCACCAGCCAGGAGCAGCTTGTGGCACGTACAAGGCACCCTGGGATGCCAGGCAGAGGCAGAAACTCCCAAGAGATGAGCCCGCATTTATGAACCCACCCCAGGAGAGGAGGGATGGAGGGAGCCCTGTGTGTGCAGGCTCCAGAACAAGACCTCCTTTCCCCAGCATGGCTCAGACACACCAGGCTGCTCAGGGTCACCATCTCCCACTTGCACTCACCCTGTGAGTTCTTCACCATTTTTACCAAGAAGGCTGCCAACAAGACCGTTTTTGCCCAGGAGACCGTTCTTGCCAATGAGAAGCTCAAGGACGGTGTCAAGGAGAGTATCAACAAGGCCATCTTTGCCAAGGAGACCATCAATGACACCACCTTTGCCAAGGATGCCACCCAGGATGCCATCTTGGTCAAGGAGACCACCAACTACACCATCTTTGCTGAGAAGGCCACCTAGGAGACCATCTCCACCAAGAAGACCATTTCCATCCAGGAGACCTCCAACAACACCATTTTCTCCAAGGAGACCACCAAGAAGACTGCCAACAGCACCATTTTCTCCAAGAAGACTGCCTACAGGACCGTTTTCACCAAGGAGACCCCCAACAAGTCCTTTTTCTCCTAGGAGACTGCCTACAGGACCGTTTTCACCAAGGAGACCCCCAACAAGTCCTTTTTCTCCAAGGAGACTGCCTACAGGACCGTTTTCACCAAGGAGACCTCCAACAAGTCCTTTTTCTCCAAGGAGACCACCTACAGGCCCGTTTTCACCAAGGAGACCTCCAACAAGTCCTTTTTCTCCAAGGAGACTGCCTACAGGACCATTTTCACCAAGGAGACCTCCAACAAGTCCTTTTTCTCCAAGGAGACTGCCTACAGGACCATTTTCACCAAGGAGACCTCCAACAAGTCCTTTTTTTCCAAGGAGACCACCAAGCAGATTGCCACCAAGGAGACCACCTGAAGCTCTCTGGGGAAGATCTTTGGCTGGTGAATCTTTAAAACCTGAAGAACAAAATCAGAGGTCACTATGAGCTACACAAGGTGTGCCAGCCTGGCTCTTCCCTTCCCTCTCCCTCTTCATACAAAAGAGGTGGTGGCACCAGCCTCTGTAAAGTAACTGAGGTGCCATCTCCAAACTGCTTTATAAATGCAAATTACTTGCATTGCCACTACTGCTGGGCAGATCTGCACCAGCTTCTGATTTTCTGAGTATGATTAAGAGACAAAAAGAGCAGAACTGGCCTCAAAAGAAGGATAAATCCTGTCTCTTACATATACTTACCATTTGTATCTGGTCTGGCAACTGCAAATGGGATTATAAATCCTTGTGAAGGGATCAGCAGGCTGTTGAGCAGGACAACAGTCCACAACACCGACATCTTTGGTCCTGATAGCTGTGGGAAGTGATTGCCATGAGTGCAGTGCTGGGAGAGCGAGCACCAGCCCATGGAGGGAGGAAAGAGAAGGGAGGGAGGAGAAAGGAGAAAGAAGGAACTCCTGTCAGGGAAGACAAAATCGGGGAGGAGGCTGCTGGCACCTCTCCTGCCTCCTCATCACACTGGTGATGGACAGTAACACTTTTGGTGGCTCTTTCCTGCAGAAAGAACCAGAGTGTCAACACCAGTTACTCCAAAGACCAATGGCCAGAGCACCCAAGGGGAGAGCAAAGGGTTGTTGGGATGCTCCTGCTGCCACCCCCCAGTGCTGGTGAGCAATGGCATGACTGAGCTGTGTGATCTGGGACTCATCCATCCTGGATGGGGATTTCTCCAAGAAACACATCCTGCATGCCACAGAAGGGGAAAACAAGACATTTCTGACAACATGATTGTCTCTAGAAGAAAAACAACAAAATCTACAGAGTACAAATACACGAACATATCGAGCAAGGAGAGAACCTCCAGGGACAATGTCATGATTTCTGCACAAACATCAGATTCTGAGGCTTCCCTCTGCATGGAAACACCTGATAGAACTGTAAGAAAGAGAAAGTAAACTTTAACATTTCAGTGTCATTGAAATATTTCTGTGGTACCTACAACTTGAAGTAGCTTATTTTTCTTTTTTAAAGAACCAAAATGAACTTCATTGCTCCAAATCCATTTAAATGTAAATAACTCATCAAAAAGGGATCAAAACAAGTGTGAGAGGTCTAATTCACCTTAGCTAGAAATCTATGGCAGATAATCGAGTTATACCAAAGATAATTGAAGTGATAATTGTTTATGAAAACCCTGAAATACCCTTTCTTCTGCAAGGGCTGCAAATCCAATGAACACGCACATCTCTTCTGGAGAAACTTGCACTGAAAGGCACCATTTACTTCTCAGAGCAGAATTCAGGCAGGCAGCAGGCAAGAATAACAATTTTTGTTAAAAGGCCAACACTCCCAAAGGAACACTGAGGGTTTGCAGAGGCAGAAGCAAGGAGCACACTTTTTGAGGAATAAGTTTGCTCTTACCTGACCAAGCTCTCTCTCCAGCCAATGTCCCTGTCTTCTGAAGATCACCGGGATCCAGGATCTTCATATATAGAGCTTCAGATCAGGAAAAAGGCAGGTGATGTCATTTGGGACATCCAAAATAATTGGTGGGGAGCAAAACAAACAAGGTCTTGTTTCTGGTGACTTCCACTGCAAATATTTCCTTGGAGATATTAGGAGTTAGGTAAATCATTGAGCAACCTGTAGGTGCAGATTCAGCCAGCCCTGAGTGCCTGCTGTGGTACATCATCCTTTCATCCTACCTGGATGAGGACGTGGCTGAGATGTCATGCCCTGATAAAATACCTTCCTTTCTTTCTTTCTTTTTTCCTTCTAAATAAAATTGATGTTCTGACTGAAAAATGTGTCAAAACACTGGCCACCCCTGGCTGCTCATACTTCTGCAGTTCTCAGGGCTGCAGTGCTGAGCAGTAAGCCCCTGTGTGGGGATGTGCCACGTGTTATGATAAATGAAGGACCAGGCAGCACCTTTTCCAGTGTAAAGACAGACTGTGGAGATAGTAATAGCCAGTTATCCCTGTCCAGGCCACCAGGACATGCCCAGCATTCCCACCCAACTTGCCTACAGCCTGATCATTGTCACAGCCTAATAGATACCCTGGGCTGACAGACTCTTTGGAGAGACACCTGCTAACTGGGAAATGCTGCCCTTATCTAACTGGCATGGAATTGCTTCCAAGTCCATCACCTCTGCTCAGAGTGCTCCAGAGGGCTGGGGGTGGGATGTGCTTTAACAGGAAGACACTGTTGAGAGGCTGATGCCATTGACCTGGAAGCTCCCGGGCCAGAACTTGTTGGTTTGGGGTCTTTCTGAAGTTCTGGAAGGATTGGTGATGCCATTGTGGGCACACCACCCCATGCAACAGATGTGCTGCAGCTGCCCAGGGTCTTCTGCCTCCTCCCTGCAGCTCTCTCCAGGCCCCTGCCCTGACTGCTGCCCAGGAGACACAGAGACACTGCAGCAGCTCTTTGGGGCAGGGAAAAGAAACCTCCCTCCATGGTCCCCAGACCAAATGGGGCACATCCTGACAAGCCCAGCAAAAGCTGTCTCTGCTGAAGGGAGAATGCACCAGCCGAGGGGACTGGGCTGAACTCTTCACTCCCTGATGTGCTCACTGACAACAGGAGTGGATGGCAACGGCTGCTCCCCAGCTCTGCTGAAAAATAATCCAGAAAAATTGCTTGCTCAGTGTTAATACTTTCTGTAAACTTGGAAATAAATATTTCCAGCAGATTAGCCAGCTTTGGACACACATTATTTCCAGCTTTGAAAAAATACCTTCTTTAAAGGCCAAGGAAGGGGTGACAAAGATAATCAAAGCACTGAAGGAGTTGTCACTCTCTTTGCAACCTGATCAGCCAGGACCTCTGGAGCACAAAGCCCAGCTGTCATGGTGAGATCATGACCTTTGATAAGATGGACGAGGGTGTTAACAAGATGGTATTAAGTTATCATTTATCCTGAATTGCTTCATGGTCCAGGAGCCACTGTCCAAAACCTGAATTACCACGAAGACAGCCCCGACACTGGTCAGTGCAAAGGGAAGGGGCAGGGTGGCAGCTCTGGGAACAGCTCCTGCCCAGTGACCTCTCAGGCATGACAGTAACTTGGCCTCTCCCCAGTGGCTGCTGAATGCAGAGGTCTCTGACCATTGGATGTTTTGGAAAACTAAAGCAGATTCCCATAGAGAGAATGACATGGTGATGTCTTGCTAAAGTGACTTTCAAAGCCCCAAGAGCACAGAGCCAAATTACTGAGTGAGGACAGAAACCAGAACGGATTTGGTCAGAGGGAGAAGAATAGGACTGGTGTGAACAGACATGCTTGCCTCAGTTCTGTGCTTGGATCACCTGAAATGAAGCTGTCAAGCAAACAGTAAGGGGCATGTACTCCCAAGAAGGGTCTGAGACCTTGACATCAGCAGGCTGCAGTCAGAGCAGGCTGGGGGAAATGTCCTAGCTATGGATGGAAAATGAGGTGGATCTGCTCTGTCCTCCCATTGACGGCATCATTCAGACACGGCCTGTCTGCCTGAGGAAACCAGGGTTTGCTCTGCCATCCCTCTGAGACCACTGAGAGACTGGTACATCCCTGCTGCTGGGGGATCAGAGCTTCTGGTAGGGCTCCAGGGAACATCACTGGACAAAACTGCACATCTACGCCAGGTCACCAGTACCAGGGACATGACAGTGTGGCTCAGCAGCAGAGCTGCCTCATGAAAAATTAACTAGGTGCTCCCTGAGATTCCCAGCCTTGAATTCTCTAGGAAAGCTGTGGACAGATATTTGGATTCATTTTTTTGCTCTGCTCAAAAGCTTGAGACTCAAACTGTTCAATTTGTTTGTTAGCTAACACAAGAACAATGAGGGAAATCTGGCCCATGCTTGCAGTGACATGAATAGAGGCATCACAAACCCCAGTTTTTGTGGGGAGCTGGTTTTACAGCTCCTTCCTCACTGTTGAGGACTCCCACAGAGAATGATTCCTTACACATGATGCAGAACAAATCCCTGTGGAGAACAGACAGGGTTTTTTGAGCCTGCCTCCCCAGCAGGTTTTCCTGGGAGTAATTTCCTAAAAAAACCCCACAACAGTCTTTCCAAAGATATCCTCGATTCAGCGCCAGCTTCCTGTCACCAGGAAAAGATGTTCAAATCATGTCAGCTCGATGAAATCAGGATCAAAGCTGTTTATTGACTTGCTAATGACAAGAAATTATCCAGCAGTCAGTGAGTTACACACTCAGGATCGATATCAGTGAAGCAGCTGATAAATACCAACACCAGCCCAAACCTAACTCCTTCTGGGGTCCTAAATTCCTGGGCACACTCCCCACCCCTCCCAGCATGTGCACCCTGGGAGCAGGGGTCACTTTCTTGCACCCATCTTGTGGGAGTGTGGGTGATGCATCCCGACACTGCAAATATGATTTATTTAGGGATAAATAAAATAAATAAAGAAATTTATTATTTATTCAGTTCTTTCAGGGCACAGCCTCTGCCCAGCCATGCCCAGCTGGATCTGACAGTGCACAGCAGGACAGTCTCACTACAGGGTCATGAGGCTTTTTTAATTCAGTTTGTGGAGTCAAACTCTTGGAAAGCCACCATGGTAGTGTCCCTACCTTGTCCCCACTGATGTTGTAGGTGCTGCCCAGCAGGTCAGACAGGATCCCTGCACACAGCACCCCTGAAATGAGCAGGAGACACTGCCAGAGACACCTTGGCCATGGTGGGCACTGCCAGCATCTCCAGCATTTCCCTGCCTACCAAAGGGTTTTGGGAATACTCAGAGGGAAAATCAACAGGGTGGGAATTCTTGGGTTTGTGTATTTTAGTTTAGTCTCTGCTCTTGGCATACTTCCCACACGAGTTAAGCAGATAAATGGATGCTGCAAGGTGGGGAATTTTGCTGCCATTTCAGCTGGGTTTAGGCCTGGTTCAGGGAGATGTGTTGATTTTTGGAGATTTCAGAAAGGCAAAAAACTGTGATAGCAAGGGGGTTTGATTCTGAGGACAGGAGCAATGCTCCAGGAGGCCTCAGAGAAGCTGTCTGCATCCTTTGCTGTGCAGGCAGATCCCTCCTGCCTCTGAAGGACCAGGCAGACAGAGCCTGGCTGGAGGCACTGCCCAACACTTCCCCCTCCAGGTCCACTGCAATGGAAGGGTGGCAAGTGACTGTCCCAGCAGAACCCCTGACAGTCCTGGGCACTGGAGGAACGTGCCAGGGTCCCACCCCACAGGTGCCACACCTGGGAGAGTTACTGCTGGCCAAAACTCTCCAACAAATGCACATTGGGAGCAGGGATCACTTCTGAGCATTTGTGCCCGTGGGAAAACAGTTCAGGAGGCTGATTTATCATTTCTTATTCCTTGAAATATTATTCCTTGAAATAACATTTTCATTTTTGGATACAATTCTGGTGGGAGCAGAGCTTTGAGGCTGCCAGACCACAAACATCAAGAGCCTCCACTGTTGGCTTCACAAACCAGGTCTTGCCTCAGTTTCCTCTGTCCCTGGCTGAACTGGGTTATTCTGGATTAAACATGCCTTAAGCTGAGCAAAGAGCAGGGCCAGATCCCCACAGGTATCTGACTACAATGGACTGACTTTTAGATGTGTTTGGGGGCTGCAAGTCTGCCCTTTGACAAGCCTTTGGGAATGAGGTGCTCAACCCCAGGGGCAGCTCTGTCTGAGCACCACATCCCTGCCTGCCAGGCTGGGACAAGGAGACTCCCAGCAGCACCAGTGCAATTGCTGCATAAACCCAGGGAGGGCTGGAAATGCTGCTTTTCACCAGTCTGAAAGCTCCTTTGTGTGGCAAAACTGTGAAATCTGTTACAGTGCACGGAGAAGAAGGAGGAGGCGGAGGAGGTGGAGGAGGAGAAGGAGGAGAGGGAGGAGGAGATGATCTCTGGGAAACAGGGATGGGAGGAGGATGGGATTTACCAGAGCTGGCAGCACTTTCTGAAGGGTGCTGTGAAGGACCTTGCTCACCACTTGGGCTGCACACTGGGCAGGGAGAACTCATCGCCCTCAGAGCCCTCGTGCACCCAGCAATAATTATTTATTGAAGATCAAAGGTGGGAAAGTCACTCGCTAAAGAAATCGATCTGGTACGGATTCTGGCAAAATTTGCCTCGTGTCTAATAAGATGTGTTTTCTCTCTTTGCAAACCTTTTCTCAAGAATGCCATCTTCTGGTTTTAAATGAAGCTGAAGGTTTACATCCCGAAAAGAAGCTCTGACAGTCTGAAGTACAAAGCAGACAAACATGCACATTGCATGGAATAGCACAACTAGAGCTGGTCGGAATTTGTCCATAAAATCTTTGTTTAGTGGGAAAAAAGAACTGCAAAAAGGATTTGTGTGCTGCAGAAATCCAAACCTGAAGACTGAAACCTCTAACAGTGCTGTGACCTCCCCCTGAGGAATTGCCAATCCTGGCAAACCAGCGATGTGTCCTTTGGGATTTTCCTGCTGGGGGGGTTGTTCTAACACTGACAAAGGGGATGTGGGAGCTCCTGGGGCTGAACCTCAGGGTGCCCCTGGTGTCCTGCCCCAGCCACCCTCCAACCATGTGATTTCCATGTTCCTGCTGTAAAGGTTTGGTCAGCACAGGATAAACCCCAGGGATGAGTGAGAGCCCAGATCCCCCAGCCATGCTCCCCATGGGCACTGGCTCCCACTGACCTTTTCCCAGTGATTCTCATTTAGACTAAGCCATGAAGAGCCCTGAGCCAGGGGAGAACACCAGAAAGATCATCAGGAAACAGAAACTTTTCACCTTCAGCCTGAAGGAAAGACAGAGGAAAAGAGCTGGGTAAGGGGGAACAGTCAGAGCCTGATGCCCAGGATTTTTGCTTACAACAAAGTCACCTCTTGCTGATATTCTCATTAACTTTTTCTTCCCTGTCATGTTCAAACTTTCCATTTAAATCTACTTTTAAATTTAGAAACATCTTTCTTCCCAGTGAAAAATCATACGGTCTAATTTGGAAAAAAGTCAGGAAAAAATTGTTTTGGTATTCAAAACATCTCCATGCCCCCATCCAGCATGGATCTGGGGGATGGAAGACTGGCTCTGATCCCCCAGAAATTCGGGGGTTGCATTGGGACGTCAGGGACAAAAGCTGGGACACTGCAGAGCTCCCACACCTGCCCCGGATGGTGCTGAGGCTGGAGCTGAGGCGCTTTGTTGCCTTTAAGTTACAGTTTCTTTGTGTGTTTGTAGACACAGCCATGCAGAAAATCACCAGCTTTAATATCCCACTTGTTAGCAGGGAGTGATTCGTGGCTGCCTCCGGGCTGACACTTCCCAACCTCCCACTTTTCTCTGCCTGTCCCTGTTCCGGGCTGGAGGCTGCGGCTCATCACTCACCCCCTGATGCCTTTCCTGGCCTTGGTCTTGGGCTTTTTTTTCCACAGCTTCCTCTGCCATTTTCTGCAGAACATCACTCCCATTTAGAGCAGCTGAGACTGCTGGAGGATTTGCAGAATATGAGGAGTTCAGCACAAACCCCCCAGGGGAGACAGAGCCTGTGCTGGAGGGCGAGGGGTTGCGGTGTATCATAAAAACCATCTCCATTAACATATCCCATCCCAGCACACTCAGGACCCCTGCTGATCTGCAGAGAGGTAAGGAACAGTCAGTCTACAAAACCTGCCTGAGAAAGAGGAGAACCAAAAGAATTAAAGGGGATACTGTTGTGTGAGCTGGTCCCTGAGGGTTTCCAACATCTGCCGATATAAATAATTTCACTGATAAATCTGAAAGTCTGGATAAGCTCTCACTCTTGGATCCCAAATGAAAGCTCCCAGCCAACACAGACTTCTGCACCAAGTCTGAAGGAAAAACCTCATCTGTTTAACTACAGACAGAAGTGGGAGCGAGAAGAAACCTGAGATGGGCACTGGCAAATTCTGCTCCTGGAGACACCACACATGTAATTGTGACTCTTGGAGGAGCAGCTCCCCAAGGGTTCGTGGGGTTGTGCAAACACTGGGGGGCTCAGCTGGGGGATAACCCAGTGAAAAGTGTGGTAACCCCAGTAATATTCTTACTGATTTCACTCAGGCTAGACTGAGGATGAGAACTTGCACCTGCCCACAGAATGGGCTCCTCAGCCCCAACCCTGCCCTAATTCCACCACGGGACACCCGCACATCCCACCAGGCTGCAATCAGGCTGCACAGAACCCTCCTCCAGCCTGCTGCTGTCCCTTTGGCCGCCACTGTGTCCTCCCCCATCCCCTCCTGGGTACCCCACCCAGCAGGACCCAGCTCTGGGAGCTCAGCCCGGTGAGGTAATGCAGCACAAAGTAATTTATTTCCTCTCTTCATTTCTGTATAAAACTTGTCATGAGGTTTAATCAGTCATTACCTCCCTCCCAGAGCTGTGCTCGGTGGCCTGCTGCTAAGCCCAGACAAGGAGATTTACATCTTATCTAACAGGAGTGTAAGATTTATGGATAACTCCCGACAAGGAGCACATCATGCCAGAAAGACACTTTTGTGCTAGTAACTTGATCAGTCATTATGCTGTGAGTTGACATCTAATTAAGCCTCCACAGGCATCATCAGGTCCAGAACAGCTCTTCAGGAGGAGAAAATCCACCTCTAAGCAGCGTGGTGGCAGCTTATCCCCAACCCTTGCACTGCTGGAACAGATAATAACGCTCCCCAGAAATCCCCAGTCTCAGGGAGAGCTGTGATATCTGCTGCACTGGAAAAGGGAACCACAGGGGCAAATTCCCAAGTGCTGCTCTAAAACACAGCAAACACTCGTTTCTCAGAGGCTTTCCTAGGCTGTGTCCATGTCCCTGCCAAAGTCAGATCCCACAAAACACCTCCCATGGCCGCAGGGGACTCGTCTCAGGGTTACAACCTCCTCGATGGATTTACTTTTCTGAGCACATTTCTTGCCTCTCAATGGGCTGCCTACACCAGCGTGGAAGTGTAAATCCTGCTCTCCCTTGGCAGGCTGCTCGATCTTCATATTTCCTCCTGACACTGCTCCAGGATGCCTTCGATGGAAATGCACAGCGTGGCTGGAATGCTGCTTTTCTTGGCATTTCCCTGCCATGCTGAGCAGGAAAGCAACACCGTGCTGGGGAGAGCCAAGGGCTTTGAACGTGTCAAGATGCTCCTGGGAGCAGAGCCCGGCTCCTCACATCACTGAGGCACAAAGGACAATGGCTGCTGCCCGGGCTGCAGGTGTTTCAACAAGCCCTGAACACCTCACCCCAGTGCCCAAAATGGGCAGCTCAACCCTCTCTGGGACACTGGTCATGCTGAGCTCATGGGGAGGGATGGGAGAAGCCAGAACTCAAAGGAAAGCTGGTAAGGCCATGCAGGGTGTGTGTGTGTAATGGTGTTTGCAGGTGGGCCATGCTCTGTCCTCCAGGCCAAAAGGAAGGCAGAAGAACATGATGGACATCAAGCACAGGAAGGAGAGGGTTTTATCCCCTCCCATGAAGGGTTTCACTGTTTGTGGAGATATTATCAAAGAGAGTGGATGCCACTGACTGCATTCTCAGCCAATTGTAATAAATATTGCCAGTGGCTTTTGATAGGGAATGGGTTTAAGAGAGGAAGGGATTATTGCACATGGGCCATTTCAGATCTTCTGTCTGGTGTAAAACTCACTTAACCCAATAGAAACACTTCTGTTACCTTCAAAAGACTTACCCAGGCCTGATGGAACCAGAGAATGTCCTTAATAAATTGCCAGGATCTCCCTCAGGTCATGTTCAAGTTTCATCCCTCTGGTCTGAGCTCCTGAGCCAGGAGAGTGACACAAACCACAGCAGCCCCTCATGGAATCCTAGAACAGTCTGGGTTGTGAGGGACCTTAAAGCTCATGCAGTTCCAAAGCTCTGCCATGGGCAGAACACCTTCCTCTAGACTTTTCCAAGTCCTATCCAGCCTGACCTTGAACACTTCCAGGGATGGGGCAGCCACAGCTGTGCCAGGGCCTCACCACCCTCACAGGGCAGAATTTCTTCCTAATCTCTAACATAACCCTGCCCTCTGTCAGTTTAAAGCCATTGCCACCTGTCCTGTCATTCCATGGCCTAGTCACAAGTCCTCTGCAGCTCTCTTGGAGCCCCTTTAGGCACTGGAAGGGGCTCAAAGGTCTCCCTGAAGCCTTCTCCAGGCTGAACAGCCCAAGCTCTCTCAGCGTGTCCATAGCAGAGGGGGACACGGAGCTGCTGTCCCTGTGGTGCTCAGAAGAAAGGGTGGCTGCAGAGCAAAGAAACCCACATTTCCTTTCTAACAATGTTTGATTTCTTGGCACCCTCCACCCAGAGGCCTTTCTTTGTGCAACTCAGGAACACCACAGTGAAGACAAGCTGCCCCAGCACCTGCTGTTCAATCCTTCGCCTCGCTGGGTCAATGGCCAAAGTAATCAATTCTATGGGGAAACAATAAAAATGGTACAAAAAACAAAGTGTCCCCCCGGTGTCCCGGTTCCCAGCCCTCTTTGCCAATTCCTGCCCCATCACCTTTGGTTGGGAGGACATATAAAACCAGCAGGATTTCTCAGTGTGGCCGCAGCAAGACACAGACTGAGTCAGAAGCATGGGAAGACCAGCCAGGAGAGGTAAAGATGCTTTTGCAAACTGAGTAACTTGATACAAGCATTGCTCCTACTTTTGTGTGTCTCCGTAAGGGTCAGCATTCACCAGAAGTGATGCTTTCTGCAAAGACTGAGATAAATATGTATGTTTTCTGCAGGTTAAACTTTCTGAATTACTTGTTTTCATAACATTGTAAGAGCATTACAGACATTATAAACCATTCTCAAATGTTTTTCAGAGACAGATAACACTTTCACCTTTTCATTTGACTCTATAACTCCTCCGTAACTTCCATTCCTTCCTCTATTAATTTCAGCTTCTGTTTATTTGCTATTTTTATACCAGTTGTGGCCATTCTGTGCTCCTCAGTAAGTGAGATATTGCTGCAGGCACTGTTCTAGCTCACAAGATTGCAGAGGCTCTTCAAGGCTGAACCTTCTGTCAGTGCTTCTGAGACACCACACGAGAGCTGTGGGCTGTTATTGCACCAAAGCTGACAAGCTCCACACCACAGCCCCAGTAAAGGAACAGATCTGTGGCTCTGTGCCTCAATGGCCAGGCAAGGGCCACATTGTTCTGACCATGCTGCTGTGGGTGCCCCCTTCCTCCCACTCCTCCTCTTCCTCTTCTTTCTTTCCTCATCCCCCAGGTGCCTGCATGGCGATGCTCTGCACCCTGAGCGTCCTCCTGAGCCTCCTGGTGCCAGCTCACACCACCAGGTCACCTGACTGTGGGGGCATCCTCACCCCCTCTGGACTGAGATACCGTAAGTGCAGACCCACACCTCCCACGCCAGCAGCAGCCAGTGGCACCTTCCACACCAAACACTGGCACCACAATCTCATGCCACTCCTCAGCTCACCTCCCTCACCCTTGCCCATTGCTAGCAGCAGGGGCTCAGTAAGGGATGGAAATGGGTTTCAGTCTGTCCATCAGGACACAAGCTCCAGAGGCTCTCATAAAACATCTGCCCTGTTCCACAGTTGCTGAAGTTTCAAAGCCACATGCAGAGTCAGTCCTCAGGAGGGACCTCATGGACTCCCCAGCCCCATCTCCCACCTCTCCAAGTAGGTGAGTTGCCCTCTCTTGCCCCTGCCATACCCCTGGCTCACTGGTGTTTGAATATTGGGACAAAAGGCACTTTGCCCATGAGAACAAAAATCCTCCTGCAGACCAGGAGGTTTAGAAATGTGGTCCTGGCTCCTTTGTTGGTGTCCAGCCGCAGCAGAACCCACAATGCTCTCAGGGCGTGGATTTATCTGTGCAGATCTTGTGAACTTTAGGGGTTTCTCAGGGTCTGTGCTGGTCTCCCAACACCTTCCTTTCTGCTCCAGCAGGAACCACATTACCTCTGTCAAAGTTGACAAGTTTTCCCTGACCCTGGTCCCCGACACGGGGATGCGGCTGAGCATTGAGGTGGACCTGGGCATCACATCTGCCCCGTGAGTGCTGGGGCTGCCAGGCTGGAACCAGCC
The DNA here is from genome assembly GCF_901933205.1 of Camarhynchus parvulus. Lineage (NCBI taxonomy): Eukaryota > Metazoa > Chordata > Aves > Passeriformes > Thraupidae > Camarhynchus > Camarhynchus parvulus. The sequence goes on along the minus strand of NC_044590.1, from coordinate 7,509,292 downwards.
CAAGCTCCTGGCTGAAATCACCTGCAGGAACAAGGGTGGCCTGGGGGGAGTGTGGCCAGGAGCACCCCCCAGCTCCAGCCTTCTCCTCTCCTCCCCAGCTCAAGCACCAAGGAGATGAGGCTGTCCATCCTGGCAGACCTCCATGTGGACATGAACCCCGAAGGGAACCTGGAGCTGGTGACCTCTGACTGCAAACCCACCCTGGAGGAGGTGCAGAGCACTGAGGAGACAGACAGGTCAGCCCCACAGCTTTCCTCCTTGTGGGGTTTGGGTAATGGGTGAAAGAAGAAACTGAGGCACAAATGTTTCTAGGCATTGGGTTGAGACTTGCTCGCTGCCCTCAGAGCTAACAAAGGCCAACACTAAAGCTTTATCTTCATGGGAGGAGCTTTGCTCTACTTTTGGGGTGGTTTCCCCATTTTAAGAGAGTTTCAGTCTGTCACAAGGGAGTGGTGCTTTTAGAGCTGTGCAGCTGGGATGCTTTTAATGTAGGTCCACTGGCAATTCTCTAGTAGTTTGTGATTCTGAATTGTAATCATAGCTTGATAGAAAACAATGGTAATTCTGTCACTGGATGCCTTTTGGGTCACATAAAAGACACTCACCCACCTTTGGCTGTTCTGGTTTTCTCCTAACTTCAGTTCTGTTGTTTTTACCCAGCAAGTCCTCGGGCTCGGACGTGGACAAGCACATCAACGTTGAAAAAGTAAGATAAAGTTTGTAAAGGCATGAGAGAGCATTGTACAGGTCTGTAAGAGTTACAGCACTTCATGTCTACCTGGTGCTTTTCCAGATTCCCCCCACAGCTCTGTGCTCACTGGACACTGCCACTGTCCCCTGGGTGTGCTACAGCCAATGGCAACACCCCCCTCAGAGGATATCTGGGGACACCCAGTGCCAACAGACCCCCAAGTCCATCTGTCACCTCTCTTTTCTTTTTGTTCTTTATTCCACAGATCTGCCTGGAAGTCTCCAAGTTGCTGCTTTTCCCGAATGAGCGGCTGATGTCTCTGGCAGGTGGGCAGCTGGCTTTCAGTCCCATTGTGGACTGAGGGTTTCAAGGAGCATTTTGGAGCAGATTATGAGGTGGGACAAATTCCTACCCTGCAGTAGCAGAGGCTCTGCTGCCATCATCTCCCTGGGGACCTGCTCCCTCTGCCCAGCTCTCTCCCTGTCTTTTTTACTCTGGAAACCCAGACACTTCCCAGAGCCTGTCACTCCTTCCCTCCTCTTCCTGAGCATCCCTCTGCTCCATTTGCAGCTCCATTCCCCATCACACCCAACTGCCAAGTCCAGTACCTGCCCCTGGCTGCCCCCATGTACTCTGAGCAGGGAATCATCATCTCTTTGCAAGTAAGTCCTCACTTTCCAGCTCTTACAGCCCAGCTCCAGTCCTTGGAAGAGCTGCTTCCACCAAGTGCTACAGCCCTGAGACACTTGAAATTCATTTTCTCTTTCCCCTGCAGACAACTTTCCAAGTGGCAGGGGCAGTGATCCCCCTGCCTGTCAGCCCTGTGCCTTTCAGCATGCCCGAGCCAGCGAGCTCCAGCCCTTCCCACCTCATCCTGGCCTTCTCTGAGCACTTCTACACCAGCTTATTCTCTGCCTTGGAAGAGTCTGGAGCCCTCAACGTGAGTCTCCTGGTGAGTGGAACAAGGGAGGAAGGAAGGAGTGGGAGATACACACTTGGAGGGACAGCCCTGCCCCGGGAATGTCTTGGAGGAACCACAAGCCCTACAGAGAAATGAGAGTGCGTCCAAGCACCTGCAGGAGTCCCAGCCCCTCACCCCCAAGCTTCTAAAAATATTCCTTGTCTAATGGAGCGTGGAGAGTTTGCCATGAGGATTAACCTGCACACTGCTCCTGGCATGGCTGGTGTGAGGAGGGCTCCTGCACACACCCAGGGGTGGGATGGGGCTCATCAGAGGGGCTGGACACGAGCCCTGGAGCAGCTCCATGGGTCTGATCACGAGCTGTGCTTTGTGTTTCAGAGCTCGCTGACCACGGCCACCTTGGCTGAGAGGATCACTCAGGTGTGTTGCTGTCCCTGTAACCCCAAGAGGCACAAGCCCAACTCAGGCAGTGCCCCCCAGCTGCCCACCCTGGGGGCACAGGGATGGCTGCCATGCCCAGAAACATCCCACTCCCTCGGCAGATGGGCTCCCTCTTCCAAGAGGACCTGCCAGTGGTGCTTCAAGCTGTGACCCGGAGCTCTCCTCACGTGGTGCTGGAGGAGGACAAAGCAATCGTGCAGCTCTTCCTCACTGCCCAGATTGGAGCGGGATCATCCCCCTTCCAGAGCTTCCTGAGTGTCAACGTGGTGGGTGTGGAGGCTTGGGGAGCCTGTGCTGAGTGTGTCCCTGCTGTCCACAGGCACTGCCCCCTCCTCTGAGCCCCAGAGCAGCCTCTGCAGGGGCTGACTCTGCCTTCTCCATCACAGTGCTCCTCTTGTCAGTGCATCAGAAACCAGAACCTCATTCCAAGCACAAAAAATGTAGGAACATTAAAAGAGTTACATGACAAATGTATGCTGAGCTCCCACTCAGCACTTCACATCCTCCTGGACAAGGATGGGGAGATTCACTTCAGAAGCCACATGCAACAAATTCACTTTTCCATTCTATCAGGAAAAATTTTACCTCAGAACAAATTTCCCAATTCCCCTGCAGCGCCCCATTCAACTGCTGTGGCTGTGACCCCAAAATCACACCAGCTTCTCTAAATAAGCCCTGTTTGCCCATGTGGCATCACGCAGGATGCAGGGAGCACACTGCAGGAGGCAGGGCGTGGATGGGTTCCTCACACCCCACAAAGCCAAAATGAGGCTGTTTCCTCACTGATCCTGCCCTCTGTTCCCCCACAGGACGTGACTGCCAGGCTCCAGCTCAGCGTCGCTGACACCAGGATGATCATCTCTGTGGCAGCCGTAGAGTAATGACCCTTCTGCCCTGCAGGAGCCCCAGGGGGACACGTCCCACTCACAGCAAGGAAAGGAGAGCCAAACTGGGCTGGGGAGGGTTTTAGATTTTAGAGTTTGGGCATTGCAGATGTAGCTTCTTCCCCAGGGAGACAGTGAAATTCCAGAAACGTGGCTAGGGAGAAAAGTGGGAACTGCAGCTTCCACACTCCCACAAAGGGCCAGATGAGGAGTTTGGGGAAACAGGAGAAACTGCTTAGTACAGCTCAGCACCAGCAGCTCCTCTGCTGCTCTTTGTTTTCCAGGGATATCGGGCTCAGCCTGGCCACCTCTGATGTGGGTCCTATACTGGTAGGTACCTCCAGCTGTGGCCACTCCTGGCACCATCCTCTAAGAGCCTGGTCCCCCTCAGCTGCCCCAGCCAGGAAATATGGGAATACTGACTTTGGGTGCTTGCTGCACCTGGGGGGCGGGACAGTTGAGTCCTTGTGGGATGGGAAGAGGCACAGTGAGCATCAGGACCCTCTCACTGGTCTCTGCCCCTCTCCTCCTGCTTTAGCCCCACACCATGAGCTGACCCTGCCTTTCCCCCACAGGCTGCCTTGCTGGAGGAGCTGTTCCTGCCCACAATCCGTGAGGAGGTGCCAGCCCAGATAAACAGTGAGGAGATGGGAGCTCTGCGGGTGCTGCCATGTGGGAAGCTCAGCATGGACCCAGGCAGCACCCAACTGGCAACTTTCCCTCTTTCTTTCTTTCTTTCAGAGGTCCTGAGACAAGGGGTTTTCCTGCCTCACATCACCAGTTTCACTTACACCGATGTCAACATCACCATCCACAAGGTAAGAAAGACATTTAAACTGCTCCCTGCTGTGCTTGATTTAAGGGAAGCCCGGGAGCAACGCTAACCTCCCAGCTCCAGAATAAATCAGAGCCTGATTGTCCAGCCCTGGTAACTTGCAGGAGCAAGTTCCACTGCCTTAAATAGACCCAACCCCTCTTTAGTCCCATGGACACAGGCAGTGTTTGGGGCTGTGGGAGTGATGGTGAAGCCCTGTGTGGGCTGATGGAGCCACACAGGCACCATGCTCAGTCCTCCTTCCTTCCTTCCTTCCTTGCTCAGGATTATGTCTTGATCCCCTGCAACCTCCAGCTGGAGGCAAGGACTGGAGAGGCAAGAACCTGGGAGTGAAGTCCAGTGTCTGGAGTGGAACAGTGGCAGAATCATTCCGTTGACTCTCACATCGTGCTCCGTGGTTTGCCACTGCTTGAAATGTTGAAAATCTTCTTTCTTGACTTACTAAAACATCATGGTTTTATATTCTGGATAATAATGGTGTTGGACTAGCAGCTTTGTCTTCCAGCCTGGCTCCTGGTAGTTTTGTTGCACAGAGAATGGATTGTAACAACGTTCCATGCTTTAATTAAACATTTCTCTTTAATTCTGCATTTGTTGGTGTGACTACTGACATTTTTCCCCCCTCAACAATTTGCACCTATAAACAGACAATTTTTGCCCATCATGTCCAGACCCTACATTTAATTAATCCCACTCATTTACAAGGATGCAAAGCAGACTCGTGCCTCTCAGCTGCAGAACAACATAGTCCCTACAAGGAGAGATCTTTCATCTGCTTTTCCTCCGTGTCTCGTGTTACTATGGGAACATTACAGCTGGTGAGTTTCCTGGGTCAGAAAGAAGAGGAGGGGGAGGAAATCAGTCTGCAGAATGGTTTCTAATTTTAGACCTGAAGGCAGTTATATTTTCAACACTTTGCTTCTGAGAAAGCTCATCACAGAGAAGATGCTGAATGAGAGGTGACTGCCAGCATCGGACTGCGCCGGCGCCGTGCTTGCTGGCATTGGGATGCTCTTTCCTACTGACCAAACACATCTCCAGGTTGTTCAGGAACATAAAGGGAGGAAAAGACACGCACGGCAGACACAGGCATCCAAAAGGGGAGGGTGGGTGGTAACAGAGCTTCGAAAGCTGCCCCAGTCACTCAGTCACTGGGTGCTGTTGGCATCTCCCCCAGACAGGGAGAACATGAGGCTGTGCTGATGCCCAGGAGGAGAATCCTTGTCCCTGACCATGCAGCCCAGGAAGAGAATCCTCATCCCTGATCACGCAGCTCCCACCTCAGCTCTCCCATGGTGATGCTTCTCATAACCACAAAACCTTATTAATTATATCTACATCTGCTTTCACTGCTACAACTATACCCATCATTTCTAGCCTCTGAAGCTGCTGAAAAACACTTCAAATCCTTCCATTTCAAAGGCTCAGAAATAGGAAAAGCAAACAAAACAAGCCAAGTTGATTTACTGCAAGGAGTAAAGAACCCTGAAGGTTTATGTGCCCGGAGTGGGGACCTGACTAATGATGTTAATGCCTGAGGTTGGGCATAGCAGAAACAGCTCCCAAGAAAAGCTTCCTGGTAGAGCTGCAACCATTATTCTTTGACTAATAGATGTTAAACCAGTTTCCCAAAAGGAATAAGCTACAATAGAGAAAAGATGCACTTCTTTGGCAGGGAATATTCTGGCTCCAAGCTTCACTGCATGACTCTGCCTCTCCAGTGCAGGGCTGGAGTCTCAGGAGCTGCACCCACAACTCTCAGCCCCACCTGGGAATAGCCACAGCTTAGAGTCTCATGCTGGAGAATGAGGGTCATCTGCTGCTCCCTCCATTTACTGAGACCCCCAGCACAGCCAGGGAAAAGGAATGCTGAAAGAATTATTTGCATTAGCCCCCTTGGCAAACACGGAATCCATCACTTTCCTGGGCAGTCCTGCAGGAAGAGCTGCCTGGTGACCCCCAGCTTCCCTCACTACTGGCACATGGAGCAGCAAGCACCAGCCAGATGGTTCAAACCCCAGAGCAGGGGGAACAAGCCCCTTCTCCAGCCCCCAGAAAACAGCAGAGGGATGACGTTTTGCCAGGGGCATTGCTGGAGCAGGAGCCAGAGAGCTCCAACAAACCCCCAAGCCAGCAGCAGCACAGCCAGTCCTTGGCAGCCCCTCCTGCTGCTCACCCAGCAAAAGATTTCCCAGCCTGTCAAGGTTCCAGGGTTAAAAAAACTTTCCTGAACAGGATTACCCCAGCTGTTAAGGGTTCTGGATTGCAGTTTCCTGCTCTGCTTATACTCCTGAAGCTGCTATAAATTCAGAGCATTAGATGTTCAAGTTGCAGAAGTGACAAGTACCATTGAGAAGATGCTGCCTTTCCCTTTGGAAAAGGCTCCTCTGCTGCTTCCCCCTCAGTCCCATGTGATGAGCAGCATGATGGAGGCCAGAGCTCAAGAGGAAAAGCCTTTTCCAGGGGCACAAGATGACTTTTCCACTCCTCTGTGGCCCTGGGCTTGCTGTGCCAGCTCTCCATGCAGCAGCAAGCTCCCATCACACGCTCTTGCCACGCTGTTTTCTTTCTCAAGACAAGCAGAGGCCTGGGACAGTGCCAGATCACAGAGCCCTCTGTAATGTGCCAGAGAAATGAATGCCTCCCAGCAGAGCAGAGTACACACAGAAGTGATGGCCAAACGGGCATGAAAAGGGGCCCTAAACTTTACTCACTGTCCAGAAGGTGTTTGCTCAGGAGCCAGAACAAAACCTTGTATCAACACAGCCTGTTCTGCCACCTGTGGGCAAAAAGGATGGATGGAGACCCCGAGTCCCAGCAGTGCAGGAGCTCTGAAGTGGCACAAAGCAGGTGCCAGCACAGGTTGCTGGGGGGTTGTCACTCATCCCATCCTCCAGGTAACAGGGTCCCACAGAGCCCAGAGCCTGCCCTGCCAGCTCCAAGGGCGTGCTGCTGTCAGAGAGCATGAGCAAAGGGATCTGAGCTCCCTGCTCCTGGCTCCTGAGCGGGTTCCAAAGCTCCACAGCCTTCGCTCTTGTTGGCACCTCACCCCACAGGGGTTCAGCTGGTGATGGGGCGGTACCCAGCCCAGGGCTTCAGTGTCACCACACAGGAGCACCACTTCTGCCCAGGGACAGGACAAGGCTTGTGTCACCAGCAGCTGAGCAGTCCCTGGGGAGCACAGCACCACAGGCCGCATCAGCCTGCACCATGCTGGGAACCAAAAGAGCTGTTTATACTCCCCAGGACACTCATCTTCAATGTCAGCGTGGTCTTCAACCCACCCAAAGCCTTTCTGCTGGACACAAGGCAGGCCAGCCACGTGGTGACAGTGTGTGACACCAGGTTTGTGTTTGGCACAGCTCAGGAGAGCACTGGCCAGTTCACACAAAGAGGGACCCCCAAAGGGTCCAGCACCTCCTCTGCCGTGTTCAGTGATCCCTCTGCAGCATCTCACAGCGATGCTGGGAGCTCATGCAGCAGGACAGGGTTGGCCGCACAGGTACTGAGCTGTTCCTACCTTCAGGCAGAAATGCAGGGTGGAATTTGCCCCATCCCTCACCTGCTCAGTGCCAGACTGCCACAGCCTCTGGGGACACAAGGAGTAACTCACACACTTGTAATATCATCCAGTGCTGGCAAAAAACTGGTGTTGGAGAGGCCATTTAAAACCTGAGATTTGTAATTTTTTTTAACACAGGATAATTTGGGCTTTTCAAAATCCAAAATGCTGAGATTCTTGTCACTGTGACGTGCAGAGACCAACAGGCTGTGACATCAGCCTAAGCAGATGTGGCTCTGGCAGGCACATGGGTGTTCTCCAGGGCTGTCAGACCTCTTAGTCCTCTGGTAAGGAAGTTTTCCCCTCCAGATTCTATTAGGAAATGCTTCATGACCTTTGGAAATTCGATTTAATTTTGATTTCTGCTTGTGGATTAGCATTTGGTCAGCAGGTTATCAGGCCAGGAGGAGCCACTGAAAGTTCAATTTTTTTTCTCAGGCAGTTAAAGTGGGAAGACTCTTCAAACCCAAATTCAAAATATTGATTGTCACAAAGGAGCAAGATCCCAGAGTGGAGGCAGGACAGAAGCTCACCCTGAGAAGCATCAGAAACCAGAACCTCATTCCAAGCACTAAAAATGTAGGAACATTTATTAAAAGAGTTACATGACAAATGTATGCTGAGCTCCCACTCAGCGCTTCACATCCCCCTGGACAAGGATGGGGAGATTCACTTCAGAAGCCACATGCAACAAATTCACTTTTCCATTCTATCAGGAAAAATTTTACCTCAGAACAAATTTCCCAATTCCCCTGCAGTGGCTGTGACCCCAAAATCACACCAGCTTCTCTAAATAAATGTTTGCACACAGAGCTGCCAGTCAGGTTTCCAGTGTCAAACTGTACTCACACAAGCCATTTCACTTTAAAATATCTTAAATATTATCAAGAATCTTGAACAAGTTTAGTAAAAAAAAGCAGATAATGCTGATCCTGGCATTCCATTCTTGTTGCTCTTTTCCTCTCTCTGCCCCCACAGTGCTCTCCATGCCTCTGGCTGCACAGCTCACACCAGAAACACGATCAGGCCCTGGAGGAGAGCAGAGAGAAACACAAACACATTATCTCCCATCAAGGGACGTTGGTTCACAACACACAGCAAAGACAGAACCCTCCTGCAGAAGTCCTCATGTCCAGTTTGCAATAAGGAGGGCACAGAACTCTTTGGGAGGTGTTGGGGAATAGCCTGGCTCCTCCAGGACCCCTCCAGGGTGAACAGGGCTGGAACTTGGGGCAATTCAGGATTCCTTGAATGGTGCCACTGCAGAGGGCTTGCCTGAATGCCTGGATCCACATCACAGCTGCTCCCACTGAGTTCTTCAGAAAGAAAAGAGGGCCTGGGCAGGGAACTGGGACCTGCCCCAGTGCCTGAGCACTGCTCATGGTGCAGCTGGGTCCACACCTTGTGTGGGCATCACATCCTCAGGAACATTCCCTGACCAGGGAGATCAGACAGAGCAGCCCTTTCAGTCTTTCAGGGATTGAGTTCTACAGCCCTTGTACACAGAGCCAGCACTGGCAGGGTCCTGTGACCAGCCCTGGAGCCTCACAGGAGGGAGCAGCCATCGGAGCACTCACCGCTTTTATCTGAAAATCCACATTCACCAGGGGAATGCGCAGCACCTTGGGCAGAGGGATCCCCATGCTCAGGGCACCTGCAGGGGACAGACAGGTCCTCAGCCCACCACAGAGCTGCTCCAGTGAGGGCACAGGGAGCAGAGCTTCTCAGGGCATCGCTGTGTGCTTGGCTTTCCTTACTTCTCCATCACTGACTGCTGCCAGGACTGATGCTGGGGTGGGATGGTGTAAATGTAAGGCTGGACTTTTAACTACATCCTCAAAATTGGGATTTCAGGGTTTTAATGGCTCCAGCACTCCTTGTACATCTTCCAAACCATCCACCCACCCACCCACTCACACACACACACACACACACACACACACACACACACACACACACACACACACACACACACAGACACACACACACACACAGAGCTCCCTCTTCCCTCCTCTCCCAGAACTGAAGTGCTCCCAGCATTACAGCCATCCAGGTCACCTCACCATTGATGGCAGGCACGAATATTTCCTCAAGCAAACTGCTGCAGTGGGGCTTCAGGGTGGAGATCTGAATCAGAGAAGGAACAGCCACGTGAGCAGCACTGCCTGGCCCGTGCCAGCAGCAAGCAGAACCCTTGGGACTGCAAACCACTGCCCACTGCCACAGCAAAAGAACAGTCCCTCTTCTCTTTGAAGTGAATCTACTTTTCTTCTTCAATTTGTATTCAGCCCTTCCTTTAGAAAAACTTCTGCCTCGTGACACTTCTGCTGCAGCTCAGTGTGAGCTTTGCCCAAGCAGAGGTGAATAAACAAACAGATTTCAGCTTTACATTTTCTTTATTAGAAAAGGCAGAAGGGAAAAAGAAACCCCAGCAACAGAGGAATTGCTACAACCTACACCAGAGAGCAGCTAACAGCTCTGACCATCAGCAGGGGCAATCCATCACAGCATCCACAGCCACTGCCTGGCTCCCTCCCTCCCCAAGAGCCACAGGGCATCATGCTTGGCTGCTCTTCCTGCCCAGTAAAGCCCAGACTAGTGTTAGAGACTTACATTACTGATGCCAACATCAGAAGACTCCAAGGAGAGGGAAGTGCTGTGGGGAAAGGAGAGCAAACAGCAGGTCAGACACAAGGCACCGGCCAGAGCTCACAGCCAGACCCAGCCATATCCAAGCATACTCAGAGCAGAGACCCACAGAGGGACACCTGCATTGTGACACGAAAAACAGGGGCTGGCACGCTTGCAAGAGAGAAAAGAAAATAGGAAAATAAAAGCTTAACCTCATTTTAATTTGTCAATGATGCAGCACTGCAGCAGGGCACACACAGCTCCTGGCTGCGCCTTCCCTCTCCCTCCCTCCACTTTCAGGAAGGAGACAGCTCCTGGCCAGCTGGGAGCAGAGCTGCTGGAACCCCGTGGCAGGGGGGTTGGAGCTGGATGATCTTTAAGATCCCTTCCAACCCAAACCATTCTGTGACTCTATGTAAAAGAACACAGTCGGGTGAATTTGCTACAGCTCCTCATCTATCACTGCAATCACACAACTACCCATACCTAAAATGGATGCTTTATTTCCACTTTGAATTCCTCTTTTCTACTTCTATTGAATCTTGTTATACCCTTGTCTATTGAATTAAAAGCCTTTTGACGCATTTCTATTCCCTATATCGCTGCATACAAGCTATGCCAATTTTGCTTCTAAATCCAGCTCTTTGACAAGCTAAATGGCCGCAAATCCTCAAACCTCCCGCTATAAGGAATGCTCTCCAATCTTTAATCATGCCTTGACTGGCATTAATGACAGCACTTTCCTTTACTGCTTTATCATTCATGTCCAATATCAGGCATTTGGAACCACTGCCCAGGATCAAAGTCAAGCTGACAGTCTTACAATTATTCAGGTTACCTCATTCCTCCTTGTTATAAAACTGACACACTTTTCCTCCAGCCTCTTAAAACTTTCCAACTGCTGCAATCCTTCCTGAACTACCCTATCCACCTTATGCCATCAGTCAGGTATGAAATTCTCACATTCAGATGAAATGTCTGATTTACAGACATGGAAAACATTTCAAGGCAGGAGCCCCAGAGCTAACATTGCAGCACAGAGAATGTCCCCACCTGTGTGAGGGGACAGCTCACCTGCCCAAGGCCAGCTGCAGCATCAGCCTGCCCCCAACAATGGACACACGGACGTTTAGAGCAAGGTCCTGCAGGCAGGGAGGGAGAGCATCAGCAGATGGAAACATCCCCATCCCAGCCGCCTCTCACCCAGCTGGCTGCACGCTGCACCCCTCCGAGGCAGCTCCATCCACACTTACAGCCTTCAGCAGCAGGAAGTTGAGGATGGATCCATCTAAGTGGTTACTGAAGAGCTGAATCAGGACTGAAAGTTTGACACTGGCTTTGTTTTCTTCCAAGAGGATGAGCGGGTTCCCTCTCAACACCAGCTTGATGCTCAGAGGACTGGTCCCACTGCAGGCAGAGCACTGTGGGAATTGGGGACGCATGGAGGTGGCTGCTGGCACCCCACACACCAGCCAGCCAGGGGACTGGCAGTCCTTGAGCAGACTCCCACAGCCCCATGGCTCCACAGGGCCTCCCCAAGGTCACACACACCCTGGACAAGCCAAATTACAGGTCCAGCAGCATGGATCAGCTCTCCATGCTGAGGGCAGAAGGGATGAGGAAAGCAAGGCTGTGGGTGTCAGAGGATGCCCAAGAGATGGGATACACAGGAAGCAGGAGATATTTATCAGCTTTCCATGTCAATGGCTACAGGCTGGGAGAAGGCTTTCCCTGTTCAGGGAGCAGAAGGCTGGAACAGACAATGGCACACAGGGGTACTGGGCAGGGCTGTGCAAAGCCCCAGTCCCTTCTGCCACTCCCATCAGCTGGTCGGGCAGCAGGACAGGCTCAGGTGCAAGAGGAGGGGAGCAGAAGGCTGGGAACCTTTGGCAGGGGCATGATGGCACAGCCAGGTGCATCCTGGAGAGCTTTACACAAACCCCTGAGCCAGACCAAGTTGCTCACCCCAGCAGGAGCGATGGTCCGCACGGCCTCGCGCAGGCGGCTGGCACCGGAGAACTGAGGGGACAGAAAACAACAACACCCATCAACAACCCATCACCCAGCAACACCCATCCTGCTGGGCCACCCCATCCCACGGCTACCTGAGCCCCCCACTCTCTCCACTGCTGCCTGGGTGACTCCTGTTGGTTGTTAAGGTGGAAGGTGATGTCCCCCAGAGGCTTTCAACACCTGCCATGCATAGACCCCAACACTTCCCATGGGAAGTAGAGATCAGAGGCACGGGAAATGCAACCAGCCAGGGAATGGCACTGCAGACGTGCAATGTCTTTTCTCTGTGGCGCTTTGCAGACTCCTTGAAAGGCTGACAGCCTGCAGGAGTGCATGGCACAGGCAGTGCACAATGCTCTCCACCGGTGTCCCCAGGGGTGTCCCGGCAGACAAGAGCACAGCTGGGCAGTGCAGGTGCTATTGCAGCTCTCTGAGAAGGGCAGGAGGGAGGCAGTGCTGGGGTCAGCACACACACAATGCACACAGCCAGGGACAGGCACGAACAGCCCTCCCTGGTGCTGTTACCTGTCCCTTGTCACTCGCTCCAGCATGAAACACAGTCCTGCTGTACTCACCACGTCTGGCGTGCAGGGGAAGGTCTGTGGGGGCAGCTGGAGCAGGAGGGACAGGACTGCATTGAGGAAGCTCTGGCGCATCACCAAGAGCAGGAGCCGGTCCATCAGAGGAGGCAAAGCAGAGGGGGACGAGTCGTGGGGGATGGTGCTGCCTCCCACCTGCTTCACCACGCCCTGCAAAGAGAGGTGACACAGGCATCAGCCCTCAAAGCCTCGAGGCATGGTCAGATCTCACAGGAGTGCAGCAGTGCCAGATGAACATCCCTCAGGAAAGCACCAGACTCGGAGCAGGTTGCTCTGTTTCATAGATGGCAGGATCTGGCAAAGGCAAGCCTGCGTTACTGAGGTGCCATTAGCTAACACCAGAAAATTTATTACTAGCTAATAAGAAATGCTATTATTGGCTAATAACACACTGTCCACATCACAAATCACTGCTTCACTCCGTCCCTGAGGTGTCACTCCAAGCACCGAGGGGTGACGGTGCTGCTCACAGTGATCCCAGACCTGCCCCAGCCGCCCTCCAGCTGCACAGACACCCACACTGACACCGACTCTTTGCTAAGGAGACTGGTTCTGACCGTCCAGGGGGGGCTGGGGGCAAAGGCTCCTCCCAATGAAGTCATTTCACCAAAGTTAGTCCAGCAGCATGGGTTTCACAGAGTGCAGTGCTTGCTATCAGCCCCTGCTCCTCTTTAGACCTCATGTCCCACTGGCTTCTGTCCAGCTGCTTGGTTTTTTTAGCAAGTAGTTTGCTTTTTTTTGCTGGGTTTTTTTCCCCCACTTGCTTCTGTCCAGCTGCTTGCTTTTTTAAGCTCTCCTGTAAGCAAGCAGCTTGCTTTCTGCTGTTTGGGTTTTTTTTCCCTCACAGTGAGACAGAAATAAAAAATGCATCCATTAGCCTGGTTCAGCATTCACCCATCGCAGAGACTGCACAGCAAAGGCAAAAAGCACCAACACACAGGTCTGCAGGGCAAGGGAAACGAAGAGAATTGCTCATGCCATGAGAAGGAGAACTGCTCATCCCAGCAGCTACATCCAACAGACACAGCCTGGGGCAGACTCAGGGTAGGTTGACATGCAGAGCACAAGAAGAAAAGCCCACACAATCAATTAGGGGTGATTTGGATAAAGATCTAAGCACTTTGGAGCTGAATTTCCAGGACAAATCATAATCCCAGCTCCTCGTGGGATTCTACAGCTCCCATAGGATGAGGAATGCACAGCCAGGCTCCCAGGGTCCTGCTGCCCAGCATTAACTTACATCTAAATCCAGCCCAAGGAACCTGCCAGAGGTGTAGGGGATGCTGGCCAGCTGGTAGTGGATTGTTCCTGCTGTGCCGACCGGGATCACTGCTGCACACAGGAAAGGGATCGTTACAGCCCCGGGAAATCAGCAACAACACAGCCTCCCCTGGTCCCAAGGGCCACCAGCCCCCACACCCAAACAGGCCCAAGCATTCAGGGCTCAGGGGTGCTTGCTGATGCTCCAAAAGAGCAGAACATCCCCAAATTCAGCTTGATGGGATCTGCCTTTAGGATATAGCACAAAAAGAGCATCAAAGAAAATAAGAAAAATCCAAAGGTGATGCATAAAAATGGAATAAGGAGGGCTTAGGTGGGAGCAGTTCATTGGAATGCTGGGGTGTGAGTTCCAGGCTCACCAACAGCCGTACAGAAGTGCTGGACTTCTGCTGATGCACTGAGGGACTTGGTGTGGGAAATGGGTCTTGTTCCCATCATGGGAAACACAGGGCAGCAGTGCCTCACCCTCCTCAAGCAACTTACCATTGAGAGTGCTCAGGAGATGGATGTTCACAAGGTTCATCACGATATCCACCACGGGGCAGAGCTGCAACACAAAGCACACATGGGACTGCTCACCCCCCTCACCACCATCACCACCACCCTGCCCAGAGGCCCTCCTTTCCCCACCAGGGAAAAAGCTGCATGGCAATAAACACAGCTGGGGTGCTGTGAAAGGCTTGGGGCACTGGAGCATCCCTGGAGCTGTGGGACCACACTGAAATGTTTTCATCTGAGGCCTCGCCCTACAGGCAGCACCCTGTGGACGCCCCAGCCCCGTGGCCCATGGCAGTGATGTGGGAGAGCAGCACAGAGAGGCAGTGCATCTTGCTGTGGCCTCATAACCAGTTTTTCCCAGTGTTTCCCAGTATTTAACCAGTTTTTTCCCAGTATTTCCCGGTATTTAACCAGTTTTTCCCAGTATTTCTGTGCCTCAGCTGTGATAGGAGGACGATCCTCAGCCGTACCAAAGCGGGCAGAGTCGCTGTCAACTGGCGAAGCACCAGCTCATTCACTGACAGGGTGAGCAAGCTGGAAAAGAAAGAAAAAAAACCCTCCAAATCAGCACAAATAAAGCTCCAGGACAGGAGACAAAAAGATCTCCAGCCTTCATTTTCAGCATTCTCCTGTACCCTCAGTCATCCCTTCAGGGCCAGTGCTGTGGCTGATGCTCACCAGAGCAGGGGCTGGAGATATAAAAGAGCCACTTACCCCACTGGAGTGAGAATTTCACTCATTGCTGAGAATCACAGAATCATTAAGGTTGGGAAAAGACATCGAAAATTATCAAGTCCAACCATCAGCTCTGCACTACCACCATGTTCCCCACTAAACCACATCCTCAAGTGCCATGGACACATTTTTTTAGCACTTCCAGGAGTGGTGTCTCTTCCACTTCCTGGGCAGCCTGTTCCAGTGCTTGACAGCCCTTTCTGTGAGGAAAACTTTTCCTTCAGCTCTCAGGGAGCTTTCACTGCATGAAAAGAGTGAGCCTTTCACAGTCTAACCTTGTGCTTGGTATCTCCCTCAGGTATTTAAATCAGTGCTGTAGTTAAGGGAAGAGGGAGCTGTTAGGAAATATCTTCATGTTACTTACTGGGAACAAACAATTTGCATCTGGAATAACAAGAGGAGAAATCTGCTGTGTGACATTTCCACACTGCTGCTGAACAACTCACTCAGGACCTGTGATGCCTGCAGCAGCACAGAGGCAGTTTTGTCTGATAATCAATATATTTCTAGACTGTTGGGTTGGCAAGATGCAGCAGGAATTCATAGAGCACCTGTTATTTATGCCCAAATTCTGCCTACAAATGGATCTGAGGAGCTGCCATGAAGTCATTTGTGTATATCTACACTTCTCTTGCCCCCCTAGGGGTTCACTTCCTGCAAACCATCACTTTAATCCTGCTAAAAATTAAACCATGACCCCCAGAGCAGGTGAGCTGTGTTCCTCTGCTCACTCACACAGCATTTTTCAAAGCAGCTGCTGCACTGATTGAAATATAATGCATAATGCAAAAATTAATTAGGAGAATTTCTATGAACCTGAAAAGTGAGCAATTCAAAAGCAAGAGAAGAAAATATTTCCCATTATCAATTTACTGCTGAGTTCATCAATACATGAAGTCAGCAAATCCTTGCTGTCAAGAATTTAATAAGACTGAGCAAGAGATAGGACATTTGCATGGAATTACACACAACCACAGCAGTCAGAGGGAAACTCCACATGCCAGGCATGGGACAGCAGCCAAAGGCAGAGTACAAAACCAGGGAATGTAATGGTCCTGTTTTCCTGGAATTCTCCCAGCCCTATTACTCCTACCCTTTGGATATCAATTCTCCAGCTCAGTCTAGAGAAAGTGTGATGGGAAAGGTACCAAACCTCATGCTTCAGACCTTAAAATTTCCACAGGCAAACAGGGCAAATTAACCCTCATTCCACTGATGCAATTGGCATTGGCAATAGGGAGGAAATTCCACCCTGAGGCCTGGCTCTGTATCAGTGAGCACCGTCTGTGTCCTGGCAGACTTTCCGTATTAATAAAGAGGAGAAGATCGCACGTAACAAAAACATAAATCCACAGGCACTTACCCAGAAAGGACCTTGATCTTTATGGCCCCAAGAATGCAGAGGCAGTCTTCAGTGACAACCTGGAACGTGCCAGATTCAAAGTTTGTGCATTTAATGTTTGCAGTAATGTTCACTTCCACTAAGATATCAATGAGTTCTGAGAGCAGGCCAACCAAGCTGCAAAAAAAAGCAAATGGGATTATTGCATCTCTCAGCCTCTACATACAGAAACTCACCAAAGCCAGGAGAAGCAGGCTTCTCCATTTCCTGCAATGCCACCAGTGATCTTTTGGTGTCTGTTTTGCTCTGTGACTTTATTATAGGTAACAAACACTTCAAAATCCTTAAGAGATGCGAAATATGCCAGGGTAGGGGTTTCCCTCACTGAATCCCCACTCACCAGTTGCCTCTGAGCTGCAGCTTTGCCCCGATGGTCAGCTGGACCCCGATCCCTGGCAGCAGCACCACCGACAGCCTGGGCACCCGGACCTTGATGAGGTGCAGGCTGTGAACAACAGCAAAGGCTGGCACAAATGAAAAAGGCTGGCACCTTCCAGCAGCTGAGCAGCTGCACCCAGAGAAGACCCACAGCACCCCAGCCACCTCCAGCTGGAGGTACAAGGATAAGAGACAGCAGGCTACAAGAAGCCTAGAACCAGACTGGGGTGGAAGCTGACTTTGGAGAGCTGTCTGCTTTTTCCCTCTGTGGTGCCTTTTGCCTCTCTCAGTGCTGCCAGGCATTAACAGCACCACCAGAGCTTCACTCTGCACCTACAACCTGCAGCATCCCTTGCTGGGGCCACACCAACACTGTTGGGTCAGAATTTCAGTACCACATTAAAACAAGGATAACAGCCCAGGCCAAGCCTGCCAGGGACAGCTCAGCCTGTCTGGTTCAGAACTGATGCTGAAGGAGCACTCACAGGGAAGCACTTACTCCGTGATGCTGGTAGGAGAGCTCAGCTGACTCCCTTCACCCATGATGTTGGGAACCACGAGACCCTGCAGGTGCTGGTGGATGAGCCCACTATGAATTATGGCATCTGAGAGAACTGGAAGACATCTGTGTGTGAGGACCAGCACGGGCAGCAGTGACTTCTCCCCCCTCAAGCAGATCCATCCTGGCACAGCAAAGCCCCTCCACTCCCCAGAACTCCTCATGGAGAGACATCAGCTGTCTCCATGCAGTAAAATAACACAGGAATGGTATTTTACAACTTTGGTGCAATAAACCAAAGCTGCCCTTGGTGAAGTAAACAGGACAAGCAGTGGAAAGCATCCCAGACTCCAATTCAAACATCACAGCTTGGCTGTGCACTGCCAGGAGCACCAGTGACCCCGCTCAGGGGCTGGGTTCCACTCACAACTCATCTCCCCTTTGTCAAAGAGGTTTTTACTTGTTGATTTTTGCCTGTTTGTTTTTGCTTTCCGCTTTTGGAGTTTTTTAGTAGAAACAACTTGAAACAAGCCTGAACGTTGCAAATGTTATTATGTCTGCTACTTCACAGCAGCTGTTTGTCAAATATCAGCTGCTCCAATATGGAAATGAGAAACTGAGAAAAAAAAAAGAGGAAATAACCCAGATCTAGCCCTGAAATTCTGTGTGGCTGCTTGGAGCTGAAACGTGCCCCAGTTCTGCAGCAGAGATTTCCCTGTCCCATGAATCTGGTGATGGCTCTCAGGGGCTCTGAGCAAAGTCTGCAGCCCTGAGGAATTATGAAATAAAGATGATGGGGAGCAAAACTCAGGAAGTTTTACCCCCCCAGAGCTTTCAAAGCAAACACAACTTGGAGGTGTTTTCTGTAGTTACCATTCTGCATCGCCCGCGGGCTGACAGCACAGGACAGACCAGACAAGACTTCCTGCGAGGGTGAGAGGAGGCCACAGAAAAAAATGATTCCAAAAAGCTTCAAAACCATCATGTCCAGAAGATTCCCCTGCTGGCAAGGGAGACATCAGAGGGGACAGTGAGGAAAAAAAACTCTCAGAAGTGACCCCAGTGTTTTTATGAGGAAAGAAGTCAAGAAAGGAATCCCTCCTTTACTCTTTGTCTGGATCAAAGGAGACTCTGTTCAAGCCCAGAGCAACAGAACCTTCTTCATGTCCACGCACATGGACAGGCTCCACGTGTGGGTCAATAAAAGCCCGTTCCTCATCCCTTGTGACTGGCCCAAAATGTTCACACAAAAGAAGCCAAACTTGTTGTTTAGACTATCTCTGTATCCCTGCAATACACAGGTACAGGTCTTTTGGTGAGGGGCTTTGACAAGAGAAGCATCTGAGGATTATCTGTGCTCCTTCTACCTCTCAAAAGCAATAAACTAAAGCACAAGTGATGAAAATAAACAAGCTAGAAATTATAACTTAATAACTACTAACATAAATTTAATTATGACACAGCAGACATAGGGAGGTGATCAGGAGCTGGGTGCCCAGCACAATCTCCAACCAAAGCAGTCAAGCACTTCCAGCATGAGGACCCTGCCAGTGCAGCTGTCACCCTGCCACCACACAACCAGCACCTGGAGGATGTTACCTGACTCAGCTGCAGCCAGCTGGGACGGGCTCTTGGCTCCACTCGGGCTCCTCTGGACTCCTCCAGACTCTGTGATGTCCCTTTGTTCCCCACATCTGAGATGAAAGTAGCATCCCTTATATAAAATCTGCAGCCAAGTGGACACGCCTCTTCTGCTCAGCCTCCCTGGGCCATGACCAGGCATCCCTTTGCTCCTGCTCCTGGCAAGCACCACCCAGATGCCAATTTTCTTGTTCGAAACAAGGCAACACCACTGCAACACCTGAGTCACTGCTCATTTGGCCTCCAGATGCTGCTTTCTGGCCATCCCATCTGTCCAAAAAAGCGTGACCTGCACAAGTGGATCCCGAATCCCTATGGGGAAAACAACCTTTCTAGGAAATAGTAGAATTATAAAGACTCCTAGCAGAAGGCTGACGTAACTTCCCATGCAGGAAGGCAGCACACAGAGCACAAGGAATGTGGGTTTGAGGAGATTTAGACCTAGAATATCTATTTTTGGCAACCTGGCAAGGTGTCAGATTTAAAAGACTTATTCCTGTTTCAAGTTAAGTACTGGGAAAATATTTTCTTGACAAACAGCGATGCTGAGAGTTGCAGAGACCTGGTAAAGGTTGGCATTTAGATTGATTTCAGATGGGTCTGTAAAGTGCCATGTAAACAGTGAAGTTGTATTGAAAAGCACAAAGCCAACGATTAACATAGTTTTGAATAAGCAACACTTATGGTAGCTGAACACTGGTAGCAGCAACATGGATTTCAAAGGAAAGTCTCATCCTGCAGGAGATATCTTGGCTGGGCTTAGCAGAAGTTTCCATTGTGCAGGGCCCTGGGAAGATTTTATCTGGGCACTTTGTTTGGGTCTGGTCACCCGTGCTCAGCTGGGATGGACGTGGGGAGCAGCAAAGAGCTGCTGAGGGAGCTGGGGAGCTGGAGAGGGGCTGGTGTGCTCAGCCTCATGGAACAGGGAGCAGCAGAGATACAATCACCCTCCACAAACACGGGAGAGGAGAAGGAGAGGAGAGAGGGAGGAGAGCTGCCTGGGCTCAGGGACAAGGCTGGCACAGGAACAAACAAAGCTGGAGAATCAAATTGAAGTTAGGAGAAAGCTGCTACCACCACAGTGAGTTTAAGGCTAGTTGTCCCCTGGGAATACAGAAGGCAGGAAAATATACTCAGGATTCTCTTCAATACTCCATGAGGTGTGTTCTTGCAGCAGCAGCAAAGTGCTTGCACTGGATCCCTCAGCATGTGCTGCCCTTTGCTCAGTGGAGCAAACTTTGGCTTGTCACTGAAACTTGTTTTGTTTAACATTCAACCAGCACTGCATTTGATGCGCTGGTGGCAGTCTAGTCCCAAAACCAGGGGATGAACTAGATGATCTTAACAGGCAACCTATCCATGCTGCTGCTTTTTTGTCCCCTTTCAGAGATCCAGATGCACCAGGCTGAGCAGTCACCATGAGCACACCCACACGGAATTGTCCATGACGCTGCTCCAGCCATGTGCAGGAATATCACTGCTGCCAAAAGCCAGCTGCTGAGCAAGAACAAATGTGGATTTCCAGCTGGTTTCAGAGTGTCCCTGTGTGTGCAATAAGCACCTGAGTTGCTGTGTATGTGTACGTGCCCAGCAGAGCCAGGATCCCATCGGATGCTCTCGCTGCTCCATGGGATCCTGCAGCACACCTGAACCATGGCACTGACAGCAGCTGTGAGGAGCACAGCCCATTTTACACACCCTGCCCATATTTCTTCTTGCTCTGTGACTTTTTCCTCCTCAGTCACATCCCTTGTCTCCCCTCTCATGCACCCATATTTCATCCTCTCCTTGCAGCAGTGATTTAGATATCACTGACCAGGAGGCTGGATTCAGTCCTGCAGTGACAAGGGAAGATATATTAAAATAAAGCATTGCAAGAAATTGTAGAAGAGATTGTCTCAACACAACTGCTGGAAAGCAGAAGGGCTCAAGGAAAGACCAACACCCACAGAGAAGAAATGCTCCAGAGCAGCCTCTGGCATCCTGCACTGCCCCAGGCTTGGGGTTCTGCAAGAAGGCAGGTTAAAAAGCAACAGGATCTTTAGAAGAGTAATATTAAAGTAATTAAATGTAATAATTTATTTAATATTATTAAATTCACTGATTTTTTTTCTCCAATATTCAGAACCATGGAAGCCTAGGGAAAACTTAGGAGAATTGCACCCTACAGGTCAAATTAAAATGCTGAGCAAGGCTGAAGATGAAATAAAATCAGAATTTTTGCACTACATTTTAATGACAGATGGTGGTTTTGAGACATTCCAGAGGTTTGCAAGCTAGAGGAGCACAGCTTTCCTTCACTGCTATGTGACAAATAAAAACTAAAACTAAAAGGAGTAGCCTCAGAGTGTTGAAATTCTTTAATGGGCAAATAGTAACTCCTTGTTTAGAGTATACATAAAGTGAATCCTCTCTCTTGAGGTAAAAAGCCTAAATCTGGTGGCAGGGCTTGCAGCCTGTGATGGAGCTGCTGTGTACAGATGTTCAGCCTTTTCCCTCTCAGGGACACTTCCTAGGAGTCCGTGGCTGCTTCCAAAGGGATGCTGTGAACATTAATGAACTGCTCAGCCCAGATGTCGATGGAAGTAATTCCCTGATGCCAACCAGAAGGCAGCAGCCCAAGGGGAAGGAGAAAGCACTTGGGGAGGAAAATGACCCAGCAAACTGCTGTGCTGGAACAGAAACTGGGAAAGGGTGGGGGGAACAAAATAAGTTTTAAGCGCTGACTGCAGCGGGGCTGTGAACTCACAGCCTGGTCTCTGGAATCCTAAAGTTGGGGTGATGAATTGTTTTTCCCATCCAGGATTTTAGTGGGGAATGTGGCAGCATAGCAGATCTGCCCTGGGAGGGGGTCAGGCACCTTGGTCAGGGGCAGCTCAGCCCAGAGCCTGGAATGCAGCACATGGAAAAGGGTGACTCACTGCTCTGGCTCTTCTGCCTCACTGCGAGCTGGTTTGTTCAGGGGAGATTTTTTTCCCACTCTTGTTAATGAAATTGCTCAGGGAAGTGGAAGGAAGGAGCTGTCTCTGAGCTCCCCAATGCAGTGTAAAATGCTGAATTCAGCACCAGAAACATGGCATTAGTGCAGCACTGTCTCTGTGGAGTTACCTGTGTTCTGGTTGGTTTGGGATGGATTAATCTTCCCAGAGCCAGGCTCCAAAACTAATTTTGAGCAAGAGGATTTGCCAAAACTTAAAACTAGAATCTCCTAGAAAGGATCTGGAAGGTTTTAGCAAGAACTGAAGGACTCAAACCCTCCTCACGTTTTGGGACTTGACTTGAGCCCAGGATTGACAGAAACCCACAATCCCCAGGGCCAGATTTACAGGTGCTGGTTTAGCAGCTCCCATTGTCAGCAGCCCGGGAGGGCAGAGCAGCTTAATTAATACCCATCACTCCTGCAGCACAGCCAGCCTTGCCAAGCTCAGGCTGACCTGGGGCTGCTGCTTGGCACACAAACCCCAGAGCCGTGGCAGGGCGTGCGTGGGCAGACGTCAGAGCGCTCCTTTGCAGCTGTACCCGTGTCTGATCACTCAGCCCTGCAGTTTCCTACACGGGCAACTTGAGAAGCAGGAACATAATCTCAGGCAAGGGCCACACAGGCAGGGAAAAAAGGGAGAAGGACACAGAGGCACGGGCAGCAGCTGCCAGGAGCTGCCTGTCAGGAGGAGGCAGAGCAGCAGCATTGATTTCTGGAAGCATCCGCAATGCTGAGCATAAACAGCAAAGGCGGGTAAAATCACTGCCATGAGATAAGCACAAATCGATGTCTCCAGGAATTTTATAGACAGGAAATTTTCTTCTTCTGAGACGCCAACAGAAGCAGAAGGAGCATAATGTTATCAGCCTGCAAAAAGGGACAAACTTCATCAGGCAGATGCAGTGAGACAGAGAAGAAATGCACAGAAAAGCGTCACTCAGCGGACACTCTGCAGTGCAAAAATGGAGACACTTCTGCAGAGGGGTGTTCAGACCTTGCCCAGAGCTCCCCAACGCAACACTGACAGCAGCTCAGGCTGGAGGGCTCACAGGGACACCCAGGGAAGCCCGGGCAGCCTTGCAAATCCCTTCCCAGCTATTTGGGCAGGCACTGGCTTCACCAAGTTTTGCAATATTTTATTGGTATCTGTCACTGCAAAGACCCAAGCGACACATTTCTGGGTGGGTGTTTTGCATCTGGCCTTTCAGGTGTGGCCCATTCCGGGTTTCCCTGGGGCATCCTTTCTCAGCTGGCCCCACACAAGGCACACTTGGTGAGCGGAAGAGGTTGTGACCTTCCTGAAGGACTGCCGGGAGCTCCAGTGATGGACCACAGGGCACACACCAGCTGTCTGCCCCGTGTTTGGGGTGCATGGCCAGAGCCATCCCTGCCTTCTGCAGTGGCTGACCTACACCAGCATCTCTCTATCCCTCCCTCCCGTCCTGCTGATGCCCAGCACTCCCCCAGCAGAGCCTGGGTTCCTCAGTGATGCAACGTGCACCTCAAAGTCAATTCCAGTTCTATGTTTTAAGCAAATGAATCCCTCTCCTGCTTTCTTCCCATCACTTCCAATCACTCACACTGCAAGCGCTGTGAACGCCTCAATTCCTCCTCACTCTTCATTCTTCCAATTTATTTTTTTGCCTTCCTCTCAGGCTGGAAAATGGATTTCTGTCCATTTTGTTGTCTCAGAAAGTGTTGGCACTGTGGTGCCAGTGAAGACTTTTTAAATAAAGACAGCTAATTCTATTTGACTGAAGGATAGCGACACGGACTCAAAGTCATGTTTCTGCCTTGCCTGAGGTTTGGGGAAGCTTTACTTTACAAAAAGAAAAGCGGTATTGAGTGAAATTGTCCTTGATAGTCTCCATTAATCCCTGGGAAGAATTAGCAGCAGCTTTATATTACATTCATACATCTTCTAGGAGCAAAGATTTCAGGCTTTCTGTCTTATTCACAGCTTTTAATAGAGACTTGACACGGTCTCTTCGGACAAATCATCAGCACAGGTGGCAGAATTAGTACCCTGCTTTGTCCAGATGCTCCTCGGGGGATAAATTACAGCCCTGCAGGCAGGCAGGGTTTGGAGTCAGCGTTATGGAAATAAATGCTTATATCCAGGAAGACACCGACTGCTCTAAAGAAATTGCAGCTGAAACCAGGGAGTGAGTTCATGTTAAACAAACCTTGCTGATGAGTTAATTAGCCTGACGAGCACGGATGAGGTCTAACTCGCCCAGGTGCCATTTCCTTTCCATCAGTTTGGTGATGGCGTGTCCATTCTGTCTTGGGGCAGAAACATCAAAACAACCAATGTGATTCTGAGAGAAGGAGACAAAAAGGCATTAAAGGACAAAGAGGCATTAAAATCCCGAGCAGGCTGGCAAAGTACAGGGTCACACCGTGCAGGTAGGTGGCTCTCCTGCCTCTGACCCCGTGGGACTCAGCGTCCAGTTCACACCTACAGCTGGTGCCGGTATTTATTAGCACTCATCCCGTGTCCTGTGCGCCGAGGAGATGCCACATTTCTCACACATCCTCCCTGGGTCCCCATGCTTCCACACGGAAGAGCCATTGGATGGGCGAGGAGCTCGGCTCTCGCAGGGGGAAAGAAGCAGGGACGGGAGTGGGGAGCATCCGTGCAGTGCAGGGGGTGCACGGGCCCAGAGCTAATCTGGTGACAAGGCCTGGCGGATTTCTGATGAAATACACCCACGCAGCGCAGAGGAGCTCCAGGAAAAGGCCGCGGGGCACGCTCGGGAGCAGAGTGAGCTGGCTCGGACACCCAGCGCGGGGCTGGAACTGCGGGACTCGAACCCGCGGCCTCCGGAGCTCAGGGCGGCTCCCTTGGGCTGTGCCGCCCCCTGCTGGCGGCGAGCGGCCCCGGGGCAGGGACCGGCGGGTCCGGAGCGGGCAGGGACCCCCGGTTCCAGTAGGGACCCCCGGGCCAGGCAGGGACCCCCGGCTCGGGCAGGGACCCCCGGTTCGAGCAGAGACCCCGGGCCAGGCAGGGACCCCCGGCTGCCCCCGGTGACCCGGGAAGGGAAGGGGGCACGGGGCAGAGCAGGGAGGCAGGACGGGGCTGATGGAACTCTGGGGGTTTGGAGCTGGAATGGAAAATGTTCTGGTTGGGAAGGTTCCGCAGAAAAAGGTTCATGAAGGGGATAAAGCTGCTTAAAGTGACTCCCGGTGCGGGCAGATCGATTCCTGTGCACCAAACGTAATAAAGACAAAATAGAGAGAGAGCATTTAATTCCCCTTTTACTAAGAAGAGCTATTTGATATCGACCTGACACATGGCAAGGAGTAAAATGCCAGCTCTGAGCACAGACAGAACCCAGGGGCTTGGGGCACATGCCAGGGCCAGGTAACTCACACTACACACCACAGACACTCAGAGTGATGGGAACAAACATTTTATCAGGGCCTGTTTCCTAAAAGAGGGAACATTTAGACCAGAGATAAGGAGGAAGATTTTTTTTACAATGAAGTTGGTAAGATACTGGCACAGCTTGGCCAGAGAAGCTGTGGCTGCCCCATCCCTGGAGGTGCTCAAGGTCAAGCTGGAGCAACCTGGTGTAGTGGAAGATATCTCTGCCCATGGCAGAGAGTCTGGACTAGATCATTTTGGAAGGTACCTTTAAACCCAAACTGTTCTATGATTCTAAGTTACAAAAACAATGTGGCTCAAGGATGATTTCACTCACACAGTAAAAGCAAAACTTTGATAGCACAGATTGATCTGTTAACAACATCCACTAAGAAGCTGCACAGCAGAGCTCCTCACATGCACAAAGTGACCCATTCACTGGCACAGCCATGCCCAAGGCCCCAGCCACCCCGCAGGGAAAGATCCATGTGTCCCTCACCTGCACAGCAGAAAGGAAGGTGTCATGCTGCAAAACCCACTGCAATACTAATTAAAACCTAAATAAGCTTCCACAATTGCTTTAAGCATCCCATCACTGAGCAAGAAACACCCTTTGTAACCATTTGGGGGCAGAGGTGCTTGCAACTGGAATTTGTGTGTGAAATCACCACGTGCTCCACCAAGGTGTTCCAGCTGATCACCCTGATACCCAAACACTGAACCTCAGCGTGCAGCCCTCCAAACTGCCTTCAAAATGAAGAACAGGATTTTTCACAGCATCACCAGGATCTGGTAATTTCCAACAGCCTCTCCTGACTGCGGATGCTCAGACTGTAAATAATCACTACACGTTTTTGCTGCCGCTGATATTTTCTCGCCCGAGGCAGCCGCTCGCTGTCCTGCCTCCGAGATAAGGCTGGGGAGCTTCACAGGCTTTGGGTGCTTTGAGCGGAATCTTCTCAACATCAAAGTCTCAGTAGGGTTTTTAGTGAGGCTTTAGAACCAAGTTAAGGATTTTTAATGTGCCATCCAGCACCCAGCATCAAAGGGACAGCGTCTGCAGGGGCCTGCTGTTAACAAAGTCACCGATAGCATGGAAATACAGCTGAACTAAACAGCTCCATCACCACTATTTTGAGCAACTTTTATATAGAGAGAAGCACTCTGGAGGTTTACTCAGAGCAGAGAGTCTGAATAAAAAAACCTGACTCCCTTATTGGCCATGTGAAATTAGTCAGATGGAAATGAGGAGCTGGGAATCTTTGAGCTTGCGCCGTGCAGCTCAGTATAAATATTCTCATTGAATTATGACACTTTGCAGGCCTCACACACAGAATCAAGGTCATTGGCAGCAGTCAGCAGGAGAGCTCTGCTCCTTCAGCTTTGCTATTTCAGGATGCAATTGGTTTTTCTCTTCCAGCAGAAGTTATGGTAAGCAGGGGCAGGCTGGGCTGTCAGAGGAGGGATGGCCATGGGCAGTAGGAGCATTGCTGCACGTGAAATGTGCTGTGTGTGAAACTCTGGTAACATCAGCACCCTGCAAATCCTTCCCTCCTGTTGTCCATTTCTTCCCAGGAACCACGAGCATCCTGTCACTCACACAGAATTCCCCACGTGCCTCTGACACAGGGCCCTCCTCAGCCACCGGTGAAGAGGAAACTTCTGGAAGCCACTGGTGAGGAAACCCCAGCACTGAGGGGTGATGGTGCTGCCTTGACAGAGTGTCAGTGACAGCAGCACTGCACCTCCAAACCAGTGAAGGGCACAGGTTTGGCTGCCAAACACAGCTCACACACAGGAATCCAGCCCTGCTCCTGCACTGTGAGCTGGAACACTCTCAGAAACACAGGCTGTTTTCCTGGGGGCTGAAGCAAATACACATTTTCCACCAGTTGCCTCTATTTTTTCAAGAATAGCTAAGACAAGCAAGGGCAAAGCAGCGCCCTGTGGCAGAGCAGGATCCAAGGCTCCCCTCTGCAGCATTCCACACAAACAAAGGTGAAACACCTGCTGCCTCACCCAGGTGAGTGGGCATTAGGGACATAACACAGCAAACCCCATGGCAGTGCCTGTTTGTCCCTCTGCAATACAGCGGCAATTTCAGAGCCACAAGATTCTCACTTGTTTTTGTCAAGCCCTGATGCAAGGAGATAAGACATCTTGAGACTTAATCTTTTTTTTTTTTTTTAAGTAACAGTCTCCAGCATCTTTTCAAACCAGTAGGAACCATCCCTACAGATGTCACGGCCCCATTACTGAGCATGACCCCGATTGCCTTTGTGCAAAGGAGCAGCTCTGAATTCAGAGGCTTTGGGCAGCCTCTCCCCAGCCCTCCTGCTTGGCCAGCAGCAGATCTCTGCTGTGCACCACGGCTGGGTGGTTGCAGGGCTCCCAGCTGCCGCACAGCTGAGAAAATCAAACTAATATTATTAAGTTAACACCAGCCCTGGGTGCCTCCACCAGCGATCAAAGCCACCTTCGGCTTCACCGACACGCAGTGACTTGTAAAAGGCTGAGCTGAAACAGTATTTCACGGCTTGAATTGCTTCAAATCCCCCAGGAACAAGTGTCAGGGCTTTCAATAGCTATAGTGCTAATAATAAAACAGGGACCTCTTCCAGTATCACAGCACAAACAGTAGTTATTTCTCTCTCAAAGCTTTGATTCCTAAAACCTTTCTTACATTCAGCTTGACATCAAAACACCCATCTCATTCACTCAGACTGTCACAGGAGAGTTGTGTGCTGCTATTAGAAATAGCCCTGAGGTGAATTAAGAACAGTCTGTAATGATGTTCCACTACAGCAACTTTATTTCTACCAAACCAAATAAATGAGCAATATTTTATCTGATGTGTCTTGGCTCAGCAGAGAACGGCAGCTGCTCCCCTTATGATTTATTGAATGTATGTTTTCTAAATAGCCAAAGCTGGTCTCTGAAGCCAGCCACCAAATCTCCCATTCCTAACAGCCCAGCAGAGATAGGAGAGGGACATTCAAGTTCTGCATTGTGGCAAGTTTGGATATTAACTCTGTTATTTGTAATTTTCCCCCTATAAACAAAATGCACAAACCAGAAGTTGTATTTAAAAAAAATCTATAAATATTGATGCAGCAGCTGGCAGCAGATACAGGGCACAGACAAAACTCTTCCTATCCAGCTGCAGAAACAACAGAGACCAGCACAGTCAGGGGAGATTTGGATGTTCTGGGTGCTGCCAGGAGACTGGGATGGGGGAAAGGAAAGGGTGGGGGGGTTATGGAAAGATGGAATGTCTTTGGGAATGGCACAGGCAGCACATCCCAGCACTGCAGACACCCCAGGGTACAGTGGGTCCCTGCAGCCATCACCCCAGAGCAGCACCACGGTGAGGTGAGCAGGAAGAGAAGCAAAATCAAACAATCACAGAGGCATCAGCCCTCCAGCAAACAGGACCGTGGCAGCCACAGCTGAAGTGGGATTTGAGGCTTCTGGAAAACTGGCAGGAGGAAATGGATGTTCACATCAGCAATTAAAACGTGGGATATTCTGCCAGAGGGCATCTCCTAAGCCAAGTTGATGAGATGCAAAAGAGGTCTGGACATTCACAGGGACACTAAGGACACAGGGAAGCATTGCAGGGGCAGCAACACATTTCATGGAGGTGACACTTCAGGGGGCTCTGCTCCCAGACTCCAACACCAGAACAGGGAGGGGAGGCAGGGGTGTTTTAACACGTGCTGCAAAGTGCTGGTGCCTCAGAAGGGCCTGAGAGCAAGAGCTGCCAGCGAGGAGTGACAGTCCCAAGGGACAGAGATGATCCATTCAGGGTGTTTTCATTCTTTTAATGCCAGAGCAAAGGGAAAGCTGATGAGGGCAGAGAAAAATCCTGACCAGGCAGCAGCAAGTGCCTGGTGTGGGCCCTGCTGGGATTCCCACCCTGAGAGAGGAAAAATGCCCCAGTATTTATAGCCTGAGGAATGCCAAGCACTTCATTCCACACAGTGGCTGAATGTTTGCTCCAGCAGCAGAACCAGGAGCAGCAGTCTCCAGGGATAAGGGAGGGAAGGGCCTCCAGACCGTTCTGGGAGGATACCAGTCCCAGGAGCTCCCATCTGTGGAATTGCTGATTAAACACACCCAGGCTGGGGGAAAGCTCCAGAGCACTGCTTTGTTGGTGTTAGTCAGCACATCAGCCCTGTCTGATGAAACAGGGAAGCCTTAAGGGAAAACAGCTTAAAACCTTCTCAAAAAGCTCACAAAGGCTTGTCCTGATGCCAGTTCAAGTCCCTGTCAGCAGATTCCCAAACCAAAGCAGCCTTTGATGCCAGCTGGGCACACATTCCCCACAATATTTCACTCAAAGGCTATAAAAACAACAACAAAATAATTTCTCTGATACTTTGCCCTTGACTAATGTGCACTTACTGAAATAAATAACCACCTGGTCTTGCCATTGAAGAGCAGCACAAACATTGCCACAAGCAGATTATTGACCAGAAATGCAGAAGCCAAGTTATAAACAGGTTCCTAATTCAATAAACAGAACTGTGAAGCATTTCCAAACAGACCATACAAACCTCACTCTACCTGCCTCCAACAAAGGAAGTCAAATATCTATTTATGAGATTCTAACTCCCTATTTTCTATGCCATTCAGCACAAAGAAGAAAAAAAAGAATCAAGATAAAGAGAGGGCATATTTTAGCTGTTCAGGATTTATTCATTCAATTTACATTTGAATCAATTATCCAGGCAAAGCTCGAACGCTGCCAACGTGATTCAGGTGGCTGAACACACATCATAAATAGTGCAGCATTCAAGTCATATAATCCATGCCTGCCATTCCTGGATGGCTCCATAAGCAGCAAGAATATCCCGACTCACAGCGTGCCATTATTGCCAAGTAGGAGCGTGCTTGGCTACAGCTTGGAACAGATCCTCTGAAACCTCCCAGACAAAGCCCTGGCTAGCATCCAGCCCAGTGGATTAGGGACAAACCCCTGGAAGGCTGGGCCAAGCCCCCAGCTCGGGCAGGACTGAGCAGGGCAGGGCAGGGACCCACCTGGCTGGGCTTTTTGGACATTTGTCACTTGAGGAGCGCTGAGGTCACTGATGGCTCCTGGGCTGGGAGAGCCCCTGGATCCTGCTGTGTCCACAGAGCTGCCTCTTGCAGGTTGTGGCAACTCACACTCCACCTCAGGATTCCCTTTTTCTGGCTGTAGCTGTGGCACACAATGCATCTGTCTGAGAAAAACAGATGAGAAGACCCAGCTCATTTCACAAGCAGAGAGTGGAGCCGCTCCTCTGCTCAGCTTTTCTCCCGCGGAACATTTCTGCGCTGCAATAGAGTTTAGCTTTGCACAAATGCAAGAAAGGAGACAAAGAATTATGAAGCCATGTATCCCATTAGCATCCAAATGCAGCTGTGGAGGCAAGGGGTTTTTCTGGAGATAAGGTGGTTTTGAAACAGTACTAGGAGGAGGAAAAATTTCCTTTATGAAACACATTTTTCACAGACCTGAAATCCACAGCGCATTATAAAACTGGATTTGTTGCTGTTGTTTTTATTTTACAGCATTAATCACTAAAGGCTTGCTTAGGTGGGCAGGAAAAATCCATTTCCCATTGTATTAACTTCACACAATTTAAGAAGCCTTTCAA
This sequence comes from Camarhynchus parvulus, assembly GCF_901933205.1. NCBI lineage: Eukaryota > Metazoa > Chordata > Aves > Passeriformes > Thraupidae > Camarhynchus > Camarhynchus parvulus. The sequence continues at coordinate 7,478,288 of NC_044590.1, read as the reverse complement.
GGCCCACATAATGCAAGTAAGCATGCCCAAGTCTGGCTGGTCCTGCCCTGGCTGGGCACACAGATGCTGGAAGCATGAGAGTGGACATGCCAGACACCCCAGAGGTGGAGAGCACTTAAATCCTGGAGATCCATCACCCATCACTTGATTTGAAGCCTGTAGGAAATGAGCTTTCCCAGAATACCATTTCCTCTGGGATAAATAATGAGGAGATTCTCCCTCCATCCCAGAGGATTACCTGTGCCAGGGAGGCAGCAAATGCCCTCAGATCCTGAGTGCTGGCATCTCTCCACCTTTGAGATTCTGAGAATTAACAGACACCAAGACTTCACTCATCTGGCCTCCCCAGCCTCACGTCAAGGTTTCATGAGGACAAGTGCACAGGGTGAAGGGAAGAGCCAGAAAGATTCACTGAAGACATTTAACAAAACTCTTTAGTATTTGCTAAAGCAGATGTGCAGTTACAACACAGAACACTTACCCCAGTGACAACAGACTGCCTTTAGTCAATTCTTAGTGAAATTATCTTATTTCAATGTGGAGAAACAGATGGATTTGGTGCATCATCTGGAGATAAACAGACCTGGGTCAGGTGTAGGCAGAAACACACATCAGAGCTTTGGAATTTTACTGCTCACTCCCCCAGACAACTACATTTTCATACAATATACATAAACATTGTTTTGGCACATGAACAGCACATTCTAAGAGCCAAACTGATGGTTATGTATATGCAAGGTTCCTAATGCCCAGCCTGACTTTTAGGAATCAACAGAATACAATATGCAATTGCTCCAGCAAAGAACAGGCACTTGGACGGCTTCAAAAGGGAAATTTAAAAAAGAAAAACAACCAAAACCAACCAAAAAAAAAATAAAAAAGAAAAAAAAAAGAAGTCTTGGCTTGTATAATTTCAATTTTGTATAAGGAGCAGTCAGGGAAGAAAACAGCCCTGTGGACTTGCAATTGATTTCCAGAACAAAAGCTCCCAAGGGATCTTGAGGGAGGTTGATCTCAAAAACAAAAGATGACCTTCTAGGCCAGTCACAAGAACACATCGCTGCAATCCTCGCCTCTCATCCAGCGGGAAGGAGAGCTGTGCAGGAAGGCTTTGCACGTTATCATTACCACGTTAGCAGGAGCTGGTGTGGAAGCAGTTCTGGCGTTGTCACCGCTTTGTCCCCTGCCTGCCCCAGCCTCTGGGAGCGGCTCTCACTCAGCTCCTCGCAGAAAATGCCAGGAAAATGTTGGGAATCTTCAGCCTCAGACAGGCACTGAGCTCACACTCGCCTCCCCAGGCATTTCAGAGCAGTAATTACAGGTGGCTTGGGCACACACATGCTTCCCCCTTCCTGAAACGCAATTACAGCTGCGGAGAAACAGGAGGAGATTTATGGAGGGAGCACCAGAAGAATCAATATATCAGCCCAGGTGGAAGACCATGATTTTGAGCTGCTGCTGAACTACACTAAAGCACCTAAATTAACTTAATTACGTGTCAAAACATGTTTACTTGATATATAAGAGATATTTGTTTAAAAAACCTCTCAGTTCAGTTTAAAAAAGCAGGCTCGGCTCTCAATCAACGTAGCTCCTCCAATCAACTTTTAAAGACTCCATGTACCATGAGACCCAGACATTTTATAGCTCATCTCAAAGTTATATTTAGATAACAGGCATTCAGCAATTTACAGACAAAATCAAATCAGAAATATCAGCCAACTGATTCAAGAGAAAATAAGGAGGCAGTCTAGGATGAAAGCTAACCTTTACATGCCCAAGCTTCAGTACTGCCACAATTAGTTGTTCACAGGTCTGGAGGCTGACAGCCATTTTGGAAGACTTTTTTTATATATATATATATATATATATGTGTGGGTGTGGGTGTGTGTATGTATATATATTTTATATATGTATGTGCATATATATATTTATATTTTAATCTATTTTAATATATGTATATTAATATATGCATATAAATATATTTATATGTGTTTATTTATATATATTTACTTATATATGTATATATTTTTTTATTTTAATATATGTATATGAATGTACATATATATATCTCTATGTTTATATATATCTATGTATATATATAAAGAACTTCGTCCATTCCCTCCTTCCTCCTTTTCCATAAGTTTTTCACGTTAGAGCAGCATTTCAAAACACAGTAACTTGTCTAAACAATTAGGGAACCCTGCAGCATGGAAGGCTCTGTCCTGAGGCTGGTGACAGGTGTGAGTGCAGCTGGATCAGGCACATTGCAAATGGGGTGCCCACACCACTGCAGCCCATAACAAACACCCCAAGAGGTCAGGAAAGCACCAGGGCACCTCCCCACCAGCATCACCAGCGACACAAGGACATCTGAATGGAAGCATCCTTTACAATTTCTATGCTACAGCAGCTCCTGTGTCCAGTGGAGAAGCAGCTGGAAACATGAGAAAGTTATTGCATTTCAGGCTCAGAGATTTAAGCCAAGTCAGGGAGGAACCCAGGCCTAATTGTTTTCCTTTCAGAGGCGGCAGGGTGCCACCCGTGCTGCCACACATGGTTTCAGAGGGGCTGTTATTCATTAGCAGTGCAGACTGAGTGGAGATCTCTCCTGCTGCAGAGCTGGGGCACCGAGGGTGACACCCTGCTCAAACACAGGCTGCCCAGGAGGGCTCAGGCTGTGACACACCTACAGCTCCCATCAGGACCCTCCTGATGCAGCCTGGCTTGTGACAGTGTCACAGCCAGGGAGACAAACCAGCTCCTGCCCTCTTTCAGTGGAGGCTTTGTAAAAGGTGTCTCAGGAGCATCCATGGCTGCATCACGGAGCTGAGTGAGGAAAACCCCTCTTCTCCTCCTCTTGGCCCCAGGGGAATGGCATCAGAAACGAGCTGTGCCTGGCTTTGGACCTTACACGGGATGTCGGTGCTGCCACACTTGCATCAACACTGCTGCAGAAAGTGAAACTGCTGTGGAACAAAACAAACCATTAGCAGACAAGAGCAATCAGAGAAATCATCAGGAGACGACTGGAACCCAATTCAGTGTTCTGAAGTGCAGCCTCAGATGGGCACTGCTCCTCTCCCCGAGCAGGGGGCACACAAAGCACGCCGGGCTCTGTTTCTGGGCCCTCATGGCCAGCCAAGGTCACAGCCAAAAAGTCTGGTCCAAATCCTTGCCCAGAGCCTGCTGCTGAGCCCAGGCTCTGGATCCAGCCTCACCAGCACTGCCAGTGGGTGTTCCTGAGGTGCCACAGCTGGATCCCAGCTTTCCTCTAGAATAACCACCCAACATCCATGTTTTCAGGGACTGAAACAGTTCACAGGGCTGCCCTGAGCTGCTATTTGAGGCACGCATTTAAGTCTCTATTTTTACTTAACACGCTCCAGTCTGTACAGGGAACACTCCCTTCTGAAGGGAGAAAGCCAGAGCTCCTTCCCTGAGACACCTAAACCAAAATCCAGCTCTGGCAGGAGCTGCTCACAGAGCAGCCACCCAAGGGACACTCAGGGTGTGTAAAACCCAACCCACCATGCTCCTCTGCAGCTGTTACATCATGTGCTGCGTGATTCTCAACTCCCCAAATCATGAAGGGAAGATCATGATGTACAAAACATTTATAATAATATAGTTACCATTATAGGGTGCTACAGACCTCACCCTGTTGCTTTATTCTTACCTCTGAGGATGAGAAAATGTGTTTAGTGCTGGGAAGATGAGTGATAAGATACAAACAGCCCCACAGTACAATTAGGAACATAAAAAGATCAGAAAAGTGCCCTAAAATGTTAGGAAAAGTAGAATGCAAGGCCCATGAGCTAATGCACCTTCCCAGAGGCACCTCTTGGGCCCCCCTTCCTCCAGGCAAAGGCCAAGGTCACCTGCAAACGTCCCCAGCTGCACCACCAAGCCAAAGTCCTGTCCTCTCCCACTAGAATGAGCCAATAAACACGAATTAATAAAAAAACAAAGCACACTACACAGCATTGTTCCACCACTGGTGTTTACCTTTGTGCTCAACACAAGTAAAGCTCAGGCTTACAAAAAGCAACATGAATTTCTTGTTAAAGCAGTTACAGACATCCTTTTATTTATTTCCTTACAACCACAGAGACAACTCTGGCTCTCGAGGTGACCTCCTGGCCCCCAAAAGCTGCACCTCTGTGCCTGCCTGAGGGAGCTGCTCCCCTTTCCCCTGCTCTGCGCCTTTTTAAGCTGCAATCCGAGCCTTGCTGGTGCTGGCAGAAATGATGAAGTGGAAGCTGACACATGTTTAAGCTTTCCTAATTATCCCCCGTGGCCCACTAAGTATAATTACCAAATAATGCCTGGGAGCACAACTGCATCCTTGGCAATTAGGGGGATGGCACAGGAGGGCCACCAGCCCTCCCAGCAGCTCCGGCTGCGGGTCCCTGGCCAGCCACGTCCTCCCTGCATTGGCAGGACAGCACCCAACATTCCTCCTTCCTCTAACCAGAGCAGCTCCTTGGGATTTTAGGCCATGAAAATAACAAACTGCCAGCACTGCAAGGATCAAGTGCTCAGAGGAAGGATGATGAGCCTGTACAAATGGTTTATTTGCGCTTCACTCCAGCTGCTCCTCTGCACAAATTCATCTGGCCAGGTCTGGTCTGTCGCTATAGGACACGAAAGAACACAAACACACCACTGTTCTTAAGGTGAAGGAAAAAAGGGCAGTTTTATTTCTGACTACAATATTTATAGTTTTACAAAAGTGACAGCGGATTGGAGGGTGACAGTGCCACCTCTCCAATGACACTGGTCAAACCAACAGTCCATCAACTCTCTCTTCCTCTACAAAGGAATGCAAACCAATGAGTTATTTACAGAAAGTGTGTGAGAAGGCTCACTACAAGAATGTCAACATCAGAAGGCTTAGAAAATCTTAAAAAACCAGGGTGACACTGGTCCCCACTGCCCTGAGTTTCACCTGTGGGTCTCATCCCTCAGATCCTTTGGCTCCATCCTGCTCCAGAGCCAGTGCCATGAGATGGAGCTGTGGCAGACAACCACCCTCAACAGCCACAGAACCAAAATTAAGAAGGGCACAATGCCAGAGAGAACTGCAGAGGAGATTTCAGCCGCTGATAAAAATAACAAAGTTCCTGCATCCTTCTCTTACTCTCAGATCTCTGCTCTTTCCAGCAATCCTGTGCCTGGCCTCCACAGAATTCCTTCTCAGACAAGAGGCAGAGTCATGCCTGCACATCTCTGAGCAACCTGCTCAGCCAGTTCTCAATGAGTTCTGCTTTTAAATCATCTGTTTTGAGAAATGGCTCTGCTTTCACTGGGAGCATGGAACGCCCACGCCAGGCACCCGAAAACCCAGCCAGGAGTGGGTAAAGCTGCAGTCCGGGAATGGTCTGCTGTGCTGGGGGCTCCAGGAACCTGCCCCACCTGCACCCTGGGCTCAGCAGCCAGGTCAGGGTGTGTTCACCAACAGCTGCAGCGACTGTAAACACGAATATTGGCTGTAAGTACTCCTGGTTAAAAATTACAGCGTGAGCTGACAAGATTTGCAGCGTTTTCACACTGATTTTAATTGTATTTTGGCCAGTCTGAAGTTAATTTTTATTTGCTCCAAAATGTGTCTGCCTCTAAGTTGAGGCTGAACCCAGATTTGCTAGCTCATGAGCACAGATCTTGCAAGCTCTTAGGAGATCAAAAGCTAGAGGCCAAAATAACTAACTCTCTGGGGACAAGGCAACTAAAAGTAAGCAGATATAAATATTTATGTATTTCTTTTTTTTTTTTAACCTACTGAGAGGTCTGTTAGGGACCCAGGCATCCTCCCACACTTTCAAATAAGAATATACAGAGTACAAACAAATCACAAGTTAATTATAAACCTGGTCACAGCAGCTAAAAAAACACTGCAGGGTAAATATCTGCTCAGGTGAGATAATTCTGCCACAGAACCAATGTCCTGCTCCACAAAAGGCCAGCTCCTATTAACAGGTGGGATTTCCATGGGGTTGGACCTGCCTCTCTTTCCAGGAGCTTCCACCCCCTGACATCACAACTGCTGCTGAAGTAATGAAAAGCCTGAGACTTTTTGTATACAAAATGTGTGATATGTTCTTCAAGTGACCCTCCAGGATCTCAGGAGCTCTGAAGGGATGAAATCCAACCACTGGCAATCTGCTGAACAGATAAAATAAAATTAATTCATTAAGATTTTCTCTAAGGACAAACTCAATGATTTATGGGGATTCTTGACACTTTACCCTTTGCAACTTTAAGAAACAGCAACAAAGTGATCTGCAGGGAGAAAAAAAAATTAAAAATAAAAATGAGGACTTTGAACACCTCAGCTGTGGACAGCAATATCAAATGATTTTAGTTCTCAGCAAATATTAGACCAAAAATATTAAATCTCCTCCTGATGGAGCAGGAGCACAGCCTTCCTCAGTGCTGATGATGAGGATGGTCATGCCAGGATTTTGCTCACATGTCTTTTGTAAAATCACCTGGAAGGGAGGACACAGTGACTCATGCACTGTCTGCTCTCCTTCCTCTGTGCCCAGCCGGTGGGCTGAAGCACAGGACCAGCACTTCCCACCTTTTGTACAGCTGCTACTTCACTCCTCAGACTTTTCTGCCAGTTCTGCTCATTTTGTTTTTGTTACAACTTAAAATTTTAGCAGCAGCTCTCTGGGTCTTGAGAGAATCAGCTCTTATCTTGACTTTTTCACCTTCTGCTGGTGGGGTTGTCTGCAAATGTCAGAAACATCATCACATTCCTAAAGCTCCTCCACTTCAAATCACACCCCATGGACCATCACAGTCCTGCTTTTATGTGAAGTACATTCAACATGTTTGAAGTCTGACAGCACTTCTTGAGGGGCATTACTTCTTTTCAAGATTAAGCACAAGAGAATGTCATGCAAAGACAGATTCTGCAGCAACTTTACTGGGATATAAAATAACCAGAATTAGAAAGTTATATTGCTGTCCAAGACAAGGCAGAGAGAGAAGCAAGGACACCAGGAGGTGATGTTTCCCCACTTCTGGAAGGGTTTGTTGCCTTGGAGCAGCATGGAGAAGCAGTCATAGTGCTGGGACAGTGAGCCAGGTTTGGATTGAGCCTGTCCTGGCTCCAGCTCTTACCCAAAGCCCAGAACCCCACTGGGCAATTCCTTCTGGCCTGGGCAGTGCCCTCCTTTGGGCTTTCCATGGCAGGGGAAGCCAAGTCTGCAGCAGGAAAACAGGAAATGGGAGTCTGGCTGGGAGAGCCCACCCAGCACATGTTCACACAAAAACTTTCTGTTCCTTTTGAATGCTTCTCATGGATTCCTCTGGATTCTCAGTAACTGTCTGAGCACTGGAAAGAAGTTGTGTTTCATCATGAAAGCCTCTATTGTTTTTTCCTACTGTTTTTCAGCCTGCTGCATTTAATACCACCCATTGGCTCCAAGAGCACTGAGAGAAACAGAATCCACTACTAAAAGCACTCAGAAAAGTCAAATCCCTTGTTTAGGGGCATGTGTGGCAGGATGGCTGCAGCATTTCCATTGGAGTCAGCTTCTGGTGGCTCCACAGGGAACAGAACAGAGCCATTAGCTCAGCACAGGCTCCACATCCAAGCAAAATTCATCAAAATACCAAAAATACAAACTCCCTGCCTACTTCCTCCAAATCAACTGTTTGGGGAAATGCATGGCAAACAGCAGGATGCATTTGCAAACAACAGCCCCACTCAGGTGCTGGCAATGGCTCTGGAAGCTGGAAGAGATTCTGAACATGTACATCAGAGCATTGAGTCGTGATCCGAGCTTTAATCTAAATTTGTTCCATTGATGTGGCAGGAGATTTGTTCCACACCAGGTTGTTTTTGTTTCAATGTGCAAGTGAGTAGATTTAGCTCATGTTTCAGTCTTCTAGAAGTCAAAATATTTCTTAGAAACGTGGCCCATTCAATTCTGCTTGTTCTTTGCTGCTGGAACACTATTAACATGCATGCTGCTTTTATTTGGATGCCTTCCTATCACTCTTCAACTCATTTTTAGTGGGCACTTCTCCAAAATCATAATCCCCCATATGGGCAATTCACTTAAGAGCTGGGCTCCATGATCCTTGTGGGTCCCTGTGGTTCTGTAATACCTCTACAAATATTCTCCCAGAGAAGGCCAGAGACAGCCTGGACTGCAAAACAGTGATAAAGCATAATGCAGCAAAGTTCATCTCCTTGCGTTAATCAGCATGATGAAAAGCAAATTTAACATTTTTCAAATGCCTTCAGTGAAAGTGTAATTTGGTAAGCTGGACAATGTGTAACGGGAGTGTCTGAACCAAGCAAAGCTTCCAGCAGAGCTGGTGGTGTCCCAGCCCAGGGAGGAGGGGAGCAGGTGCCTGTCACCAGACCTGATCCCACCAGCAGATCAGCTCATGCTTCAGAGCTGGAAAACCTGCACCTTGCACAGCTCATCCAGGGTAACAAAGGATGCCTTGGCATCCCTGGCAGGTCGTGGCTGGGCTCAGGTGAGCCATCCCCAGGAGGAGGGACTGTCACAGACATATTTTATGAAAAATCTTTTCGTTAGGATCTTTTTCTTGAGAAGCTGGGAAGCTTCAGCTTCCCCGTGTTTTGCTGCTTTGGAATGTGATTTGGAGAATTGTTTACTCAGCATGGGAAATTGTTTTTACTTGACGACCAATGACAGCCACGTGTGTTGAGGCTGTGAGCAGTCACAAGATTTTATCATTCCTTTCCTTTCTAGCCTTCAGATGAAATCCTTTCTTCTATTCTTTTAGTATAGTTTTAATAGATAATTTTCTTTTATTATAATATATATAATAAAATAGTAAATCAGTCTTCTAAAACACGGAGTCAAGATTCTCATCTCTTCCCTCGTCCTGAGACCCCTGCAAACACCACCACATTTAGTGACCCTGAGTGAAGAACATTCCCACAAGGGAGCACACCCAGATCCCATCAGCTACACCAGCTCTTTATGAGGTACAGCTTCAGAACCATTCATTAGACAAATGTGCAAAAAGAGCAAACCCATCAGTGGCTCTCGCTGGAGACAGGCTGTGGTAGCCATCAGACAGGTGCAGGGCACAATGATAACTGGATTAGGAGAGCCCTAAGTGCAGCTGGTTGGGACTGGGAGCTCTGTAACAATGTTATAGGAGAGAGGAAACAATGCCCCAAGGCCATCTGCAGTGCCTGTGAGGAGGAAAAGACCCTCAAAGCCCACCACATAAAATCCTGGTCATGCAGAGTCTAAATCATCTCCTTGCAGGCACACTGAAAAGGATTTCTCCTCTCTCCCACCAGGAAGGTGTGGACCATGATGTTGCTCACTGTACTGGAACCTGCATCAACGACAGGACAGTGATCCAACATATTCCTGCCAGGAATTATTTGCAGACAAATGTGATCCATCAAGTACAGCCCAGGAAAAACCCTATTAATATGCAACAAACATCGTGAGGCCAAAAAGACAAGGAATCAGGAGGCAGAAAAACTAATTGTCTGAAGGCTGCTTAATTATTTTTAAGGTTACAAGAGAAGCTTGACAGAATATGGGCTCAATATAGCAGGCATTGCAGAAATTTCTATCAATCTTATCACAATTCTGCCCTCCTACTAGAGCAGCACAGCCATGAATGCTGACCAGCATCAACTGACTGATTAAGACACAAATCTCAATATTACTAATAAAACAGCAAGTGCCAGAAATAATAGGCACTGTGAGCATGTTCAGTTTCAGCTGCAGAACGGAGAAAAAAGAACTTTTATGGTGTCTTGCCAATAAATTCATCTCTGGGGAGCCATCAAAACAGAGGATGCCTTTCTGTAAAGCAATCACTGATGGCCTATGAGCAGAGAAAATCTCCAGCTCTGCATGACAATGACAGCAGGGCATGAGCCATGGAGCAAATCCTCAGCCAAGCCTGGGTGGGACAGGTCCCTGTGCCTGCCAGGCTGCATGGAGGAGAGGAATTCCAGGGAAAATAAAGAGGGCACAATAGGGAAAGTTATAGAAAATCAGAGAACATTAAAGAGGAAAGGTTAGTTTAAAAAAAAAGGCAAGGCAAAGAAAGGATCAGAGGAGAGGAATTTATAAAAATATCCAGACTTTGAACCCCTGCAGTGGTCACAGACAAATTCCTGACCTAAACACATTTAGATGGTGAAGCTCAGCCAATTAGATCCACATGCAGGTTAAATAAGATTTCAGAAGAGCAAAGGCCATTCCTGGCCTCCCTTCCATGCAAAGCCAAGTGCTACACACAAGTGCTGTGCAAATCCTCCACTCTGCTTCCAGAAGGAAAACCAGAGAATCCTGGCAGAGAGCTGGCACTCTTTTCTAAGGAATATGGGGGGAGAGGAAATCTCCTTTTGCAGCAGGAAGCAGTAGAATTTTGGGAGCTGTTAAAAACAGCAAGGAGAAGGAAAGACAAAGATGCATGATCCCATAATCCATACAGAAAAGGCAGCAGAGAAACAAGATTTGGAAAGGGTGGCTCAGGAGAAGGATGTGCTCTTCCTGCAAGCAGGAAAATCTGGGAAGCAGAAGTCAAATGCAGATGCTCTTCATACAATCCCTTGGACAGGAGAGCAGCCAGGCCTGGGCTCCGGCAAGTCAGTGATTTACAGCCTAAAATCAGAGAGTCCTAATAGAAAAATAACAGGCTGTCAGTGTAAGTGATGGTGCTTGCAGGGGCCTGCCAGCCTCTGGAGCAGCTGCTCACCAGGACCTGCCAAGGAATGCGAATGACCAGGAGAAAACAGGCTGTTCTGCCAGGAAGGATGGGGATTTCTCTGCTTTACAGGTCCTGGACAAGCCCCTGAGCAGGATGCTCAGACACTCAGCAGTGTTCTGCAGATCAGCACCTGGTACTCTAATGGATGAAACACTGCTCCTGCTAAAAACAAGAATATCAGTGAAAAATGAGGTGAATGCTGTAAGCACAGGTGGAGAAGGAAGCACGGGGACAACTGAATGAAAACCAAGATCAAATTTTGGCTTTGAAAAGGGGCCCGGGCAAGAAGCTCACACCTTAGCCATGTACCAAAATACCTGGAAATTGGTGCCTCCCTGTACTAGAGAAAACTGCTTTGCAAACAGAAAAGGCATTTCTAAAAGGAACCTCTTTTGACATTTCCTCCATTCCCTTGCCACGGAGCACAAAGGAGCAGCTCTGGCCCTGCAGAACCCTCCCAGGTTTGCTCAGTTCCTAAAAAACCCCAAAACGACCTGTGGTTTGAAAGGATCCAGGAGTACACATTAACAGCAGCAAAGGGGCCCAAAGAAACAATTTAAACAGCTAAATTCAAATATTTGTGAGCAGTCAAGAATTTGCAAGCCACTCATGGGCTGAAATTCCCCCATATGCAAAGCTTATGTGCAAATAACAAAACAAACCCAAAAAATTCCGCAGAGATGCCCCAGGTTAATCCCACCATATAATCCCATTTCCCAGCTCCTTCCCTGAAAGCCTTGCACAAACCCCAGGCTGGTCAGAGCACAAAGCAAAGCCCAACATTACCACCTGGTGGAAATCCTCTTCTGCTACAGCTATGAGCAGAAAAATCATTAAATTCATTCAGCAGAGTAAAAGAAGCTGGGTTTAGGCAGTGGCAGTGTTACACCAGTGTCGAGCTCAGTCCCACCAGGGGCTGTGGGTTTAAAAAACACAAGTTTGGCAGCACAGAACAATTACTTTTTCAGAGAGAAAGCCAACAAGCCCACATGCAAAGCAGCCTCCACGTGCCCATGTCATTTCCTATACAGACGCCAGAGAAGATGCACAAGGATTGTTTTAGTAAGGTAACACAAAATTTACAGGTAGATAAATCATGACAACCACAGAAGACTCAACATTACCCTATCCACCAGCATCAAACCCAGCCATTTAGGAGCCCAGGTGCCAGCAATGAGGATTTTGGACTCTTGGGAGCAGTGATTTAACATCAACATCTTCTGTCATTGCAAAGTTGTTTGGACAGGAGAACCCCCTGTTGCAGAGACCCCCAATCCCCAGGCACACATTGTTCAGCCTGTGCTGCTGAACAGCAGAGCACAGCCCAAAGAGGGAAAACAGAGAGCAAACAGCAAGGAAAACAGCACAAACAATACAGCTGTAGATACAAAAAAAAGTCAGATATCTCCCAGCTTTATGGCAGCCCAGATACAGAACCCTGTCTGGGTGCTTTAAAGCACCTTAAACAGCAGCCATGGGGCTGGATCCTTGCTGGATCTCATCAGGGGGAGAATGCAGAGCCAGAGAGGGAAAAAGTAAGCAATAGGAATGAGATGCAAATAAAGAGAGACACAATCAAGGAGTGTGAATTGGAGAAGAAAAAAAATGGGAAGAAAAAGAAAGGGGAAGTTCAAATGGTATGAGAATGTTGGACTAGGAAGGAGGATAATGTTAAAATCCCAGCAGCATGGCCTGATCCCATTGTGCAATGGGGGAATCCCAGATCTGAGGCACAGACCTGTCCTGTGAGAGTTTAATGGGAGCAAAGGAAGCACCATGGGTCTTATCAGTGGCTGAGCAGGAGACAAGGCAGAGCTGAGGAATGAACTTTATCTGGTGGGGCCAGTCCCAAGGAAGGCCTGAAAAGAGGAAGGATCCCACAGAGGGATGTTGTGGTTGGAGCCTCAGTGCCTGGAATGCCTTGTTGTCAGAGGAGGATGTGGCAGGGGAGGCCATTTGGTTTAGTCCACTGCTTCTGCTTCCTCAGGAGAGTCCAGTGGGACATGAACAGCACAGGGGGAGTCTGAGGGGAGGCAGAAAACAGGAGGGAGTGGAGGGGATTGGCCACTGAAGGTGGAGAAAGGAAAAGCAGAATAAAAAGCCAAAGGGGAATGGAGGAGCTGCAGTATTTCTGTGCATACAGAGGTTTGGGACTGACAGAAGCTGAAGGTGCCTCCCTGGCACTGAAGAAAGGCCATGAGAGCAGCAACATTTCCCCAGGATTCCCCTCTAGAGCCCAGAGAGCAAAGGCTGTGTGAGGATCCACGGGGCAGTGCCCAGTGTGGGTAGAGCCCAGAGCTACAGAAGGATCATGAGCAAGGCCCTGCTGTCCCTGCTCTCCTGGGGTGCAGCCACCATCTCCCAGGGACACAGAAGGTGCAGGAGCAGCAGCACAAAGTACAATTCCCATTTTGATACAGGAAGGTACAATGAGAGCTGTAGGAGTCCCACCAATGCACTGCTCTCCATATTTATAATATGCCAGTATCTTATGAGCAATAAAAATATCCAAGGACAATTTTATAGACCAGATTCAGAGCCCATTTGAGACACAGGCACAATAACAGTTTGCTACACTGTCTTACATGAGGCATTCAAAGTCCAGGGCTCTTGGAGAGAATCTGTGAGAGAATGTCTCCTGGCCAGAGATAAATGCATGGCTGTGGAAGCCTGGAAGAAAGCTACAAAAGGTTGATAAACATAATTTCTGCAGAAATACATATATATTATATATCTTAAATTGTTTCCACATATAATTTCACAGAAAATAGTTAAAAATTAAGTAAACTTATAACCTGCAAAGCACAGATGAGAAATGAGTGGTGACCTGAAACATTCCATGAATAAGAAATTTGCAGAGTTCCCAGGAGCTGCTAGAATTGCTTTACACCAAGGAATGCTCAGGAGACTCCCTGAGACCCTTTCCCAGAAGGGAGGCACAGACTCCCAAATCCTGGAGTAAAGGAGGCATTTACCCCCTTGGAGCAGCATCCCACCCTTAATCCAAGGCCATGGCACAGCTGTCCCACAGAGAGGGAGGAGATCCTGACACATTTGTTGTCACAGATATCAAAGAATTTGGTGCCAGGTCTGCAGAGGGAGATCCCATGACACAGGAGTAACACCATGGTGGTTTCACACACGTTTAACCTCAGGCACCCACAGCCATTTCCAGAGCATGCAGGGCATTGGATGTGCTGGTAACATCCCTAAATCACAAACCAGCTGACAAAGGCAACATTCCTTTGACTTCCAAGAAAATGATTCTGCACGGCCCCAGAACAGGCAGAAATTTTTGTAAATATCACAGAATCACTGTCTGCTTTGGGTTGGAAGGAACCTTAAACCTCAGCTGGTTTCACCCTCCTGCCATGGCCAGGGACAACTTCCACTGTCCCAGGTTCCTCCAAACCCCGTCCAACCTGGCCCTGTGCACTTCTAGGGATGGGGCAGCCACAGCTTCTCTGGGCAATAGCTCCACCCAGCAAACTGACATTGCTCAGACCCACATTTTCTGATGTAGCCCTTGATTAAAGTCCCCAGGCTGCAGAGAAGCAATAGGTTGTTTTCAGAATTCAGGCAAAGGCTGCCACCATCTGCCTCTCCAGACTTCACTGTCACCTGAAGTGACAAACAGGTTTCCTCATGCCTCTGCTCCTGGATGAGCTCTGTCCCAAAAGAGCTGTAAGTCAAATGTTTTTCAGCCACAATAACCTTTAGAGACAAACTCAAAGTTCAATAAAAACTCCACGAACAATGTTAGCTTGAAGCTCACTGATGCCAAAAAGAAGAGAAACAGGAATAAAGGATCCAACTGCACCTATCCAAAATCCAACATTGTGACTTTGTGCTCAGCCTAGAATGCTTCAGTGAGCCAGCAGAAACCTGAGTGAGGATGAGATGATCCTGTTTAAATAGACCATCCTAGGAAATTACTGAAAAATTGTCTGTTCTCCATCTCAGTTCCTAAAAGGCAACAATACAAACAAAAAGCATTTCTCTCAGATATGTTCAACCATCAATCCATGCACACTCCCACCTTGTGACACTGCCCTGTCCCTGCTATCTCAGCACCCAGGTGTGCAAACCCTGAAACCTCAAAGGGTTCCACTCTGGATGAAGAAGAGAGAAGCACAAGGCCAAGGAAAAAGCTGGGGGTGGGATGAATTAGGAGAGGGGATACATCATCACATTTCACCTCACTGGAAACCTTTATAATCCCTAAAGAATCAGAAATGTTTGGCTTTTGAAGCACAGAATAAAGAATGGAAATGGAGGGGCCTCACAGCAGAGGGGGGATGCAATCCAGCACCTACTGATGGTGGAGTTGGAATCCTTCTGCTGAATGTCTGTCAAACTTTTCCACTTTCCTTAGAAATTCATGCTCTAGTCCTGCCCTGCCTTTAGTATTAGAAGGGAAGAAAAGTGTTCAATGTGGAATTAAATTTCATGAGTTCATTTCACCATGGACATAGACTGTTTTTGCAAGAGGCTCTTACCCCTTTAGTCTCCTCCTCCAGCCCCGGTGCAGTCTCTCTCCAGGCTGGATTAACCTCAGTTCTTTCAATCTTCCTGAATAGACCATTTTACCTCTAAATCCAGACCCCATGAAGGAGAATAGCTGTCATAACTTATATCCTGATTTGCCTTTGTAACAGGCACAATCTTCTACATTCATGGTCTCATATACAATAGCCTAACCAGACTGGTTAAACCCAAAAGAGAATCCATTTGAAGGAGTCATTTATCACCAAATCCATTACTTTACAAGAGACATTCTTAAATGAGGAACTGGTTTATTAAGTCAATTCCATCAGGGAGGATGCTCATGTTTTCTATTTGATGGAGAAATGAATGCTTAAGGAGCAGACACATTTCCTGGCAGCACAAGAAAATCAGTTCAAGTGGAAGACAAATCCCAGCAGCTCTGGAGGTGGGGCTGGGTCTCAGAAATACCCTAGAGTCAGAATGGGATCCCTGCTTCTGAATTTGGGTTGCACATAGTCCAGACCCTTCCTGCAGGACAGACAGTGACATCATGTGCACAGCACCAAAGGGAGCAGAATTAATTACTGAGGTTCTCTTTTGCTACCAGGAGGAACTACAGAACATGGCCATGAAAATAAACACTGCCTACCACTGGTAACAAATGGGGGCTCCTTTTCTTACTTTTTTCTTTTTCTTCTTTTTTTTTCCTTTTTTAATACATCAGGAAATTACTTTTGCGACTGCTGCTCCTTCAGCTTCATCTTTCATTCCAGAGGACAGTGTCATTAGCCAGGCTGTGAAGCATCACAGTCAATGTCAGCCTTCAGAAAGTGTCATCGATGTCTCTATTGTTAATATTATCTATAATTTCTTTCACTGCCTGCAGAACCCATTCAAACCTGTGAAAACAAGCATTGTAAATTCACACCTAGACTTAACCAGGTAATTCATAACTGAGAAAAACAGATCATAGACGTGGCTGGCTGTAACAGATGAATCAAAAGTGAACCCCAAAAGAGCCCTGCGGCACACTCCCAGAGTTTCCAAACCATTTATTAGAAGCCTGAATGGTGCAGTTCATGGCCATTACACACCTAGACAGGTATGACAAACAGTTATTTTTAAACTGGCTATTTGGACGTGCTGCTTTCCAGTTTGCACACACATCTGCAGTGATTTTGCACATGGAACAAACCACTGTGTAACAATGAAGTATTAAACTTGCATTGTGATTACTGCTCACTAATAAAAACTTTCCTAAATTGGTCAAAAGGGAATCAGCTGTTACCTTGCCTTACAACTGGAAACCTCGAGCCTTAATGCTATTGCCTTTAAATATTGACTGTTTGAAGGAGGAAGCAAAGGAACATTTTTCATAAGAAGCATAAATTATATCATAAATTAGGAGAAGAGGAAATTCATTTCCTCAAGTATTTCCAGAGATGTTTCCCAGCCAGTTTGTTGTTTACTCTAAGTGATCAGAAATAGTATTTTCCTCTTGTTGAGCATGAGAGGTATCTGTGAAAGGCAGTCATTGACCCCTGTCTGACAGTTTCCTTGACTGAAAACCAGTCTGATTCCTGAATGGATTACGTGGAGTTTGACAGCACAGGGAATCTCACCACTATATCCTGCAGAAAGGGAGGAACAGGGGCAGTACAGTAAATGTGCTGAAAATGGCTTCTAATTGTGCCAGGGGAGGCTTAGGTTGGATATTAGGAGAAATTTCTTCCCTGACAGGGTTGCCAGGTACTGACACAGGTGGCCCAGGGCAGTGGTGGAGTCCCCATCCTTGGAGAAGCTTAAAAGCTGTGTGGATGTAGCACTTGGGGACATGGTGGCCTTGGCAGTGCCAGGGGACAATGGGACTCAATAATCCTGGAGGGCTTTTTCAACCCAAACAATTCAGTGATTTTTCCAAGGTCATTCTTTCTGACCCTCCCTCTGAGGAAAGGCCTCTGCTTGCAAAGCTTTACCACCCCAGGTAACCCTGCACAGCTCCTGCCAGCCTGAGGATGCTTTACACAGATCAGCCTTACCTGAAACAGAGGGAAACCAGTTCCCACCAGCTCTTTGTGTCCCACGGTGCAGCAGTGTCAGAGGGAGATGGTTTCACTTGCTGTGGTGCCACTCACCCTGGCAGCAGCACATTCCATCTGTTCCCACCTCCCCGTGCATCCACAACTCGCAGGGGGAGGCTCCAGGGTGGCTGCCCCACCTCTGCTGAGGGGCTCCCCCCACTCCTGACAGCCACTGCCACAAACCTCTGCTGCCATTTCCTCCCCACTCTCCCAGAACGCCCTTCCTGGAGAGAAAAGCCAAGATTAAACACAGGTTTATATTCAGGTCTTGGAAACAGACCCACCTCCACCATCCCTCATTTTAATCTCATCTGCTCATCACTCCATAAATATCAACCTGCAGAGCTTTGGACATGTTAAGATTTATATCCATGCTGTCCCCTGAGACTTAATGCCTCCTGAATGTCCATTCATCCTTATGCATACCCTGGGGACAAAATCAGAGTCAGAGAAGATTGACAGGCAACCATTTCATGAAATATTTTCAAGAGGAAAATGTCTGCAAAACATCTGTTGGACTTGAAAACAAAAATTGCACCAGTTCCTCTGTCCTACAGCTCTGACAGGTCAGACAAAAGAATTTTTTCTCTATAAATCATATATATTTATATATAAATAATAGAAATGTATATAACATAGCTACATATAATATTTAATATTATTGTATGTTGTCATACTGTTTCAATATTTATATATTGTTTAAATAAATATTTATACCTAAAATAATATATATCAAAGTTAAAGATATATTATTTAAAGGCCACAGTTCACAAAGCCAGCCAGCTGTGTTGAAAAAGAGAAGAATCATTTTTACAGAGAGTGGCCTTTGCCTCCTCAAAGCTGGGGTTGCCTTCTGAAAATTTCCTTTTTGTCCTTAGAAGTTTTGGTTTACTTTAACTTTGTTCCTTCTCTATTACAAGGAAAAGATTAAATGGAAGATAAAGATTGTCTTATTGACAGTTTACATCTGCACAGCCTCAAAAAGACCATTTTCTTCCAGAGAGCCTGATTCATCAGCTTAAGAGGTGTTACTCAAAAGAGAAACCCCATTTGTTTTACCTTTCTCTGGCTCGGCTTTGCCCAAATCAAACCCAGCTCCCTTCCTGCAGCACAGCAGGACCACTCTGTCCTGCCCAGTGCTCATGCATCCATCCCTCCTCTCCAGCCCCCCAACAGCGCACTGTTCCTTTCTTTCCCTAGGGCTGTTTTCCCACACCGGACATTTTTGCATTGTCCCTGTACCACTCCATGGCACCATTTTGTTCTCACACATTTATCCTCTTCTGCAACCTTCTCGAATTTCTCCTCCCATGCACACCCAGCACGTTCTCTGGTCACACTTTTACCATCCCTCCTTCCACTCACTGCAGGCCCATGAACTCCCCAAATGGAATTTCTGTGAAGAACCAAGAGGCCAGACACCTCTGACCCCAAGAGATCTCGCTCATGAGGCTGCTCAGGTCTCACCCTGCAGATGATGCTCTGCGCTTGCTGCCTGCATTCAGAGCATCACCAGAGCTGCCCTCCCTACACACCCCCTGCCATCCCACTGCCATCAACCAGAAGTGATTATGAATTGCCAATGGCTCCATCTCACCTCACTTTCTCCACATTAGAAGATCAGTAATTCCTCAGCTGTCCTAACACAAACTCCCTCTCCTCTGCCAGTAACCTGCAATAACAGCCCACATTATTATCCCTTTTTCCTGGTACTGGCACAGGATTAGAGGCACAGGGTGTGCACCATCAGACTGGCCTGAGATCTATGGTACAGCCCTTTGAGTTTACACTCCATCTTGCAAAAAATACTTTTCCCTTGTGAGCAGCAGATTCCAGCCTTATCCTTGACAAGATGCCCTCAACTCCCACCCCTGAGCCTGCTCCTGTGAAAGGACACTCTACCACACAGCCTACGAGGTGACTGAGTGCTCAAGCAGCCACATTAAACTGCAATGTGATATGACAACAAGAAAGTTTCTGGCCTTTATTTGAAGGCTTTTTACCAGTTACAGTAAGAATTGTCATTGCAAACCAGGAATTTTTTAAAAAATGAATAATAAAAGATAAAAAAAAACATCCACGAGTCCACCTGCAAGTAAGACATGTTGGTACAGAAAGGAGATATGAGCTTTTGCTTCTTCCATTCTGTTTGTTTCTCAAAGAACTGATAGAACTAAGATACTAGGAAAGGTTGGATGCTATCAGAATCATTCCAGCAGGTGAGCATTTAACAGCATATACTGTACCAGGGTAACAGAGTAGCTATGTTAAGTCTATGGGTTTGAGTTGAGCCTATTGTAATTCGCTTCCCAAAAAGGATATTAAAAACCAGATTATGCCAAGATGTTACAATGGAGCCATAAATCGGCTACATGAGTTTGTTCCCATTCTATCTACAGCTCATCTTGGTAGCAAAGGAGTGATGTAAGCACCTGGAAATCTGAGCAGTGGGTGGCTGACCAGACTGCCACTGCAATTCAGCTTTATAATGCACATCCATGGGCCTCCCAAGGCACACCAGCAGCAATTCTGACTCAGCCTTCTCTTAGCAGGAAAGGCCATTTACCTGCTTTGACCAAAACCAACCCATCTGATGACCTGTTGCTTCCCCGTTCCACACATGCAAGTCTTGGAAGGAGACTTGAAGCAACCAGGTCCCAGTGCACAACTTCTGACCTCCCAAAATTCATCTTCACCTTCAGCCACATCCTGCTGCCACCTTTTGCTTTGAGTTGCTGGAATAATGGAATATTTAGAGTCGAAAAAAAATATGCTTCCGACTTCAAAGCAAGGAAGTAATGGGAAAGAAGATTTTATGTGCATCAAACCCTGGGTCTATGTCCAGCCCCAGCTGTGCCACACCAGCAGGCAGTGCCAGCAGTGCCTGTTCTCCTCAGTAAGGCAACCACAGAGCCCTCAGGGGCAGGGAAGGTGCTCTCCAGCCCAGGAGCAGCCCTGCAGGGATCACTTCCCATTCCATGAGCACTTCTCTGCAGATGCTGGTCTGTGCACACAGCTGTGACAGGAACATTTAAGCTCATCTAAGAAACACAATCCAAGTCAAACAAATCAACTCAGTTTACAGTCAGTCTGCTCACAGAGCCTGGTGACAGAAACAATTAACATCTTGTTTGTCTGTAACTCATAACCAGTGTTTTAGCAGTTTCAAAACACGTTAAACACACAAAGTCATGTGACAGCATTCCTGTAACACATCCCTATTCCCACACCAAGAGGAGGAGGAGGAGGAGGAAGTCAACACCACACTCACATCCCATTGACTTGTGGGAGGGAAAACACAGAAAGGAGAAAAAAAAAACCCAAAAAATAAAACAACCATTTGTGCCAGCACAGTCCAAACAAAGTTCCAATACTGCTGCTACTGAGGTTAGCAATGCCTGGAACTGGGGAATGGATGCTGAAATTCCAGGTCCTGCAAGCTTCATCATGAAACTATCACAGGCTTCAGCTCTGCCTAATCGTATCTGAAAGCATGAGAGACTCCAGCAGACATGACACTCTTGAAATACAGAACTTTATTTAGAAACTGCTTAAAATAGAAAAACCCTGTCAAGAAAAATCCAAGTCAAATATGGTTTCTCAATAAAATGGAGTTTTAGGGCAACAGAAGTCTAAAAGGCCACAAGAGAAATAGCACCACTGCAATTTTAAACAATGGCTAGATACTTGCATTTTTGGCATTCACTGAATTTGGGTTTTTCTCTGAACTTCACAAAGATTCATGCACTACACAATTACCATAAAATGCTCTCCTACACACATTTTAGGACAAGCTACCACCAGAAACAAATGAATACAAGCACAACAGGACTGATCAATCTCAGTAGTGAAAGGGGGTCAGAAGTCTTGCAGGATCTTGCCAAACACAACAGTAATGAGGGGCATGATAGAAAAAAAAGGACAGTTAAGGAAAGTATTTTAAATATTAATATTTAAGTTAGTCTCAGTACTGTATTTTCTGCAATAACATTAGCTCTGTTAGCCAGCATCTTTTAGTTTTTACCCCAGAAGACTACTGAACTGGCAAGTGTTATTACTCATATGTCCTGGTTCAAAGGGGGGAAAAAAAAAGAAAGCAGACAGAAAAATATCATCCTCATGTGCTCAATTCACTTTCATTCAAAGCCAGCTGCACAGTGCAAGTCCTGTTACAACTATTGGGCGTGTTCAGCATTCCTTGGGATGGGAAAGGGAAAAGTGAGAGAACAGAAGGGATTCCAACAGAAATGAAAATAAAGAGAACAAATAAAAACAACAGCCAGGAAGAAAAATCACTTCTGAAGGACATTTTAGGCAGTAAGACTGTGTGCCCTTTGCTTTGTTTTGCTTTTCTTACAGAAAACACAGTACGTTTTGGCAAAGCCACAATGCCACAGAAAAAGGCTTCAGCACTCTTCAAGGTAATTTATGTGTCTCAGCTGTTCATACTCCCTCTAATCTTGTGACAGGCAACGTTAAGGCCCATTTCATCGAGAACTAATCACTTAGTAAGCAGCTTTACATAGGAATGGAGTTTTGTTTTAATAGCCCCTTTTGAGCACTTGCTGACACAGTGAGACTGCCACGCAAGGCCTCTCGGACAGCAGTGAATGGAGTTAAACAAACGTCTACCCCAATATGAAGCACATAAAATCTCCCATCACATTACTTCAATTTGGCATATGGAAGCATATTTTAAATACTCTTAAGGCATTTATTATAATTTCTGTTCTGCAATTTCACATTAACTCAATCTTTCTGTGAGTCAGTCTTTAATTTCTCTACTGCACACCGCCTTAGATACAAAAAGAGTCTTCCCACAAACCAGTGTTTTACCAGCAAACCATTCTGCAACATGTTCCAAATATTCAGCCTCTTGCTCCCTAAATATACCACCTCGATGTGAATACTGCTCTGCTACAGCGTGAGAAAGAGCTCCTAACTCAAACCCACTGTAAAAGTGAAACTTCTGCAAAGTGCACTTTAAGAAGAGGTACTTTTTTTTTGCTTATGAAAAGAAACCAGTGAGTCCTCTAAGAATAAAGTGGAGTATTTTACAGTTAAGCACATGATCTGGGGCAAAGAATTCTGATGTTGCTGCTCTGCTGGTACAGTATGTGGTCTGTTAATACTCTTCTTGTTCCTCCTGCGGTGCTCCTTCGTCAGGTATCACAAAGCCTTCCTGAAGGGGAAGAAAACAAGTGTTTTAATGAAAATCTGATGTCAAACCAGTTCCTGGCTATTCTCTAGGTACTTATTTTTTCCTCTTACTTCAGGTAAGACAACCTTAAGTCACTGTTTACAGTGTCAAGATGTATTGCCAGAAGTATTTTCCTCATCTTTGATCTATTTGTTACATACTACTCATGAAAGGTCTACCTTGTTTGCTGTCTGACTATAATTAAATTATCTGATGCTTTATTACAGGAAAAAGCTAGGCCATAAACCTCAGAGGGAAAAAAAAAGGTAGAACTGGAGGGAGGCAGGGAAAGCAAACCAGCTTCCAATTACAAGGGCAGGAAGAACTGTGCAACCCAGTCTATGAGAGATTACTTACATCTGTGGCATAAAGAATTTCCACAATCCTCTGCAACACTGGATCATTCTCCCCTTCATTCTCCTGGCAGATCAATTCAATGTTCCTCAATTTGCCAAAGTAGAAGTCTCTCTCCTTCTCCAGATCTTCAACAGTAAGTTTCAATGCATTGATCTGCCAAAGGGCATCAATAATAATTATATCCACCAGAGACAGAATTCAGTAGGATCTGTGCAAAAGGGTGTCCCAAAAGTTCTCAGAAGGGTGTTGATATGCAAAGCACTTCAGCAGTAACCAAGATTTGGGGGAGGGGGGACTGTGAGAGGAGGAAAAGGGCCATTTCTCAAATTTTAGTATCACAGCCACAACAAACATCCAGCCCATAACACACAAATCCACTAGGGAAGACTAAAGGCTGATTCCATGAAATAGGTAAAGCACTGACTGCCTGCAGCTCTCTGTGCTAACACATTCTTTCACGACAACTCTCCAGCTGACAGCAGGTTCAGTTGTGTTGCACTCACTCTGGATTTCAGTGAGGGAGCAGCTGCTCATAGCTCCGTTGGAATGCTGGGAGAGCTGCAACACAGCTGTGGGAATACTTACAGACCCTGCTATGTGTGACACAGTCCACACTGGGGTGAAATGTCTGGCCACTCGTGTGCTACAGGAGAGGTTTTGCTTCCATCAGGAGAGCAAGACCTTTATAACAAAGGGCTCCAATTAAGTGATTTTAAATGAGCTGATTCACACCATTTTCTTCCATCTGCCTGAGCCAGACATTCCATGGTATTGGAAAAACAAACCTGCACATAACTCTATTAAGCAGAGGTCAGTCACAGGGCTGTCCTTACACACCTGCTCGATCAATCCTGCCGATTCTTCATCTCCTCCACCCTTTTTGCCCATCCCAGGCCCAGCTCTGGGACCTGCTGGGGTCCTCTGTGCAACAATGGGCCTCTGCGGGGCTGCAAGATCAATTCACCAATTAATTCCAATTCTCCCTCCCATAAAGGTACTATCCCCCTTCCAAACACACTTAGGTATGAAGGGGATTGAAGATATGTTCCTTTCTTAACTCCATGTAACATGTCCTTTCATTTTGGCTTTATAAGCAATACACTTGGCACCAACCCTTGCCATTCTCTCTTTTATAGAAGACTGTTCTTTCTGTAGCCTCCAGACACCTGGGTACTACAGCAGCCTCAGTCTTTTAGCCTGGCATCTCTGAAACAAGATGCAAAATACTCAAATCCCATACACTTATTTTAAATCACAAGCCAGTCTTCATTTCCCGAGAGTTTTTCATGATCGAGATCATCTTTTAACTATTTTCTCTACCTGCACTGCCAGTACCGAGAGATTTCCTGGTTTTGTTCACAACTGGAGTAACAAGGTTTGGTGCTATTGTGTCTTGGCCTTGTCGAGCAGCAACAGGATCATACTCCTTCCCGTCATAGTTTGCATCAAAAAATTTCTTGAACCACTGAACAAATTCAAAGTTGTCCTGAAATTTGCCTTTCACTAGTTTGTCCACAGGAATTATCTGAAGAGGGGAAAAAAGAAAAAAAAATAGACTCATAAAGGGTAAAGAACCTCTCTGTGTTTTTATATAAAGTTTAACAGTTAATGCACTCACAAAGATATGCAAATTTAATTCTTGTCCAGTCCCCCTTGACCACAACTATACCAAATAACAGAATTTTTGTAATTATTGGAATGAAAAACCAATCATGCTTTGCCTTTGAGGGTCCAAACAATTTTGAATTATTCAGCAGCAAAGTTTCTGCTAGACCAAGTTTACAGACAAAACCTTCCTGTCCACATGACGCTGGCTCTGATGAATCTGAACTGACCAACTCCAGAACTGCTACAAGAGCTAAACATCTCTGTCACAGCAGACTCCAGCTTCTCTGGGATGAGGTGTATAACTAAAGGCTATTAAAAAAATGCAGAAAATAGTGAAATGTTGTTTGTAGAGAATTTTATTTTTCATAAGGCATTTGGAAGCCAGGCTGGTTGTCCACATGGGTTGTGTGGACAGACTGCACAAGCCACTGCCCCCAAGCAGAGACTGACTCTGTGTTGGAGCTGCCAGCCATGGAATGAGACATCTTCTTAAAGAAGGAAAAAGCTTCAACCCTGGATGTTCTGCATCCTACCAAACACTGTCTGTAACTATTACCTGAATAAATCCCCCCCTCCATCAGCAGAACTGTCATTCCATCTGAACAAGCTTTTTCACAATTTCATTTTCACTACTAAAAACCATGGATTTTAATATCTAGAGGCATTTAAAAGCCATGTAGATGTGGCACTTGGGGACATGGTTTAGTGGTGGCCCTAGCAATGCTGGGGGGACAGTTGGGTTTTATAGTCTCAGACAGATTTTCCAACCTTAACAATTATGTAATTCTATACACTTGTAAAGAGGAATTTGGAATCCTTAGGACTATCACAGCAGTAGGTTATGGGAACATTCCTCCTACAAAGATGGCCCAAAGAGGAAGCTCAGGCAAACCTTATCTCATAGAAATTCCAGTATTATTTTGTGGCACAGAAGTTTCCCAGAATTAAAAGGGTAACATTAATCTCATCATTAAGAACTGGAAACCCAACCTTGGCTGGAGCAAAGCAAAATGTGTCCTAACTGATGTGAGGCCCCCCAGGGCAGGCCAAAACGAAAAGTTTTGAGATTTACAAATCAAAATCAAACTCTGTTCCCAGATTTATTCAGTTTTAAATCTGAAAGTTCATCCCATCTACATTAACATTGAAAGCAGAGGGTCAGTTATAGCCCAGCTTACTTTGTCAACACCCATTCGTTTAAAACCTGCTTGTAGAACCTTGAAGTTTTGAATGTACTCATGTTCCAATTTTGCTTGAAATTTCACTTTCTTGAGTGCTACAGAACCTGGGAAGAGCATGTCCATGAACTGACAGTATGCAGCACCTGCCAAAAGGAAAAGAACACAAATCCTGGGATGAATTAAGTCAGCTCAGCTCACTAACCTTTGTGAGTTTCTTTCCAGTCAGGTCAGCAAACTGACCTGACTCACTCCTCAGCCACACAAGCCCTTTAAAGGCAACAAAGGCAAGAAAACAGGAACCTTCAGTCTCCTTTTTGGTGCAGCATGGTCATAAATAAGCTTAAAGGAGCTGGAGAACCAAACTTTTGGGTTCATGACTTGAACTCTTATGAATAAGAACAAATCTGCCTCCAGAATTCCAAGGGGAAAAAATATCTAATGAATAACTTGACTTTCCTTTATTCATGGATATCAGTGTAGTACAGATCTGAGATGTTACATGTGTCTAACAGGCATGTAATCTTCTCTTAACAATACTAACAGAACTAAATCAGAAAAAGCATTATTCTAAAAATTGTACTTAACCATTATTGAAATTGTAATACATTGACCTCCTACAAACAGAACCTATACACAATTCAAGGTGCTCTCCAAGATAAGAGGCTAATGAAGCTGAATTATATTTAAAGCAGGCCTTAATTAAAGGACCAAAATAAGATAAGTGTTTCTTCCTATTAATTTAAACCCTTCATGTCCTCCAATTCAGCACTAGCTGAAGTAAGAGGAAGAGAGATTCAGTCCAGCCACAGAATGGACAACCACCTCCATATTTGTAGAATATACACAGTAAAAAAAAAAAAAGTGGTTTTAAAGTGGATCCTCACTCTGTAGTGATGATGCACAACCATTAAAAGCACAAGCACAACATTTCAGAGCATTATTCCCACACCAACACGAATGAATCAAGAAGTAAAGGAAACCCTAACCTAAGCCATCCAACAGCTACACAACAAGCTGTTGGGAGCTATCTGAAGGCCAAGAAGGAATACAGAAGAGCATTGACCTCAACTACTCTGTTCATCTCAACCACATCCTACAACTGTTCACTCTCTTATCAAGATAATTTGCAGGCACTCCCATTTTCACCTGCTCCCAGAAGACTGATGCCATCCACTGGTGCAAATTAAAATAAAAACAACAAACCAGCTCTTGCTGTTTGCTCTCCATTGTGTCTCAGTTCACTTGCTGCAGAGCTCCAATCCCAACTCAAACACAGAGGACTTGCCAGAAACCAGGGGTTTGCTCACTATTGGCAGTCGGAGCGATAAGCGTGATGAAAACAGAGGGATCACAGCAGTCAAAGGGCAGCTCTTGTGCATTTATGCAACCTCAAACTGCTGCTGTCACTGCTGCCCTTGCCAAAGACAGCAAAACAAGCTTGGGAACTCCAGCTTCCACAGGACTATGACAGCAAAAGCCACTTCATCCCTGCCAAGGCATGAAGCATTATTGCAGATGCAGAAAAGGGACGTTACTCAGGACATACCACGTCAACAGCTCTCAGTCTTTTCCCAAAAACAGGTGAGCTGGAATTCTGCAGAGCCAGTACTAATTATCCTCACTTCAACACAGAGCTCTCACAGCATTCAAGGCTCACACCAATCCCATGCAAATCAACCCTGCACACCACAGGGCTTAACCTGCCTATCTGAAAGCAGACAGTGCTTATCACTTCGTTTCCTCCTGTGGCTTAGGTCTTTAGTTCCCTCACCCTTACAGTTCTTGTCCATCATCTCACTAGACAAAAACCACTACAAATACCTGTTGTGAGTCCCTTGCTTCTCTGTAATCTTTGGGATTGTTTCCTCCATAGACTCAGCCACAGCCAGTATTGACAGTCCAAAAACTCACTTTTAATTAATTCTGCCTTTTATTTCACCTCCAATTTCCACATCTCTCCTTCCATGAGCAACACCTTATCTTAAAGTCACTGCATGAGCCAAACTTCACTTTCCACTGACTGCCTGTTGTAGTTATCCAAATTATCTTGTACCCATGCTACATTCTTAGCCTTGGGTTTTTTTTCAGCTCTTATTCCACAGACTATTATCTTTTATTTGTTCTTACAAGCCTCATCCTCCCACACACTCCTCCCTACGATGACACTTGACTCCATTTCTGTACCACAGACACTTCCCCTTTCCTGCCTACTACTACTGTATGTGAGATTCAGCTGTGCTGAAGTTAGTTCAAGCCCAGGTAAGCTGGGCTGACACAGACTGGACGTGCTTCAGGACCAAGAGGAGTTTTAAAGGTGCACATGACCCCACGAGTCACTGCTCTGTCCTCCTCAAACTCCAGTACTCTTCCAGAACAAATCACAATTGTTTTTGCTAGTTACACTTGTAAGACTTACTCTATCCATACAGGCTAAATGCTTAATTCCTCATGGGAAAACACCCTCTTCAGAGTCTTTTTTTCACATTAACATCCACGGCTTATAGCATCTATGCTGTATTGAGTCATGAGAACGTGCCTTTTCATTACACCGACATTATTAACAACCACTTCAATAACACTCCAACCATAACTGGATCATAACCCTGACCACGAATCTGTTCACACCAGGACCTAAGCCAGGAGCACAGCTGCAGTAGGGCAGCACAGAGGGTGCAGCCGCACCTCTACAGGACCAGGGTGCACATGCCACGTGGAGGTGCCCTCGGGGTGAACCCCCTTACCTGAGCACAGCTGTTCGATCTTGGTCAGCGTCAGCTGCAGAGACTCATTGATCCACGCCAGCATGTCATGTCGGCTCAAGTTATCGCTGGTCACTGAAGTAGAATACACATTCACTGCCATTTTCTGAAAGACACAACCAGAGGTGTGAGCGCCACAGACGCCGCCGGGCTGCGGTGGAGCCGCTTCCTTTAGAGCCTTCCCGAGCCGCAGCGAGTGAATCGCGGGCTGCCAACAGCTGGGAGGACCCTCCCGCACCGCCCTGCCGAGGGCTCGGCTCCGGCATTTCGGAGGAAAAAGGAGCACCGAGGCGCTCACGTGGGAACCGCTGAAAGGAACCACGGCTGCGGCAAGTTACTCATCCCTCTCCCCCGCGCTACCGGGAACGGCCGAAGCGCTTCCTCCGCGACCACGGTATCTCCCCGGGGATCAATACCGAGCGGCCGCTCCCCGCCCAGCCCCGCCGGCACAAAGCGGAGCCGCCAGTGCAGCTGCCGCCGGGCAGGGCCGCCAGCGCTGCGGGCGGGGCACGGCCGCGCTCTCCCCGCTCCTGCTCCTCACCACCCCCCGCCGGTCCCTCCGCCCCGCCACCCCCGGTCCCCGCCGCACCTCCGCCCGCCGAGGGGCGCGGCCCGGGCCCTGCAGGCCTCGCGCCGGTGCCCTCAGGGCGGCGGCGCCCCGCCCGGCCGCTCCCCGAGCCGGGGCCCTCCCCGCCGCCGCCCGGCGGCCCCGCCGCGGCCCCGGCCCGGTACCTGCGCCGCGCTCGCCCCGTCGGCCCCGCGTTCAAACCGGCCCCGCCCGCCCTGACCGGGACCGCGTCACGCGCTCGCTGCGCGCCTGCGTCACGCGCACGTCACGGCCCGCGCGGGGAGCGCCGCGCGCCGCCACGGGGCGGGGAACGGTTGTCAGGGGGCGGGGCGAGCTGCTGCGTTGCTATGGAGATGCCGCGCCCACTCCGCCCGAGGTCTCGGCTGCCATTGGCCGAGCCACTGGCCCCGCCCACACCGGGGGTCCCGCGTGCCTGAGGGTCGCGCAGGGCTCGGGCCTGAGGGTGCGACGGAGCCGCTGCGGCCGCGAGCCCCGGGACGGGCGGACCCGAGACCCCGGCACTGCCCCGGCCCGGGACCCGCGGCACAGCCCGGTGGTCCTGAACCGCCGGCACTGCGCGGCCCGGACCCTCAGCACAGCCCAGCCCTGGACCCCGGTACAACCGGACACCGACCCCCAGCACAGCCCAACCGAACCCCGGCACTGCCCAGCCCGGGACCCCCAGCACAGCCGTGCCCCGAACCCCCGGCACAGCCCGGCCCCGGACCCAGCGGCACAAATCGACCCCAAACAAGCGGCACAGCCCGACACGGCTCCAGCTCTCCTGTCACATCAGCCTCGGCCACCTTGGTGTCACTGGTGTCACCTCAGCAGCAGCAGGAGAGGGGTGGCTCGGATCCCTGGCTGTGCCCGTCCTCCCACTGTGAACCCCCTTCATTTCCCCAATAAGACTGTCCAGCTGTACAGAAATACTCGTTTTTAATCAGACATGATAAATGGTAAACTGTCGACATTTTTTTTCCCACATGGAAACCAGTGAAATCATGTAGACAAGGCAGAGTTGCGAGTTTCCACACTCCAGGATACAAAAACTAAAATGCGTTAAACATGATACATTTCTCTCATTTTTAAAAGATTGCATAAAAATGCGCAGCATGTTCGACATTAGAAATCTTTAACCTAAAAAAATAGCACCAGGGAGAGATAAATTTAAAAAGTATTAAAAAGTAATTTCTGAGATCTCCCTCCCTTAACATTTCATAAATTCAAAATAAAAAGCTGCTCTTACAGGGAAAAACATTTCAAGGAAGACTTGTCTACTACAATTCTCATCAAGAGAGCTTAATGCCAAGACAATTCTCATTCCTCTTTTATCTTTGTTTACTTTCCCCAAGTCCTTTTTTTCCCCTCATCAATTAGTTTTCCTTTTGATCAGATAGGAAAGGATGTGAGATGCGGTGTATGTAAGATCAGGGATGCCACGGAGTGGAGGGCACGTGTTGGCCCAGTCTGGAGGAATCACGCCCCTCAGGGCAGAGGATGGCTGTCACGCTGAGCCCCTGCACTGATGGGTGTTTGCCCTCACACCCCATGCTGGGCTCCAAACGGGGACTGCAAGGACCTGGGATGAGGAATTAGTGTTGTGGCTGGGGTCCAGCTGGACACAAGGATCACAGATTGGCAAAGAGTCCAAAAGCAGCTGGTGCAGCAATGGCAGTGCCAAGGCTTCCCAAACACCTCCAGCACGCACAGAACCCACCCTGCCACCTTCCCAGTCCAGGGGCTGGTGGCAAGAGGGTGGTACGTGTCCCCAAGCGTTTGTCAAGCATTGCAGGTGCCAGCAGTGACTTGGACCAGCCTGTCTGGCTTTCCTCAGAGTTTTCTTAACTAAGGCATGTGGCTTGAGAATGAACCCCCAAGGAGTTCTCTCTAAAGAGTAACCTCCAGGTGAAAACAGGGAAAAAAAGCCTTTAAACTACCTGGGTTTCCCTTGCTGTTCTCCTTGCTTCCCAAGCACAGCCTTGGATTGGAGACCAAGAGAAGATGGGTTTTGGAGCTGGGATGGAAAACTGCACACAAGGGTGCAAAATGGGCGGCTGCAGTCCTCCACCACAAGGACAGGGGTGCCAGAGAGGTAGAAGGAGCTGGGAAAGAAGTTCTTCCCAGTGATGCTGTACAGCACCCTGCATGAGAGCAAGGCAGCCTGGCATTGCTTGGGTGGAGGGTTGGCCCACAGTTTGAACCTGAATCATTTTGAGAAGGCTCTTCCAGAGCCAGGTGGCAGGTGAACAGCGGAGGTAGGGCAGGACAGAGGGACCAAGGGGGGAGTGGTTTCAGTGCATTGAAATGTGCATTGGAATTCAGAATCCCCAGAGATGCCTGCTAGAACAGTAACCTGGTGGCTACAGAAAACCTGGCTGAAATGGCCATGGGCACCTGCTGGTCCACAGGCTCAGTGTGCCCAGGACTTCATGGAAAGCAGGATAATCACTCTGGGAAAGCTGGGGAGTAGAGGAAGGCAATCAAAAGTGAATCAGTGGTGGCCACAGGAGCTCCCAGTTTGGGGGTACAGCCCCAGGAGCCCCCAGGGCACTGCCAGGCTGGGGCTGGGCACACAATCCCACCTCTGTGCACAGGGAGATGGGAGCACAGTGGAGGAGAGGTACAGCCCCAGAGCCCCCAGCAGTGGCAGTGCTTTCCTGCCTCACTGTCCCATTCCCTGGGCACAGCATGAGATGGGCACAGGCAAGAGCAGTGCTGCACTCCTGGTCCCTGCACTCCACGAGGGTTGGGTGGGATTTTCCCTGGAAGGAATGCCACCACTGCTTGGGTTCATGACATCCTACCTGACATTTGGGGTGCTGAGATTTGAGGGTGCCATTGACCATTACACTGTCCTTCCTGCTGACATACCACATTCATTTGGGAAATGGATGCTCCAAGAATATTTTCCTTTACAGACCCTGGAGCCCAAATCCTCCCTGCTCCAGTTACTGTGTAAGCTTGCAAACCATTCAGCAGGATTTTAAAATCTAAGGAGAGGTTTTAGATGCTTTAAAAAGGAAGTAGTGAATATTTGTAAACTACAACCAAACATATATGACAATATTTCTTTAGTTCTAGCTAGAGAAGTAATTCTATCACCTCACAGTTCAGTTTCAGCTACATTCAGGTCTAGGAATCTCCACATTCTTAAGTAATGCCTTAAAGCAGCAATAGACATCAAAACAACAAAATTAAATTTTATCAAAAAAATAAAAACAAAAAAGATTTGGTTTCTTGATCCTGTGTTCAGTGTGTAACCTGAGCAGGGTCCCTTACACCTGCTGCTACGGTTTGGGGGTTTTTGGCAGTTACTTCAAGAGGTTTTGTATGTTTAGGAAAAGCACCAATTCACTGTAGTTCAGGTTTGCCTGCAGCTCCCCAGCAGCTGCCCGCACGCTGGCTGCTCAGCAAGTGGTGACTTCCCAGCTCCAGGCTAAACAGGAAAAATGCTCTGGAGGATGAGACTCCCATCTCATCAGTGATGCATAGAGCTTCGTGTGCTGGGTAATTAAAGCTTCGTGTCCATCATTTCCTACTACGGATCACTGTTAGTCCCTTTACAGAAGTTGCCCTGCCAGGTTCTTTGGTTACAGACATTCCTCGGCTCTCCCAGGCTGCCGTCCCCGGGGAGGGACGGGGCCCTGGCAGCCCGGTGGCCGTGCCCGTCCCTCTCCTGCCACAGCAGCGGTGCTGTGCATCGTTACCAGAGAGACGAGGGACGCTCCAGTTTGCTATTCACAGGCAAAGTAATCCTTGAGTGGGGAGAAGAGGTGCCGGATGACAGGGACGCTCCACGAGCCCCCCAGCAGCTTCTGGCGAGTCCCGCGGCCGATGTTGGAGACATCCGTGTAGGGCAGGGGGAAGCCAAAGATCCTGCAGGGAGAGGGCAGGTGAGGCGGAGCAGGAATCCCTTTCCCTGGGCAGCACTGCTCCCAGGCCACCAAAGACAGTGAGCATCAGGAGTCTCCTGTGGGGAGGGGATTCACCTCTCCAGCCCCACAGGGCCTGAGCAGTTCTGGATGGGGCTTCCCACCATCCCCAGTGCCCTGCACCTTGTAGGATTTCCTGGCAAGGCTCCTGTGCCTGGACATCCAGTCTGCCTCTGCTCAGTAGCACCTCTGCAAGCATTGCCCTAGGGCTACTCCATGGAGATAGGAGTGAGTAGCTCTGAGTCATGGGCTGGGCACTTCCCTTACAATCAGACAGATGAAAGTCCAACAGCCATTTCACATGACAAAGGCTTGGAATCGTTATTTTACTTACAAATGCCTTTAGCTGAGTGTTAACTCCAACAAATACTGGCAATTTAAATATAAGCAAGCAAAAGTATTTAACCCCAGTCTTGTGTTTACTGGCCAGAAGCATCCATGATGCAAAACCTTCAGGTTCGGTCACACATATTTGGTGTAATGGACTGCTTGTAATTGGATTTACCTGCTCCCAGTCCTTCTGCTGTGTTTTGCCATGAATTCATGGTGTGAAGCGTGGAGCAGGGTGCACTCATGCCCTGTCACAGCAGCTGCTGGCTGTGGTGTGAGCTTCCCCACACCACCCACCACAGCCAGAGCAGCCACTCAGTTCCTCCATAAACCCACAACCATGGCACTGACTGGGGCACAGGGCTGCCATACAGCACCCCACATCAGCCTGGGCCTGACCCCAAAGGCAATCCACGTGTGCACCCCCAGCCAGACCCACCAGAGCATCCTGAGCAAGCCTCATCACTCCTCCCTCCAAAACCTTCAGGGCCAGGGCAGGGGATGCTGCTACACTTCTCCCTTGCAGTCTCATCATTGCTTATTAGTAAGAGCATTAATTATCATGTGCACATCACTGCAGGGAAGCTGCCCCATGCGGGAGCTGTGGCTCCTTGCTCCCAGGAGCTGGGCTTAGAGCCAGGGAGACAAAAAAAACCCGAATGGGCACTACAAAACAAACCAAAACTACCATGAGAGATCCAAGGACAGCAGACTGACTGATTACCTGTCCATCCCAGGGAGGTTGCCCCAGAAGTAACGAGCTCTATGGGCAGCTGATATCTTGATTGCATCAATCATAACTGGGTTACACTGCGAGCCAAAAACAGGGAGAAAAAAAGTTAGAGGAAATGTTGGCTTGATTCTCTCCTGCGTGAACAGCCCTTCCCAACTGCACTGCAGGGACTTAAAAGATGTCAAAATCCTCAAAATGTTGTAGCTCCCACAAACGCTGTTTCACACCAGAGAACAGCCTGGGTGGCCACATGAGTTCCCAGGCCATGGCCAGCAGCTATTGACCATCACCCATGGACCAGGATCAGCCTTCAACTGTGATTTTACACCAGTGGTCCCTGCTGACCCACAATCCATCCTGGCTACCACAGAGTTAAAACTCCTTCCCAGTCCCTGACCCCCCTCTCCCCAGAAATAACAGGCATTGCTGGGAACAGATGCTTTCTGCAATGCTGGCAAAACCCCTCCCCCAGAGGACTTGTGCTTGGGCTTGACCTGATGAAAGCCAGAGGGGAGGATCCAGAGCCAAGACTAAACTTGATTCCTTGGCATGTGCACCAGGCAGGGGGTTTTCCAGCATCAGGGCCACAGGAAACCACAGCCAGACCCTCACACCCAGCACAGCCCAGCAAATGTCACCTGCTCCAAGGCCTTTCCCACAGCTGTCAGCAATCCCTACCTCCAGAAACCGGGAAATGTCCCTCTTGTCATTGATCCTCATGGCCACCACGTTCTCAAACATCCAGAAGAAGGGCCGCTCCTCGCCTGCCTTGGGACGGGCGTAGTTGAGCAGGTGGTAGAACTCGAAGAACAGCCTCCCAGTTCCTTCTGTGGGGAAAAAGCCGAGCAGCAGGTTGGTGTGACGGTGTTTACTGGGGTCTTAGGATGTGGGAAGAGACAAGAATGTTGACTCCATGTTTCAGAAGGCTTGATTTATTATTTTATTATATATGTTATATTAAAACTATACTAAAAGAATAGAAGAAGGGATTTCATCAGAAGGCTAGCTAAGAATAGAAAAGGAATGATAACAAAGGCTTGTGACTGATCGAGACAGCCTGGACAGTTGGACTGTGATTGGCCATTAATGAGAAACAACTATATGAGACCAATCACAGATCTACCTGCTGCATTCTACAGCAGCAGGTAATCATTGTTTACATTTTGTTCCTGAGGCCTCTCAGCTTCTCTCTCAGGAGAAAAAATCTTAAGGAAAGGATTTTTCATAAAACATGTCTGTGACAGGTTGGCACCAGCTGGGGCTGTGAGGCTGGGGGGCCTGCCTGCCCTCCCCACCAAGATGGGTATGGAGACAGCCCATCACCAATACAGCCTGGGGCTGAACCACCACCCAGAAGGTGGCTCCACGGCCCAGGACCATCCCAAGGTATGCAGCCCAGCAGAGCAAAGCAGCCTTACCAAACAGAGCCTTCCTGGTTGGATTGACAAGGGAGACATCATCACAGGGGCTTCCACCGATCACCAGGTCAAAAGGACCCCACTCCTCAATCTATAGAGAACAGACAGCCCAGACCGTTAGGGGACGCCACAGAAATGGGTCTCTCCTCCCCATGGGGCAGGGCACAAGCTTGTCCCAGTGACACCCATGCCCCCACGGTGCCCTGTCCCTCAGGCTCCCACAGCAGCAGAGCTCACATTTCTCTTGGTTATGTTCCTGACATCGTGCACGTATGTGATGTTGCCCTCGGGCCGCACTTTGCCCGCAGCAATGGGGTTCTCACAGATCTCTGAGGCAATGTACTTCTCCACCTGGATGCCCAAGTCCTTCAGCACCGTGTACCCTGCCAACGGACAGAGGTCTGAGGTGGCACTGCTCTCTTTAGCCTCCAAGTCTCCCTCGTCAGCACCGCTTGATGTGGCCGCTCCTGGATGTCCTAGGTGGGTGTAGTCAAACAGCACTTCAGGGTGAGTCAACTTTTATTTGACCCATTCCTCCAGGCAGGTTTGCTCCCAGAAAGCAGAATGCCAGAGCTGAGTGAACTGAGACAAACCAGTTGCCCTCAGGCACTTCAGAGTACAGGTTACTGGTGTCCCCACAGCTCTGGCTTCTCAAGGGAACCAGCCACCCCAGATCACACTTGGCACAGCAGGAACACCTCTGCGAGGTGCCCACACATGCCCTCCCCTCCATCCCTTCCCCTTCCATGCCCTCCCTCCACCTCCAGCAGGAAAGAGAGACCCTGCCCTCATCCCTTTTCTGATGGGGATCACCCTGGTTTCACCCCCTCCTCCCCACCAAGCTTTTAGAGACAGATTTGAGCCCATGGAATGATTCATCCCCAATGCCCAGCGCTGAGAGCTGCCCAGCAGTGCTTCCCTACTGCCTCACCTGTTGTCACCCCATCGAACAACGAGAGCACTCGAATTGGTCTCCTCTTCGCTGGAGGAACTGTTGGGTAGATTTTGGGTGCAGCCTGCAATAGAGACAGCCATGAAGCCCCAGCCCTGGCAGTGCTGCCTTGTCCCATTAGGCTCTGAATGCAGCACCTCCACCTTCAGGAGAGCATCTGCAGGACCAAGAGCCTGGCACCCTTGGAAAGGGTAGGTGAACAAGACCAAGGCAGAGGGAAGAGGAAATCCAGGTAGCCCTCAGTGACCCTCTTCCCCACATCCCAGCACACCAGGCTCCCTGCCCCAGCCCTTACATATTCCTGTCCCTTGTCACTGGTGAAGAAGTCCTGCAGGCGAGTGTTCCAGTCCTGCCGGCGCTGCAGCACGCCGCGGCTCTGCTGGGGCTGGCACATGTAGCAGTTCCAGGGCTCCTGCTCTTTCACTCTGGCTGACGTCCCTCGCCCCACCAGCACGTCCAGACACTCCACACAGAAGCACCTGCCCAAACCACAACAGCTTGTGCTTGTCACCCCAGCAACCCCTTTGGGTCACCCCAGCTTCTCCTGGATTCTCCCCTGCCATGGAACAGAGCCTTTACAGGATATTTTTCCAGACAGTACTCTGGTTTCTAGGGCTGCTAACACCAGCTGGTGACCAAGGCATGGGTAAGTCTCCAGCCAACCTCCACAGGATTTATTCAGGTGATACCTGGCTTAGTAAGGGCAAGTAGGCTGTGTCACAATATGCTGCATGGCAGCCAACTGAAGAGAAGCAAAGCCCCTGCCCAGGCTCATGGAGGATGACCCTACTTCCTGCAGCTCCCTGGGAATGATGCCAGGCCCTCAGCCCCAGGAGCAGACATGGGGCTCACCTGCAGCAGCTGGCATTGCTGCAGAGCAGCAGCTCCTTGCCTGCGCAGCAGACGGTGCAGTAGGACTGGTACCCATCTTCATCGTACATGTAGAAGTACTCCAGGAATCTATCCTAGCAAAAGGACAGCAGGAGCAGAGAAGGACAGAGGATCAGGAGCCATGCTCAGATGGTGGAAAACACAGCTTTGCTCCATTCTCAGTACAGATTTTGGAGATGCAATCCTCAAATGTTTCAAGGTGGTGAGGACACGCTGAGGGACAGCCCCTCAGTGTGGAGGACACAGCATGGCCAGCTCCACCCTCTGGCCCCAGGCTCCCACTCAGCCCCAGCACAGCAGCACTTACCCTGCATGTCTGGCAGAGGCCCCCCTTGAACAGTGGGTGGAAGGTGGCTGGGTTCCTCCTCCCGCAGGACAAACAGCTATCTGTGGGACAGAGAGAGCTTCGCTCACCCAGGGCAGGGAACACCCAGGGCACGACCCCCTTACACCCCCACCACGGGCTGCAGAGGCTGGAGCAGTGTCTGCATAAAGCCTGCACTCAGAAATGCACCCAAATGGGGCCTGCCCTTGGAACTGCACCCAAATGGGGCCTGCCCTCAGAACTGCACCAAATTGGGGCCTGCCCTTGGAACTGCATCCAGATGTGGCTGTGGCTCCCATGGATGACCTGGCCAGCACCCCATCCACCCTGTTCCCCTGAACGCCCTGCTCCCCTGAACGCCCTGCTCCCCTCAGCACCCTGTCCCCCTCAGCACCCTGTCCCCCTCAGCACCCTGTCCCCCTCAGCACCCTGCACTCACAGCACTTTCCCCCTCCTACATGGTGCAGTTGAAAAGGGACCCACGACCCTTGCTGGGCACCCCCAGCACCTCACACCTCTTCCAAGGAGAGACAGGGCTAGCGTTTACCTTCCAGCTTCCCGCTGTTGTTCATAACGTCAGAAACCATTTGCTCTTTATAAATTTGAAAAGAAAGAAAAAAAAAAGACATTATCATTCTTTGTGTTACAAACTTTAAATGCACTCTGCTTACAGGTGCCTTATTTCTTGCATTAGAACTACTCCAGCTTTGCTGACAGATTTTGGTGCAAAGCCCACATCCTTTCACTGATGGAGATATTAGAGCTTAGCATAGCAGCACATGCTCCAAGCTGGTGGGGCCCAGCCCATGTCCTGCAGTTGGGTTTGCTGGTGTCTTGTAAGGCACAAGTCAGCACCATCAGACCACAAAAGCTTTTGCCTTCAGAACCCAGGCTCATGGCTCCTGGGAAGAGCCAAGCCCTTAGCCAGAATGGTTTCCCAGCGCTCTTGGGGAGCACAGCCCAGGCCAAGCCCCTCCCCAGCTCTCTGTGTTGGTTACCTCGGGTCTGGTCCTCTTCCACACGCTGCTCCTTGCTGCTGTTGCAGGGGTAGGTCTTCAGCCTCTTGGTGGGGGGACACTGTTCAAGGGACACCACCTCCTCTGTCCCATTCCTCAGCACCCCATTCTCTGCAAGGAAAAGGAACCTCCTTAAGGACAAGCCTCCAGCCTCAGGACTGGCCCAGGGCACCTCCTGCCAAGCCCTGCCAGGTCTCACCCCAGCCACAGCAGGACCCTTCCTGGCCACCAGGTCCTCACACATGGCACAAGGCTCTGCCAGGTGTGATTTCCATGGAGCTTGGAGGGTGTTTTGCCTCAGCTTTTTGCAGTGCCACTGAGGGTCCCAGTGAGAAGCCCCAGGATCCCCCCGGGACTGGACTGGCATGGCCACAGCATAGGGTGAGCAGGCTCAGCCAGGGGCAGCCCCCAGTGGCCACTGCCCATGCCAGCCCCCACCAGCCCCCAGGCAGCTGATGGCACCACCTCACCTGAGCCCTTGGGTGGCCGCAGTCCCTTGAGCCCCAGGGGTTTGAAGCCAGTGATTGCCCAGTCGATCATGGGCTTCAGCTGCTCCTCCAGAGACTCCCTGGGGCCAGTTGTAAACGTCTTCCCCGACCGGCTCCGGGCCACCTGAGGAGCATGGGCAGCAGGGGACAGAGTGACATGGTGGTCTCTGTCAGGGGAGCAGCCACAGCCTGCCAGGGCCACAGCCCCAGGCCCCCTCCCCACCCAGCACACACACACAGAGGGCTTAGTGGCCCTGGGATGGTGGCAGCTGATGGATTCCCACTCTGGGTGTGCCCTTGGCCACAGCCCCATGCCTCCATCCCTGAAATGAGCCCATCTCTCCTCCAGCAGCCCCAATGGAGCCAGAAGCAAGGACAGCCCAGCCAAAGCCCTTACCCAGATTCTGCTCCATGGCAAGTGGCAGGAAGAAAAGACACAAGAGATGTCTGTGGGTCTGCAGCCCCACAGGCTGACATGTGGTGCATCCCTTGGATGGAGACTGGATTCACCAGTGCTCAGCACTAATCCTGACTTCAAAGGGCATCCTGCACTGACCTGGGACACCTCTGGCCAGCCTGGCACTGCCCTGCTGCCATGATGCTGCCACATCCAAGCCCTCACAGGGAGTCTGGCCTGGGGTTCTGGAGCAGTGAGACCCTGGAGCAGCAGCAGCTACCCCTAAACCCTCAGGATAAGCAGAGCCTGGCCCCACAGCCACACTTGAAAATAATCTCAGCAGTGAAAGGAGGGTTTTACTGCATCCATGCCACTGTCCCCTCAGCCCAGCTGGTTCAGCTGGCACCTCCTCACCCACCCCTGGTGGTTACCTCCAGAGCATGGTAAATGGCACGGCGGTAGGACACCAGCTTGTTGAACGTGGAGGAATTGAAATGCTGCCTGAAGGCCATCAGTCCCACCAGTTTGTCTGCAGAAACCTGGGAGAGAGCCCCAAGATCTCAGCTGTGAGATGGGAATGCCCTGCTGGGCCTTATCCCCCCAGCACTGGGCAGTCCCCAGCTGCAGCACTGTGGCCACAGGAGGAGCCCAGAGGCAGCTGTGCCAAGAGCAGCAGTGTGACAAGGACGGGTGGGTTGCACCCTCTGCCGGCACTGCTGGTGTGACACCAGCACAGCACTTCCTCCCTCCTGCCTGCAGCGTGGGAGGGGTTGGTATCCTCACTGGATATAGGAAATATCCTCGTTGGATATTAAAAAAGGTTCATGGCTGGGCACTAGAACACACTCCCCAGGGAAGTGGTCATGGCAGGAGCCTGACAGAGTTCAAGGAGAGTTTGGATGACACTCTGGGGCATGTAGTGGGATTTTATGGCTGTCCCGAGCAGGGAAGGAGTGTGACTCAAAGATCCTTGTGGGTCCCTTCCCACTCAGGGTACTGACTCTGTGAGGGGCTCTGAGGGGACACCCCTCCCCAGGCAGGGAGTGACAGGGAAAGCTCTGGAGCATGGACAAAAGGCTGTGAAGTGGCCAGGCAGGTGTCCCCACGTCTGGATGCTGTCACCAACCTACCAGTGATTAGTTACAGACACCAGAGCCATGAGAACCTGCCAGGGCCTGGCCATGCTTAACACCGGGAGGGGAGACTGCAAGAGCACATCCACCCCCCACAGCCAGCCTCAGCAGTGGGGCAGAAACGTGCAGGGGAGGATGTTTTGGGCTGGGCCAAAACAGTCTAAGTTCTCTCTTACCTCGGAGAACTTCCCGTCTCCAAACCACTGCACCCAGCGCATGCCCGACACTGCCTGCCGCTTGGCCGTGGCTCTGTGGGACACGACGATTGCAGGCCACCAGGAAAAACCTTTGATCTTCCCCCAGACAAGCTCCCCAATTCCGAATTCCTTCCCATCCTGAAAGCACAACACAACAGATCAGCCCAAACTCCCCATTTTGTCTGGGCAGTTGTGCAGGAGAGCCCTGGAGCGCAGGGGACAGCCCTGGTGTGTCACCACGTGTGTCACGCAGGTAGAACCTTAGTGCAGTGATCTCCAAAAACTGCAACCGCTCCCTCAAGCACAGGGCCAAGCCATTGTCACCTGGCAGCCCTGATCCATGCTGAAGCTTGGTGGGGAGGCCTGTGTGTGCCAGCCCATGCTGAGCCCGAGGCTGACACACGGCGTGGTGCGTGCTCCGTCCTGCACAGCCCACCTGGCACCCGGCCCCATGCGTGTCCACTCCTGCCTGCCCTGCCAGGGTCTCTGCAAACACGGGGAGCATTGCACCAAGGTTGTTCCCTGGGTGCCCTCCTTGGCACAGGGCAGCGCCTGCACAGGGCTCACGGCTCAGCCTGTGTTGTGTGGCTGCACCCCAGGGAGAGGACACCCACCCACCCTCCTCTTGCTCCTGCTGGGGAGAGCAGGAAATGTGGCAGAGCAAAAACACAGAAGAAAAAAAAAGAGCCAAGAATTTTGGTGTGACCCATCGCAGGCACGCTGGGTGCTGTGCACAGCAAGGAACCTCACACGGAGAAAAGTCACCTCTCTGCCTGCAGAGCCCTCCTTCCCAGCTTTGTTCTGCAATTACGTACTTAATTATGCAGCAAGATGCAATTGCCCAATTCCTGCAAGTCTGGGGCCCTGCCCTGCGGCCCGCAGGCACTGAATCCTGCTCTGCAGCCCCAGCAGCTTCGGTTCTCTCCAGCATCCCCGACAGAAATGTTTTCTGCACATGCAAGTGCCTGTCTGAGCAGGGCACGGCACACTCATGTGTGTCTCGGGGGGCCCACGTGTGGCACCAGTGGCAGCTTGGCAGGGCTGGTCCCCAGAGCATCCAAGCCTGATAGATGGAGACAGCCTGGCTCCATCAGGCATGCAGGGAAGGGTGGGCAGGAGGAACAGCACTGAGGTTTCCAGGTTTGTTTTGGGACAAGTCACAGAGGCTCATCCTTGCCCCACACCACCCTGGGTGCAGGAGCAGAGCTCAGCCCCTCCATACCTGGTACTCCAGTGCCATGCCCATGTCTCTGCTCTCTGCCTCCTCAGCCCCCAGGTCAGCAGAGCCGTTCTGCCCCTCCTGGGAGCTGCTCCCCGAGAGTGTGCTGCTGCTCTGGGATGAGTCCTGCGAGTCCTCCTCCTCCGTCAGGTCGATGGTCACGGGTGTGGGCACGGCAGAGCGACGCCTGGAGCTCTGCATGGCAGAGGCAGAGGGGTGTGAGTGCAGCAGGGAGAGGGACAGGGGGAGCAGAGACCTGCCCCACATCACCCCCATTCCCCACATCACCCCAACCCTGCAGTGGGGATCAGAGAGGGGGAGCCAGGGAGTGAGGACACCACTGCAGCCATGAATAGAGAGGAGAGCCCTTAATGGGGGCATCTGCAGGAGAACTGCTCTGCTTTTACCTGCCAGACCCAGAGCAAATGGTGCACCACTGCCCCCTCCCATTTTCTTGTCCCAAATCCACCCCAGGCTGCTCAATACACCCAGTTTATAGCAGGGGCAAAATACAGCACAAACACACCCCTTCACTGGGGAAACTGAGGCACGGGGAGGCTGCACCATCTCTGAAGACCCTTGACCAGGGCACAGCAGCAGTGCAGGGCCCTGGAGCCCAAGGGAAGGCCCAGGGGAGCCCTGGCCCTGTCAGACCCTCACCCGCACGGGAGTTGGCAGCTCCCTGGGAGGCTCCACACTGCGTGCTGGGTCCTTGAGCCGCATCTCCTGCCGGGTCCGCCCTGCCTGCAACAGGAGGCACAGGGTGGGATTCTGCCTGAGGCTGCTCTCCCGCCCAGCCCTGCCCCAGGGCTGCACCTGCTACCAGAACACCCTGCCACAGCATGGGTGCCCCCCTCACACGGGGACACGGGCAGTCTGTGCCTCATGGGGCTGAGCACCACAGGCAGTGCCCTGGGGAAGGTCAGAGGAGACAGATGCATGCTGGAGGCACCTTGTGCTGAGCCCCTTTGGGCAATTTTCTGCTCCACAGCATCTCTGCAAGGCTCAGGAGCCCCACTGCTGCAGCCCACTGCACCCAGCATGACAGAGAGCAGGAGCCACAGCTGGGAGGACTGGGATGCCAGGAGAACCACAGGCCATGGCAGAGCAGCCATCCCAGGCATGGACACACTTACACACCCTAGATGCTCTCACACTGCTATGGGTGCTCTTTCCCACAGCAGCCCTGCAGCCTTTCCCTGGTGGTCAGAGTTACAGTCCAGCCCAGACTTGCTGCCTGCACCCAGCACAACAGAGATTCAAAATTAAACGAGATTTTGCAGTGAAGAGCCCCAAAACTAAACAGTGGGAAAGATCAATTTTCACCCACTGGATTTATGGCTCTTTCTTTTGGAAGCTGCCTCATCTCAGGCAGATCTCCAACCTTGGGTTTTAATTCTAACTCAAAACAATAAAGCCAGAAGGGAAAAATGCTTCCAGACCCTGGAGGTTTGTCAACCTAATCAACAAAAGAGGGTGGATAAAATTGGGGTTCAGCCCCACAGCAGCTAAAAGCAGTTCACCCCAACAGTGGGAGGCATGAGATGCTTCAGTGTATCAATACAGCCAAGACTTTAAAGAAAATATCAGCATATTTTATTAGGCTGCTGAAACATTTAATGGGCATTGCTGCATCCCACACCACCCCCTCCTACTGCTGTATCATGAGGAGAGGAATTTAAAAATTAAAACATTACGCTGTGAGTATTGCATTCATCACTGGACTGTTCCTCTGGCACTGAGCACAAGAAAAGCCCAGAGGGAATGAGATGAGGATCCTGGCACCAGATAACACCCACAGACAGCACCCAAAAAGCATCCTCGGTGTTCACTTACCCTCTGCACTGGCAGATCGAGTGGCCAGGCCAGGTCCTCCTTGGAGAGGTCTCCATTGCTGTCCTTCTTCTTCTTCAGGGGCAGCAGCCCCAGGCCCCTGGAATCTGTGCAGAGACAAGACAGAGCAGCCTCAGGCTCTGCAAGCCCATCTGTCCTTGCATGTCCCAGCCTCCCACTGCTCCCACATCACAAACTGGAGACACCAAAGCTCATCTCAGAGTAACGTGGCTGGGGGCAGAGACAAGTGGTGTCCCCAGGGCTCCCACTGTGGCACCACAGCCCCAGATCACCCACCTGTCCCTAAAACTGGGAGGGACTAACAGCAGGCATGGGGACATTCTTATCTACTCCCTGGTTCCTGAAAGCTCAGAGGCACAAGGAGGCCACATGCCAGTTCTTCTGGCCTTGTCACCAGGTCATTTAAAGCAGGACCTTGTGAACCCAGGAGGTGGGATTTGGGAACCCTGACTGGAGAATCCCAGGAGCAGTGATGCAGCCCCCCAGGCTGGAGGGGCTCCCCTGCTTTCCTCACTCCATGGGGGTTAAACTATTGAGGGGCAGAGCCAGCATCCCAGTGTGGCACCCATTCCCACAACACAGCATGGCCTGGGTGTGCTCCTGGATCACAGAAATCCAGTGGGGTCATGGGGGGACTCCACAGCCACAGTGACATCCCAACACTGAGCATCCTGGGAGCACTCTGGGCTCAGCATGGTGACCCTCACCTGGAGTGCTGGACTTCCCATTGGCCTCCAGGACAACGCCAGGGGCATTGTCCCCGTTGATGAGGATCAGCTTTGCCCTACAGTCTGCCTCTTCCTGCCCATGGCTCTTCTCCTTTTTCATGGTCGCCTGTAGAAGCCAGAATGGAAAGGAAATTCAGACAGAGCGAGGTCCTTGCGCCAGCTTTAACTTTGTGCCCTTAGCAGAGGGGTTTGACTGGAGATGCAACTAAAGGTCCTGGGAAATAAACAGCACTGCACATAAATGTGGTGGCCCTAAAGGTCAACCAGCTCCATCTAAAAAAGGTCCCAGATGCAACCCAC
The DNA here is from genome assembly GCF_901933205.1 of Camarhynchus parvulus. Classification (NCBI taxonomy): domain Eukaryota; kingdom Metazoa; phylum Chordata; class Aves; order Passeriformes; family Thraupidae; genus Camarhynchus; species Camarhynchus parvulus. The sequence goes on along the minus strand of NC_044590.1, from coordinate 7,433,393 downwards.
TTATCCTTAGGGAACACCAGGTTTTCCTCCAACATCTGTAAGCTGGTTAGGAGCTGCCAAGCCCCAGCTCACTCTGACAGACCATGTCTGGAGGGGAGCTGCACTTCCAGACAGGGCCACCCTGTAGAAACCAGGGGCCAGCCCACCCCTGGGGCCAGCCCACCCCTGGGCCACCCCTGGGACCAGCCCACCCCTGGGCCACCAGCCTCCTGTATTCCAGCTGCCCAGCACGCCCAGAGGTGGGTGGGCTGTTCCTGCAGCAGTAGGAGAGGCACAGCCCACCATGGGGGGCAAAGTCCTGGAGCCTGCATTAAACTCTCTCTCCAAGGGAGAAAACTCCTCCTGCCCCCTGCTCTTGGCCTCAGCTGCCCTGCCCCAGGGTGAGGGGGCTGTGCATGCTGGCAGCCGCTGCCCTGGTGTCCCTGCAGAGCTGGGGCTCTGCTGCCTTCCCTTGGGTGCCCTCCCTGGCTCCTGTTTTCCGGAGTGGAAGCTCCAGCTCTCCCAGAGGCCCCCGGATGCCATGAACTGTGCTGCCTCACTGCCGGGCTATGGGTCTGTGCTGCAACTTGCCTCTCCAGAGCACAGTCATTTCAGCAGCACAGTCATTTCAGCAGCACGTAACTCAAGAGCTGAGAAGCTCGCAGGGCTTTGCCCACCTACAGCCCTGTTAGGAAGCCAAAGGAACACCCTCCTCAGCCCCAGAGACCCCAGCTCCAGCTCACCACCCCTTCTGTGTCACTCTCGTTCCGCATCGCCTCCAACCACTGCCCTAACAATTGAGATTTCTGCTTTGAAATCATCTGTCAGCACCTCCAACAAACAAAGACCAGTTGGAGTTTGATGTTTTGGACGCAGAGGGCAGAGTTAAAAACCTGGTAATGCTCAAACACAAAGGCAAACAGGTGTCCAGCACCCACCTCCACAGGCAGAAACCTCGGTGCACACGCTGCCTCCCCCCTGGACAAAGGGAGGAGGAGACGAACGGCACCAGACGCTGCAAAACCCCCAGAGCTGTGTGCAGAAATCCCTGTGCTGCAGCACATCTGCTCCCAGACCCAGCAAACAATTCCTGGGAGCTGCCCAGACTCGCCGCCTGCCCCCGGCCCAGGCGGATGGTCCCACATGGCCCCGGATGCTCCAGGATGGTGAATCCACCACGGCACAGCAGAGCCAGGTCAGGGCCAGCTCCTCCAGGTCTGCTCCCCCTCCCCAGCCCACAGTGCTGCAGAGCAGCAGCAGCCAGGACAATGGCTGCAAAACCAGCCAAAACCAGCAAAACTCACCAAAAAGTGAATGTCCCTTGGGAATCCCTACAGGGAGGCTGCTCTCCCAGCATGAGGGTGATCTGAACCAGAGGGTACAAGGAGATGGACCTGCATGAGGCAGGTAAGATTCAAGGAGGACAGAAGCAGGCAAGGCTATCTCCCAGCCCTCCCAAACATCTGCACCCACAAAACTCCACTGGGACTCTCAGACGACCTCTGCATTCATTCCTTTGTCAGGAGCCTGAGTCCAGGAAGTTCAAACTTGCACTTCAAAATGGCTTTTCCTTCCTCAGCCCCAGACTGCCTTATGTCCAGCACACCAAGCAAGGGTGTGCTGTCAGCCCAGCACAGGGGAGGTGACACAGTGACCAGGTCTTGCCAGGGACACAGCCAGGACTGAACACCTGATGCCCCAAGCTCAGCTTTGCCACGTGCTTAGGGAGCTCCCCCATGGCCTTTATTCCAGTTATAAAGTGGGGGGAAAAGGGTTATCCCTTTGGAAGGAACTGCTCGCTGGCAGAGCAGAGACCCACAGGTCACAGCTCTGCGTGTCCAAGGCACGGGCCACAGGCCCTGCCGTGAGCACAGGCACGTCAGCTCCCTGCTTGGTTCCCTGCCTGCTCCGTGCCCTTCTCCAGCTGCACTGCCCAGGATCACTTGAGGACATCATCACCATCCTCTGACGGGAAAGGGAACAGCAAACCATGGCATAAACTGCTCATTAAAAGTGCCTCTCCCAAAATCCTTAACCTATGCAGCACGACTGCAATTCCCACCCCTTCTCCTGCTGTTTGCCCCAAATGCTGAAGCCACAGGAGCCCGTCCTGCTGCCCACTGACCACCCAGGGTCCCCTACAGGAGCCACATCCTTGTGAGCTCACCCCCTCCTGCTCCAGAGGAAGGCTTGGCTCTTTGTCCTCGCCTCCCCTCGCAAAAACACACCAGCATGTGCACTCGGGGCATTAATAATCAGAAACAGAGCACTGCCCTCACATGGGCTGGCTCAGGGGAGACCAGCCCTGCAGTGTTTGCATTGCCCAGCGCCCTGCAAACACACCCTGTGCTCCGCAGTCAGGCACTCCGTGTGGAGATGAGAATCCATGAGGAGGCAAATAATGCACAATTCCAGCTCCACGGCCGAAAGCTCCCCCAGAGCCCGGCACCAGCGGCAGCCCCGGCACTGCCTGGTGACCAGGACGTGCCCTGCAGCCAAATCCCACCCGAGAAGACAATGAACCCGCTGACTCCACAGCCCGCCCTCATTTTGCAATACCAATTTCTTTAAGATTTGCCAAACTGGTTAAAGACCATGCCACAGCATTAACTGCTTAGAGAGAATTCTGGTCCCTGCCTGGCCACGACTGCTGGCCACCCTGGGGCGGGCAGAGCAGGCAGAGTGGGCAGGATGGCTGGGCTCACCTGGCAGAGAGGGCAGCGTGGGCAGGGCTCACCTGGCCGGGCCGGGCCGTGCTCTGGACTGGACCCCTGCCCCTGCTCCCGGGGCTGCTCCTCCAGCCCGGCCCAGGCTGGTTTCAGTTTTCCTTGCTGAGAAAAGAGGCCGCCCTGTTATCAGGTGCATGTCCCCAGGAGGTGGGGAGGTTTCGGACTTTGCCTCCAGACAGGGGCATGCATATCAAAAGGCTGGAGGGAAGCTTTACCCATGGCTGGGATGGAGCCATCGCCCAAGCCCTGTTTGAATAACAAAAAGAAATAAAGGACCCTAATGGCCGGGCTGGCTCTGGGCTGCGGTGCACACTAATGGCCTTTAAGTCTCCCCAAACCGAACATTGCCCTCTAATCCTGGGAAGAAAGGAGTTGCTGGGCTGGCAGTTCCGTAAGAAAGGCGCCGATTTCGCAGATGTGCTCGCTGGGAAGGGCAGGGGGCGAAGGGCAGGCTCCCCCTGCCCGCTTCCTGTGCCTGGCCTCTCTGCTCTCCCGCTCCGGCACTTCCCTCCATTTCCCCCGGTTTCCTCCTGCCCCGCTCCGCTCCCCCCGCAGCCCTCGGCGCCCACCCCGGCTCTCCCCACTGCCTCGCAGCAAAGCTGGGTTAAAGAAAAGAAACAAAACACGAACCGGCCCCTCCTCTCCCAGCGCAGACCAGGCTGGAGACGTCTCCCGGACAGCCACCATCCCCGCCAACCGCTGCTGCAGCGGCTCCGGGCTCTTTACCATGTTCATCCCGCTGGGATCCCGCCGAGCCCCGCGGCCTGGAGCAGGGGCTGCCGGCGGGCTGGGGCTGCGGGCAGGGCTGGAGGCTCCGGGGGCTCGGGGGGCTCTGGTGCACAGGTGAGGCCCGCTCAGAGGTGGCCAGGCTTCTGTCCGGAGTCGTCACCGCTTCATTCTCCCCCTGAACAAGGGGACCAAAGATGACAATGACACCTCGCTGTCCCCATGGCCGCCCGTCCAGCCCCGTGCAGCCCCAGAGGCAGGACGGGGATACCCGGCCTCACTCCTCCTCAGCTGATTAAAAATTTGGAAACTGAGGCAGGAAAGGAGAGTACTAGTACTGCTCAGGGCAGCACGCTCCAGCCATCCCCTCCTTGCCATCTCCCGTTCCGAGGGAGGTCGTTGCACGACCACCTCTTGCCCCAGGACCACCACTCGCTCAGGGGACCCCCGCCGCTCCCCTCTCCCGGCTTCCCGGGACTTGTGCCCCACGCTGGGACCACGCTGAAGAGCTCATCCCTGCTTCTCCGATGCTCTCCCCTCCCCGGAGCCCCCCGCGGGCTCGGCAGGAGGCGGATGCCAGCACAGCCCTCCGGTCGATACCTGCTCCGGCCACCCCGTCCCTCCGGATCGGCCCCGAGGAGGCTTCGCGCCCGAGGCGCCGCCGGGAACCTCTTTTCCTGCCAACAGAGAGGGAAGATGCGCTGTCAGATCCCCGACCGAGAACCGAAAACAAAGGTGTTCGGCCCGGGGCAGCAGCGCCACCGTGTCCCGGTACCCCCGGCAGCTCCGCACGGTGCCCCCGGCCTGGAGCCGGGCAGGGGGACCCCGGCGCCCCCGAGCCACCCCCGGCCCGCAGCCATCACTCGCCGTACCAGCGAGGGGACCTCCCGCCGCAGTCCTGGCTCAGCCCCGGCCCGGCCCCGCGGGTCGCGGGGGGTCCCGCACCGGCCCCGCCGTGACAGTCCCGGGACGCGCCCCCGGGGCTTCCGCGGGAAACTCCCAAAGTTGCAACGGGACCGGAGGGGTGGGCGGGACCAGGGAGACTTAGGGGACCGTGCCCGAAGCTGTGGGAGCAACGATCCCTACAACACGCCCCAGAGCCGAGTGCCGGCAACAAGTGGCCGTCGGGCCCACCACCCCCTGCCGCTGTCCCAGCCCCCGGGGCGAAGCCGCGAGTCCCCGGTTACCGGGCACCGGGGCCGCCAGACCGGCCGGGGCGCTCCCGCCGAGGCGCTCCGGTGCGCCCGGTGCCGCCTTCCCCTCCCGCCTCATTGTCCCCCGCCACCGCCGCGGACAACAAAGCCGCCCACGAGGATGTGCCACGGCTCCGGCTCGGACCCTCCGGTGCCCCCGGTCCAGCGCCCACCTGCGCCGCGGCGGGACGCGCCGTCCAGCGGGGCCGCGCCGCCGCTCGCCGCTGCCCGCGCCCCGGCCGGCCCCCGACAGCCCCGCGCTCCGATTACATGGCGTTTTAACCCTGCCCGTGCTGGGCAGCCCCTCCTCCTCCTCCTCCTCCTTCACCGCCCCATGGCGGGGGAGGGGAGCGCGGGGCCCGCAGCACCACCGCACCCCCCGGGCCCCCCAGGCCCATCGGGCGCGCAGCCCTCGGGGTCCCGCATTCCCCCAGGGCTCGCATCCCCCGGGGCGCCACATCCTCCCCCGCCGCGACTCCGCACCCCCCGGTGCCCAGTGTGTCCCATCCGCTGCCCCACATCGCTGGGACCACCGCCTGGCGCCCCACATTCCCCTTGCCTCGGCTCCCCGCATACCCTCCCCGGTGCTCTGCATCACCCCCGCGGGGCTCAGCATCCCTCTCCGGAAGCTCCACGTTCCTCCGGTGTCTCACACCGTACCGGGGCTCCCCACCCCCTGGTACCCACCGGCGTCCTGGTATCACCTCCACCGCCCAGCATCCCCCAGGGTTCATCATTTCTCCGGGGCTCGGCCCTCGGAGCCCCACGCAGCTCAATCCCTGAGGCAGAGGAGACTCCCTTGGCACCCCAGGGCCGGGCAGAGCCCTGGCCCACCGAGCCAGCTGTGCCCACCAGTTTCCAGCAGCACCCACACTGCCCCATGCAGCACAACCCCGCAGACAAAGCCTCACAAGTTTCACATTCAGTTTTTGTTTGTTCTTTCCCTTTCCCATCCAGAGGCAAGGCACTTGCAGGGCTGTCCCGGGGCCAGGGACACAGCCCGCGCCTCTCCTGCCCCAGACAAAGCATCCGGAGTCCACGTGGGGTATAATCTTCCCTGCTTGCCTGTTATTACTTCTAGATTCAGCAGGAAAGTGTATAACAGTAAGAAAAGCAATATGATTATCCTGGTGTGATAGAAATGAGCTTTCAAGGTCAGGAGGAAATCTTAGTTAGACAAAGTGTCTGAAATCTGCAGGACCAGCCCCAGGCCTATACAGCAGGTTCCCCCAAACCACACCTCCATCCCTGCAGAACACAAGCATGAAAAATTTGGCAGCAAATGTAAAAAATGCTCTGCAAGTGAACAGGAGGAGCTGAGGAACCCACTCTGAATGAACCCCTGGGGATACTAAACATCACCATTCAAACAAACATGCACCACACAAACCTAAAGCCAATCCGCAGCTCGGGTGAGTAGATTAAAACAAACAAATAGATTTTACTCCCGTTTGTTTTCCCAGACTAAGGAAAGGGAAATGCTTTTGAGAGCTGTGCTCATGAGAGCTTCCAGGGCACTGTGAGGGTGGAATCAGCCCTTCAGCATCCACGGGTTCCTCTCCCTTTCTGCGGAAACCTTCCTGCTGCTGTTGGCCTCCCTGACCTGCCATCAATCTCCCGCCAGCCGAAACGCCCTCTTTCCCTCTCTGCCCCTCAGTTATCATTTAATTCAGGAGAGCAAGGCTCTGCAAACTGCTTGTGGGAAAGGTCTGGTACCAGACAAAGCAGCTCTGGCAGACGGTGAGCCAAAGCCTGATCCTTTTCCTGTCTCTGCTACACACACCACAGAGAGATGCTGAGAGTTTATTTCCTAACAATCAAGAGAATGTGTATGTAATTTCATGGGAAACCTTTACAGAGATTTTATACCCAGGCTCCTGCCACACATTCCAGGCTCTTCTGTTGACCCAGGGCTGGCATCAGCAGCCTCTCAGGAGAGTAGCAAAGCAGCTCCTTCACTGCTTCCCACCAGCCCTGTGGCTTCTCAGCATAGACCAGTGATGGGACACGGCTGGGTGGGCAAAGCTCCTCCACTCCAGAGCTGCAAGGAGCAGGCAGCTTGGCCAGGGCTCATGTGAGCAGGGAGGGAGAACTGGGGGGTCCCTCAGCACCCCTGGGCACAGGCATGTCCTCTGCACGCCATGCCACAGACACATCCCTGCCCATGATGGAGGAACTCCCATCTGCAGCGAGGCTGGGCTGCCCAGCTTCTGCAAAATGTCATTCCAGCCAGAACCATTCCCTCATCTGGCTGGCTGGCATCTCAAATTCATGGAGCCAGTGACCAACCAGCTGAAGGAGCCATTCCCTGTCACTGTCACACAGTTGGGACTGGCAACATCCATTCACATTGGAAGTGACTCCTCATTTTTCACAGGCTTCCCAGCAACCATGCCAGCTCTTCCACACACAACTCCTCACTCCCAACCCTCAACCCTTCTCTTCACTAAAGGCTGCTCAGGCAGTGCCTTCTCTAAAATACACCTGGGGTGTGGCACCAGGCCCAGCTCCTCTTTGTCCACCCAGTTCTCCCACTTCTAATTTCTTCCTAAAATTCTCCTTTGTCACCCTCGCCAGGCAAACTAATGCCACCCCCTGCCCAGAGCTCTGCTCTGGCTGCCACCACCTCCCATCTTTTGCTTTGCACCCAAGGGTTTGAGTTGGGACCTACTCCATGTATCACAGCAGCGTTCCTGGAGATCCTCCACAAATCAATAAATGTGCCATTACCTACAGCTGTCAGCAGTGTAACCTCGTCACCTCCGGATCTTGTGGGTCCCAGATTCCACATCCCAGTAATGGCTGAGCTCTTGTTTAGTCTTCTTGCAGGCAGGGAGGAGCACCAGCACCATTAAATCAGCCTGGGCAGTTGCAAGCTGGGGCTGAGAGCAGGAGGAACTTCTCTCTCCACCGAGGCCGGCAGCGATGCTCCTGCTGCGTTCGGGCTTTGGGGCTCCCGTGTTGATGTACACACAGCTCAGAGGCTCTTTCCCAGCCCACAGTAATATCATTCTCACTGCACAGCATTCTTCACTGCAAGACCCCATCAGAGCACGTCCCACAGGATATTTCCTCCTCTTCCATGAGTATCTTCATTGTCTGAGACCTCACCCCAGCCCTGTGCTGGCTGCCTGCCTCTCCACCAGCTCCACCAGTGCTGCTCCAACACAGCTGTCAGCACCCAGTCACTCCTCACCACGGCTCCCCAGAGCAGGTCTCCTTTTCCTGGCACCTCTCCTGAGTCTGGGGAGAGCTGTGCCACCCAGCAGGGCTCTGGCTGCTGGAAGCAAGGTCTGTTCCTGTTGTGGGAGAGCCTCATCCTGCTGCCACATGTGGGAATACAGCCCCAGCCTGCCTTACAGCTGGGCTAGCTTTTCCCATCTGGGGGGAATTGCTGTTTACACAGAGATAGGAAATGTTATCCCTCCTACAAGAAGTTTCTAGCCCTTCCTGTGGGCTGGCCAGGCCCACATGATACAAACCTCTAATAAAAATAAGGTTAAAAATAAGTGTCATCCATGTAACCAGAACATCTAGAAAGTCTGCAGCTACCGCCTGCAAACTTCAAACGCCGAGGCACACAAAGAAAAATCTTCAATGCCTCTCTAACAAAGCTGGCCACAAAATCCTCTTTTTCCTAGAAAACAGGATACGCCTGCTACAGCCTAATCTGAAGTGACGAGGCCTCCCCAAACCACCCTCCTCAGCACATATACTTTTATCCAGAGGAACGCTGCTCCCAGGGGGTGGCTGCCTGCAGAGCCCCCTCCCTCCAGGCCAGCTCCAGAGCTGCTCTTGCTGCCCGGGTCAGGGATTACAGTCCCTGCTCAGGAGCAGAGGAGCTGGTGGAAAGAGGGAGTGTTTTGCCTGTGGCTGCAAGGCAGGAGTGTGCCAGAGCCCAGCAGTGGAGCTCCCAGCCCTGCTCCACCTCTGCACGAAAATCTGGCAGCTAGTTGTTCCTGCAGCAGTGTCTGCCTGGGACCAAAGGCTGAGGAGAGTGATGGGGCATTGACCTGCAGAAGAAACAGAAATCCTGGTCTCAAAGATCTCATTTATCCCGAGGCACAGAACTAACTCCTCAGAAGTTTCAGCTGGGCAGCCAGGAGGAGTCACAGCATCCCTCAGACTGTGTCTGGAGATGTTCTCTTAGTGCTTCCAGCCCAAGGCAGACACTGCAGGTGGGCAGAACCCCCAGAGAGTAGATGGGCTCTGACCAGCTGGGTGAAAGCCCCATGGCTTCTTCACACACTCTTGCCTTTTCCAGGCCTTTCTCAGGCTGGCAAATGCAGACAATGTTTCCTGCTTCAGCTGCAAGGCTGAGGTGGAGGCAACTGGAAAAGGCTGGGAGAGCTTGGCATAGATAGTGGCATCGGAGAACAGGATGGAGACAGCCCAGGATGTGATCTCTAGGGAACACATAATAAGGACCCTTCCCGGGGTAACACTTTCCAAGTTCTGAGGGAGCTTTTCAAGTTTGGCATGTGAAATGAAGCTGAAAAATGCATCTCAAGTAGGGCACATGGATCCTCTGCTCCGTTCGGAGAGCACCCTTTTCAGACTTTTCCTGCGTGTGTGTATCTCACCATTGCTTTTTGGCTGCTGTTTTTACTTTGGTATTTATGGTGAACAAGGGCACATACCTGCAACTCCAAACTGCTGCTGCCCTTGGCCTGTCCTCAGCTCTGATGAGTCCATCAGCAACGCGCTCTGCATGAGAATGGCCTGGCAGGAGCACCCATGGGCTGATGGCTGCCTGCACCCCTACGGCAGCCCTGGGGCTCTGCCCGCACGCTGAGCACCACCCCCCGCCAGACACCCCCATAACTACGGCCATCACCCTGCAACCTGCTCTTTTATTCCAGTAAATCCTTCTTGGTTTGAGAACTGAGCAAGTTCTGGCAGCACAGAGCCGCCCGTGCCATGGCTGGGCTCATGGCACTCGCATGCCAGCCCAGGAGGAAGGACCACGGAATTTCCTGGAGATTGTTTGAACAGGATGTTGTGATCACGTACGTCAGCCGAGACTCTTCTTCTTCTTCTTCTTGGATCCCGTCACTCAACTTTCCTCAAGAATTTGGTTCGCTGCCTGAGAAATTGTTTAACATTGCTGGCGTCACCGTCCTGCCGGGGCTGCGGCGTGCTCGCACACGCGCGCACCCAGAGCGCCCTTAGTGAGCTCCAAAAGCATCACCCCGGGAGGACACGGGCAAGGGAAGATCCGCCACAGACTGCTCCTGCACGGCTGACCTCGGCTGCAAACCAGGCAGAACGCTGACTCTTGCCTGCTTTCAAGTTTTGGGACACAGAGTACAGGGGGAAATGTGACAGCTGTGAAAATGTGCGATAATTAACTGCAACTACTAATTTACACTTGGGGGAAATTGCATAGGGCTGTATGCAGCATTTTAAAGCCAGAGAGGAATTCTGTGTTCACACATACTGGTATCCAATGCTACCCCCTGCATCCCATTCCCTGGAGGAGTTTTAGTTCAGATTAACTCATTTTTACATGCAAGGATTTCCCATGGTTTAAACATACTGACTTGCACGGTTCACCACAGAAATGAATACAGAATACATCGTTCCTATATATAAACAGAATATATTTTTTGTCCCAAAATATATACAGAATACATTGTTCCAATATATGTTCCTTGTTTAAAGGCGTCCTAAATATCTAGGATCAATTTTTTTCACCCCCAATATCGAGGAGGTGCACAGTCCCACCTTGGATCTACGAAACAGAAACTTTCCCACCTAGTCTGGGAGGTAGAGGGGGAAGAAAAGGAAGTTGGAAGCTATTTCCATCCAGACAACCAGGAAATATCTCTTAACTCCCCATCATTAGTGGTACTTATCTGCTTATCTCCTTGTTTATAAACCACTGCTGGGATAGTCTCACAACGAAAGTGCTATAAAATTTCCTATATTCTCATTTGCAATCGCAAGTGTCAGTAATAAACCAGAAGACCTGTGGGCTGTTGAGGTTTTACCTTCCACAAAGGTTTTTGCACACTGTCCTCTGGCCTGACAGACAGGGAAGACCTTCCCTGATAAAATGGATCAGACACGTTCACACTGATAGTGGAATCCTGGAGAGCTCCTGCTCCTGCTCAAGGGAAGCTGTGAAATAGCAATTTTAGGCAAGAGAGTCCTTCAGGATGGAATCAGTTCCATTGTCCTCTGCAGGAATAAATCAAGTTTCGATATTCTTGGACCAAGGCCTTCCTCCCAAGACTGAACAGAAAAAAGACTGTGTAACAGGGCATGAGAAGGCCCATTCCTCTGCCTTCCTACAACACATCTTCGAATCAAGGAGACCTCCTGCATATGGATTATGTCGAGAATCAAGCTGAAATCTCCCTATGGAACCCTGACCCATGGACATCTGGGCATTTCTGCCCATGGGCTGGCTCATCCCAGAGCTGCTGCTTCCTTGCCCAACATGTGTCCATTCCAGAGCCCACCAGTCCTGGGATGTGGGCTGCTCATCCCTGGACCACCCATCACCCCAAGCTAGGCAGAGAGCAGTCCTGGGAACAGCAGTCAGAGAGGGAAAAGCACACCAAAATTTGCATCTCAAGTGGAATTTTTGAAGGAAAAAACCGAAAAATTAAAAAAAAAAACCCAAACAAACAAAACCCCAAAACACACACACACACACACAAAAAAAAAAAACAAAAAAAAAAAAACAAAAAAACCCAAAAAAACCCCATTATTCACCTTATAACTATGGGTTTAAGCTTTTATTTTTTTTAAGGTTTTTGTACAGTAAAAAATCGTCCAGTACTCAGCTGCCAGCCAGCTCTCCAGCCCCCGGCTCCACCGACCCCCGGTCCCACTACGGGGGCCACGGGGCCACCCCGGGGCGCTGCCTGCGCCGGCCGGGCCCCGCGATCGATGCCGTGAGCGCGGTGCGGAAAGTGCGGCCGCCAATGCTCAGGCTGAGGCGGCGGCAGGGCCGGGCCGGGGCTGGAGCCGGAGCCGGGGCCGGGCGGGCGGAGCCGCCGCCGCCGCCGCCATGGGGCTGCTCAACTTCACCCGGGAGCCGGTGCCGGAGGCGGTCAGCGCCGACATGCACAACCTCAACCAGCTCAGCGCCCAGGTGCGCCGCAAAGGGGACGGGCGCGGGGGGCGGCGGGGGCAGCCCCGGACACGGAACCGGCGGGGCGGGCTGGCACCGGGAGCTGGACCCGGCACCGGGAGCTGGACCCGGCACCGGGAGCTGGACCCGGCCGGCAGCGCAGCCCCGGAGCGGTCCCGGGTGTGCCGGTCTCACGGTCTCCAGGCCCACGTGTCCGGGTCCCTGCTGGGCCCGGTGCCCGGGGCAGGGCAGGCAGCGTGCCCGGTGCCCGGTGGTACAGCCCCGATCCAGCCCGGTGAGCCCCGCGCATGCCGGAGCTGTTTGAAGGATGTTTATAGAATCATGGAATCCCAGAATGGCTTCACCAGGAAAGGGCTTTAAACACCATGTAGTTCCATCTGCCGGCCATGGGCAGGGACACTGGTGGAGCTCCTGGTGGAGGGCTCAGATCGTGCCTGGTGGGCACTGGGGTCCTGTCAAGCACTGGGGTTTGTGGTGGGACCACAGAATGTTCGGGTTGTGATCCCACCCCAGATTTCCACCTTGCGCTTCCCGCCTCCAGGAATGGTCCTGGTACCATCTGCCTCCAGGTCACCCACACTGAGTGTGCAGCTTGGACTGAACTTAGTGGAAACGCTGAGGCTTTTCCAGCTCAGCTTGCCAGGACTGAGGGTATCAGCCTGGTGACAGCCTAGTGCCATCTCTCTTACATGGCCGAGGGCAGGGCAGGATCTGCAGCCACAAGCACTTTTGGCCATACCCAGAAGGTCACAGCCAGCGCTGGTGCTGGTGCCAGCAGCCTCTCCATCCCTGCCTGCCAGCTGCACACCCAGAACACTGAAAGCAGCAACCAGACCCTTAACCAGTTCTCTTCCTTAGCCTAGTTAGTCTGGTTACTCCATGGGGTTTGTGAAACATGAGACTGGATGTTCACAACTTTTCCTACTCGCAGTTTTTGGATTGCACAAGATAGAACAGCAGCTTCCGATTAGCCACAAGTCACAAAAGCCCTGTGCAGAGCCGGCTACCAGCGGCACAGACCCCTTGAGAGGCTCTGAAAAGCATCCTGGGCATATCCCATCCACAGGGATCACATAATGCCAAGGACAGGGCACCAGCTCAGGTCCAGCTCTGGGACCAGTGTGCTGGAGGTGGGTGGGGCTGGGTCAGGGGGGGACATCACCACCTCATCGTGGTGCTGGTGCGGTGCTGAGGTGCTGATGTCCGAGTCTAACACTCTCCTATTTCTTCACAGCAATTCTCAGCGCTGACTGAAGTGCTTTTCCGCTTTCTGACAGAGCCCAAGGAGGTAAGGCGGAACTGGAGAGATGTGTGAGTGCAGCTCTGGTCAGAAACAGAAAAGATTTTGTCACTGCTCTTTCTCTTGAGCAGGTAGAAAGATTTCTGACGCAGCTCTCAGACTTTGCCACCATGAATAAAATCAGCCTGGGCCCCCTGAAAAACATTGTCAAAAGTATTCTTCTGGTACCCAACGGTAAGTGATGTATTTGCATATCCTGCCCTGAGGCCAGTCTGTCCCAGCCATTCCCGCAGGGCTTGGTTTGCACAATAAGTGTTAATGGTAGCTAATACAGTGCTTAGCACTTAAGAATCAAAAGTTCCCTTGTTTGGTGACTCTTTGTATTCTTTATACCCTGCCTGCATGCACATTTCACGGGCTTAAGTAAACTCCCGTAAATATCTGTGCATTAAATGCAGCACAACATCTTGGTTTAAGCAGTACCTGTAAATCCTTTTTGCCAGATCAGGGCAGCGTCGTGTTGGCACCGAGTCTCTGCAGGAACGTCCACCCAAGTGACCCAGTGCTGTAATTCCTCCAAGGCCAAGCGCTGTTGGAGACAAATAAGACAGTGCACGGGCGTTTGGAGCGGGCTGGGACTGCTGCAGTTCCAGGCCATGTGAAGGAGACAGCTGACCTTGCAGATACAGAAAAACAATCACCGTGTCCAGCTCTTTATCGTTCAGAAACAGTGACGAAGAGGTTCGGGGGGATTCCACTGGAATACCCCAGACTCCAGCACTTTATAGGATTACTGTGATGTTGTGGCTGCCATTTGACACGATAATGCATCAAACACTCCACGGCACGTTCATCCCATTGATCCTTCCTGTTATTAATAGTCCCTTGCTATTACTCTCCAGCCCTGTAGCTTCCTTCACAGCCCTGATGCTGAGCACAACTCTTTTCAGAAATTGTTTTGAATTTGTCCTACTGCTTCAAGCAACTTTTCTTATCCAGGAGTAGCAATAATTTTCTTTCCTGCAACCGTCTTGTGGGGATTTAATGCAGAATTTGCACTTTTTCCCATCGTGATTCAGGCCTTGGTGCCCCCATCTTGTCGTTCCTGTGTGTGAGCACTGGCTTCAATCCCGTTGTAACTTTTCCTCAGCTCTGGGATGCCACGATATCAAGGATCAGACCAGATCACAGCAGATAACTTCGCCTCTGTGCTACACAGCCGGAAAGCCACGTGGGGCTGGCAGTCTCCTTGAATTTATGAGATTCCTGCTCTTGGCTTCAGAGAGCAGAAGCCTTGTAAAGGTCCCTGTGCTGCCTGGGCCCCAGAACAAAGGGGGAAGGCGCAGCGGGGGAAAGTGTTATATGCACACGTTCACACCCATCATCCCAAACACAGCAGGTAGGTCAAATTAGCAGCCCGCCAGCCTTAACAGTTCTCCTTTAACAAGCAAAGCGGCTACAGGAGAGAAAGCAGCAGCTTCAAAACATAACCGCTGTCGCTGTTCCCATGGATACCTGCAATGGGATCTCGCCCTCTCCCAGGCACTCCCAGAGCCCGGACTTTTAAAGCACCGGGCATCTGCAGAGATACTGGCAGGCACGACTGGGTTTCCAATCTCCGAGGAGCTGTGGTTTGCTTCAAAACACAGCTCAGAAACAGAGGCTTTCCAGCGACGGGTCCCGTCCCTGCCTCTGTTTGACTCAGTAAAAATTGGTTTGACTCATTAAAAAGTGATTTCTTTTCTTCTTTGTGGTGTTTGTTCAGGTGCCCTGAAGAGGAATTTGTCTTCTGAACAAGTCAGAGCAGATTTCATTGCTCTAGGTAGGTCACATGATTTCCACTAAATAAAAGATAATTAATATTTATCACATATAGTAATCTCATATGGTTTCCCCCCCCCACAGGCCTCAGTGAAGAGAAGGCCAGTTATTTTGCAGAACAGGTATTCATATATTTTGCTTGTTTCTAAGCTAACAAAATGTCAGTTCTGTGAGAGGGAACTCATAAAACCCCACTGTGCTCCTGGGACACATCAGCACGTTGGGTATTTTCTTCAAAACCAGCTTGGGATTTTGAACTGAAGATCCTCAGAGAGCTAATAAGGAGCACTTTGTCTGATAATACCTCTGGTTTGCCAGGGCCTCTCCCCCATCAGTGTCACAGTTCCTGCACTGCTGTGTGGCTTTCATGTGATGTTTTTGTGCTTCCCATGTTTTGAGCCCCGAGGTCATGCAGTTACATGAATACATGGCTTCTTGCACAGATATTGTTACACTGAACCAGTGCTAAAACAAAACCAGTCAGTTTCATGTACAGAAGTGACAGGGCAGATGGAAATCCTAGCAAGACTCAAGCACCTCTGAAAGCCCTCCTGATCACATTAGTTCTCTCTTTACTCTGGGCTTCTGCCATGCTCTGTCTTCATTCAGATTCTTGTTGAAGTTTCAGGTACAAACAGAGGCCTCTCTGAATTAATTGCTGGTGTGTGTTTTGCTCTTGTAGTGGAAGCTGAATTCCCCCACCCTAACACGCCTGGCTGTGGGTCAGACACTGATGATTAACCAGCTGATAGACATGGAGTGGAAGTTTGGAGGTAACAGAGCTACAACATAAACTGGAGGGGTTGGGAAACCCAGCAGCAGCTCTTGGCTAAATAACGTTTTATGTCACTGCTTAACTAACAGATTATCTGCCTTCTCTTCTTTCTGACTCACAGTGACTGCTGGGAGCAGTGAGCTGGAAAAAGTGGGAAGTATCTTCTTACAGGTAAATCTCCCACATCACAGAGTTCAGCTTGTAGGGCAGTTGAGGAACAAGCTCCAGCCAGGCATGTGGGAAGCACTGGCAGTGAGGGAGGGAGAGGGAGGCTCTGTGGGTCTCACAGGAACTCTGTGACTGCATCTTCAGTCTCCAAGTGCTGCTGCCAGCAGAGAGCAGACACGCTGCTGTTTGTTTCTCCTCTGAAGACATGAGGTATCACAGGAACGTGGCCCGTTCTGAAAAGCTGTTCAAAAAGCTCAGTTTAGCAAAGGTCAGCCTTCTTGGGGAGGGAGGGAAAGCGGGATCAAGGACTTACAGAGATCTTCCCAATGCCCAGGGTATCTGTTCCTACAGTGACACTTCTTGAAAGGCCTGTCAAAGATGTGTGTGCTGTGCAGCAGTCAAACTCACAGCAGACTTCTGCTCTGCTGTCCTCTCCTGGTGCTCAGATACAGGCCTCTGAACTAAAATACTTCTGCTTTTCCTTTCCCCAAGCTGAAGCTGGTGGTTAAAAAAGGGAGTCAATTGGAAAACGTGTATGTTGGTGAGTTAACAGTTCTGACAAGAGGGAAGGATGGGAAAGGTGCAATTTGGGGCTCGGGGTGTTGGTGGAGGTAGGGGAGTCTGGGGGCAGAACCAGGGTGGGGTCACTGCAAAAGCATCCCTGTGGCTGTTCCTGCCTCAGCCTCTCAAACACTGTGGCTGTTCCTGCCCCACAGGCACTCCAAAACTGTTCAGGAACATTGACTTTTGGGCACCTTCACATCTGGGCCTCAGTAAACACTGAGCAGTCAGAGCAGCAGGGCAGAGGAGGAAAAGAAATTATTCCCAAGCATGGAGTGCTGCTGGGAGATCCCAGCCTGGCCCTCCTGGCAGCCTGGCTAGCATAAGGAACCAGCTGCTGGGAATCACAGTGGCTAATCCTGCCCAGCTTAGGTGAACATGAGTTGCTCTGTGGTAGCACCAGAACAGCTTTGCCAATGTTGGAAATGTAACCTGAAATCTAAGATTTGATGCCTCTTTGGTTTTTTTTTCTGCAGAGTTAACTTTGCCCCAGTTCTACAGTTTTCTGCATGAAATGGAACGGGTCAAAACCAGCCTGGAAAGCTTCAGCTGAAGCTGCACAGAGCTGAGCCGACATCTGTCCGGGATGTTTAATTCCTCCTCGTGGGCCTGCAGATCTGCTCTTTCCCAGCTGACTCTTCACACCCTGATAAGAGAAGACAAGCTGTGCAATGAGCAGTGGTGTCATGGCCCAGCAGGACCCATCAATCCTTTAGAACCTGAAACTTGAGCTAAGTTTCAGCTTTTTCAAAGCACCTACAGGTCCACTCATCTTTTTTTTTTTTTTCTACTATACTATTATGAGAAACTGTGGTCAGAAGTAATGTGGATATCTTTACTAAAATAGCAAAGAAATAAACGCATTCCCATCCTGCTCTATTTGTATCAGAATCTGATTTTGTAAGAAAAAGAGAAACAGGAGCAAAGAATAATTTTGAAACTTGGAAGGATTAAGCAGAAAGGATGACAAAAGCAAGGAGAGCATCTAATGTGGGGAATCACTTAGTGCTCCCTTCAAGCCTCTCCCTTCTCTTGTATTAAGAAACATGTTGATTAGCTTCTTCCCAATTGTGCCTCATTATGGGAAAGTATCTCAGTGGTAGGTGATTTTAAATCTTAACCAAACAGCTGCCTCTGTGCATGAGGTGGGAGGGACATCTCGGGGGGTTTGAGATAAATCTCATTTGGATGTGCTGCTCTTTAATCTGCAGCCTGTGTGACATGGCACAGTCAGACCCAGCCCGTTTGGACATATGTCCAAACCCCATGAAGTGCCATTAGCTCCACTCTTCAGTTGTCTGAGGGTGGGGATGAGCTCTTCATCGTCTTCATCAGGAGGCAGAGGGGTGCTCCAACCCACCTGGGGCAATGTTACAGTCACTGAGGTTCCTCTCATGTCCAGACTGTTGAGCAGTCCTGAGCTGGCTGAAGCCTCTCCCACAGCACAGGGATGAAGGAAGCTCCTCTGATGAAGCCCCTCTGATGAAGGACACATCCCAAAGCATCTCTGTGTCCCTGGCACACTCAGCAGTTCCAGTGAAGGGAATAAACCACATTACCAGGGAATATGCCAGTAAGATCTGTGTTTCCAGCCTCCACCTGAAGGGATTCGCTGTCCCATGGTATCCTGCCAGTCTGCTGTGGGGCTCCCTGCAGCAGCAGCTGCTTCCAGTTAAACCCATCCCAAACAGATCATTTCTGTGAGAAAAGCATCACAAAGCTCCCTGAAACTCACAGCTTCACCCGTGGGTTTCCAGCTGCAGCAAACCCAGCACTGAGTGTCCCTGCACTGCATTTCCTGCAGTGCTGCAGGAGTGACTGGAAACAACAGCGGGCACAGGCTGAGCCATGTATTTGGGAACTGGGGAATCCTGCTGGCAAACCCAGGAACAGATTTATTTATTTTCCCACATATCAGGTCAGTCACAAGCATTTCAATCTTTGTCACATGCTTACTGTAAAAATGAAAAAACAAAACCAAAAACCGCTGAAATAATGTTCTATAGAATATCCCATCTCTTTTTGGGTGGCAGGAAAAGCTGTTTCAGGGAGGAAGAAGCAGTCCAAATGGCTGCCGCTGTCTCAAGACAAAAGCGATTTTTTTGCGTTACATTTTCTGCTGCCTGCTCCCATTATTTCTCCTCACCCTCCCAGTGCCAGGGCGGCACTGCTCAGCCCTATCCGGTTCTGTCGGGAAGCGGCCGTGGCGCTGCGGGGAAGATGCCAGGCTCGGTTGTGGGTCAGGAATCCGCCGTCCCCCCGCGCTCCTCCCCCTGCCCGGTTGGGATTAAGCTGCTCGGGGCTGACACACGCCGAGCCCGCTGACCCCGAGAGCAGGGGTCACCTCCGTGCTGCTCCATGGTCCCCACGGGCGGCTCTGATCGGCGGCATTTGCGCCATGGCCTGACCTCGCTGCTGCCACCAGCGCTCCTGGGGAGCCACCAGCGCCCCTTCATCCCCCGCGCTTGGCTGGGCATGAGCCGAGCTGGCAGCCCCGTGGGGAAGGGATGGAGGGGGAGCCAGCTCTAGTGGCACCGGCACGGGTGACACCAGCCATGAGGGAATCGGGTCACCCTCCCGATGTGGCCGGCCAGGAGCAAGGATGGATCTGGGAGAGCTGTGGCAGCCATGGCCTTCCTGCAGGCCAGGAGCAAGGATGGCTCTGGGAGAGCCATGGCAGCCACGGCCCTCCTGCACAGCACAGCCCAGGCCTGGCCAGCAGCACAGGGGGTGATGGCCAGTGTCCAGAGCCCTGCGCTGGGAGCTGGCAGGCACAGCTGGCACAGCCACAGGGAGGGCTGAGCCCGGAGGGAAGGAGCAGCCCGGTGCCCGGTTTGCAGAGGGAAGGAGCGGCCCGGTGCCCGGTTTGCAGAGAGAAGAAGAGGCCCAGTGCCCGGTTTGCAGAGGAAAGGAGCGGCCCAGTGCCTGCTCTGCAGAGGGAAGGAGCAGCCCGGTGCCCGGTTTGCAGAGGGAAGGAGCGGCCCGGTGCCCGGTTTGCAGAGGGAAGGAGCAGCCCGGTGCCCGTTTTTCCCGTGTTTCCGGGCGGCCCCGCTGTGCTCGTGTGCGCGGCCCCTTCCGCCTGCCCGTCAAGCCCAGCCAGCCGAGCGCTAATCTCGGCGGGACAGCGGGCGCGGGGGAAACAGGGGCCTCTCGCCAGCCTGGGGTGCAGCTAACCAAACTCCCGCGGCCGTTTGCCTCCCCGAGCCCTTTCCCGGCCCATTTCCTCCGGGGCAGCCGTGGCACAGCCCCCCATCCCTGTCCCTGCTGTGGGGGACACGTGGGCCCTCCCGGCTGCCGCGGGGCAGGGGCAGCGCGGCCGTGCCGAAGCCACACGCGGTCACCTCCCTGCGTGTGCAGCCCCCCTCTCCAGCACTGCGGTTTCTCTGCTGCCTCGGGCTGCCAGGCAGTGTCTCTGGGTGCAAGGGAGATGGCAGAGTGGCCCCAGCAGCCAGGCTGCCGTGGGGACCCTGTGCTCCAGGCATCCTCCCGCCCACCCCCGCCAGCGCCAGCGCCAGCAGTGCAGCAGAGAACAGGGGCTGCACTCTGGGCTCTGTCAGCTCCCAGCGTGCATTCAATGCTGTTGTGGTTCTCAGACATGTCAGATGCTAATGACCAAGGGAATTGGGATGTTTTCAAATGAAGCATCTTCTCCCTTCTGGAAATGCCAATGCTGCTGCTCCTTTCCTATGTGAAGGAATCCTCCAAACCCTGAGAACAAAAGCCTCAGCTCCGAGGGAGCAGAGCAGATGTGGGCTCCACTCGTGCCTGTGAGCCCATGGGCAGGCAGGGAAGGAAGGACTTGGGTCTCCTCACTGCTGGCTCTGCCTGACCATGAGCAGGTCATGTGGGAACTGACAGAGCTCCCCTGGGACATCCTGGTTTCCACAGACCTCACCAGGAGCTGCTTCATCCAGAGGACTTTTAGCTTGGTGTGTATCCCTGTCGCAACCTTCCCATTTGCAAAATAGAGTGACAAATCTCAGGCCTGACCAACAGCTGGGAGGCAGCCATAGCAGGTGAGACAAGCCAGGGAGCAGAAACGGCAGGCGAGGGCCCCAAGGCAGCTGGAGCTCAGCCCCGTGCTGAAGGCAATCCTGCCCTTCCTCACTCCATGCCGTCCTCTTCCCCAATTCCTCCAGGTTTTGGGGTGATGCAGCACCCAGCAAAAATACCAGCTGTGAAGTGCAGCTCCCCAGATTGCTCTGTCTGCCTGGGAACAGCAGCCCTGAGCATGCTGGGCGGCACCACTACCCTGCGGTGCCACATGGATTCCTGGGGACAGGGACCCTCAGGGGCTGCGTGGGGCTCCCTGGGGGTCCCATGGTGCTTGCTGTCTCCTCACCAGAGCAGACAGGCGAGGGTGGCATTGGCCACAGCACCATGCAGCTGAGGACACTCCCAGGGATGAGTCCTCAGCCTGCCTGGGGACAGGATTCTGCACCCTCTGCTCAGAATAGGGGGAAGGCATCCCACCCTGCCTGCAAAATGGAGCTGCTGCCTCCCCTTCTTGCAGGAGGTGGGGGAAGAGACTGGTGGTGTCCAAGGCACTGGAAATATTCCTAGCATGTTGTCTGCTCCCAAGCCTTGCCATCTCTCTAGGCAGTTCTTTGTCCAAGCACTCTGGGAACAATTGGGGTTGCTCAGCCAGACCGCAGGCTGTCGATCAGCAGAGGGAATGAATGCTCCAGCATACGGATCCCATCTTCTCCCACAGCAAGGGGAGGTGGCCACCAGAAACCAGCCTGTGGCACAACAGCACAGGCAGAAACAATGCCCGGGCACCCAGGCCAGTGCCAGCCCCGGGAAGGGGGTGGGTGCTCCCCAGCCCATCCGAGGAACAGCGCAATGGGAGGGAGTGGCTGGGCATCCCCAGGCCCCATGTGGTTGGCACAGCCATGGTGACAAGGTCCCTGTGTGATCCTGCACTGCAAGTGGCTGAGGAGGAAGAGCTGGGTCCTGGGGGACAGAGAGGAGCCCCCAAGCTGTGGGATCAGAGCTTGGCCAGCCCCTCTCAGCACCCAGCACCTTCGGGGTGTCCTATCCAGGGCTGATGGCATTTACTCCCTTGCAGGCACAGCCTCACAAAGGATGCCAGGCCCTGTGGTGACAAATCCATCCTGTCCCCGAGAGCGTGTTGCAGCTTTTCCTCTCCATGACACCCTGAGCAGCCACGGGCTGGTGCTTGGCGGGGGGAGCACCCACCAGCCCCCCGCTGAGGCAGCTCAGCCCATTTCCCAGCACTCAGCCCCAGTTTATAGGGCTGCTCTGTCCCAGGGGCATCACTGCCACCCGCTAACGAGGTTATCCCAGACCAGGCACCGACAGAAAGGGAAAGCAGGGTTAACCCTTGTGCCACTGACACATCCCACAGCACTGGGGAACAGCTTTGCTTGGAAACGAGATTTTAACAAGCCCCAGTGGGGATGGGGAGCTGTGAAACACCAGGGGAGGATTTCCTTGCCATTCCCATGCCAGCCCCAGCAGCGCAGCATCCCTGCTCTCGGAGCAGCCCCATATCCATGACAGCAGCACCAAGCCCTGAGGCTACACCTTGCAGCCGGTGTCCATGGCAGCAGCACAGAAAGGCCGGTGCATGACCCCCATCATGTCCCCATCCCTCAGCTTTGTTTCACATCGGCAGCTGGGATGTGGATAAGGAGCAGGGCGCAGCCAGGGTGCCGGCAGGAGACGCTGGGTGGCCGAGGCCACTGCTGCCCACAGGGACACAGCACCACTCACATTCCTGCGGGAGAATGTGAAGGCTGCAAGCAAGGTCAAGGGCCCTTTCCTTGCTGGAACTCGGCGTCACGCCAGCACCCGGGTGGCCCGACCCGCCGTCCCGCGGGGCTGGAGACTGTCCCTGCACCCTCACCCCACTGCCCCTCATCTGCAGGGCTGGCTGGGACACGGGTGGGTGCTGGCAACGCTCCCCAGGGACCACCAACGCGGGCAGCCCTGTTCGTCCGGCTCAGCAACTCCTGCGGGACGGGGATTGGGGTGGGATCCCCAGGCAGGGCCCCTCCGTTTGCACCCCCGCTGCTGAGACCCGACAAACTCACGGCACCGCCGGGCGGGGCCCCCCGGCCCGCCCCCGCTGCGGAGCGCGGTGCGGGGCAGCAGAGGGCGCCAGAGCACCGCGCAGGGCCCGGGCTCCCCCCACCGCTCCCCGCACCCACCGCTCCCACCCTCCGGACACCCCCATCGCTCCCCGCACCCACCGGTCCCACCCTCCGGACACCCCCATCGCTCCCCGCACCCTCCCGCTCCCACCCTCCGGACACCCCCATCGCTCCCCGCACCCACCGCTCCCACCCTCCGGACACCCCCATCGCTCCCCGCACCCACCGGTCCCACCCTCCGGACACCCCCACCGCTCCCCGCACCCACCGGTCCCACCCTCCGGACACCCCCATCGCTCCCCGCACCCTCCCGGTCCCACCCTCCGGACACCCCCATCGCTCCCCGCACCCTCCCGGTCCCACCCTCCGGACACCCCGCCCCGCGCCCTCCATTCTCCGGGCTGCGCTCCTGCATCCACCGCTCCCGTCCCCCGCCCTCTCTCCCCGGGGCATCCTGCCCGCCCTCCTCCAGGATATCTCCCTGCATCCTCAATCCCCAAGCATCCCTCCCTCCATCCCTCCCCCCCCCCGTCCCCTTTCCTCGACACATTCCTCTCCCTCATCCCTTCCTCAGCCCCAATCCTCCTCCTGGCCCCACGGACCCTCCCTCCCCGCACCCGGCAGGCAGCCCCCGACCTCGCCCCCCCCGCCTCTCGCTGCCAGCAGCACCATCTCCCCCGCAGTTCCCACAAGCGCTTTCCCAGCCGGGAGCCCCGCAGCCACACTTTTCCTCGCCCACCCCAAAGCCGGGCGTCACCCCCGTCATCCCACCCCAGCCCCCCCGGGACTGCCCCTGCAGCAGCCCCAGCCCCGAGCCCCGGCTCCCACGGCCTCGGGCAGAGCCCCCCGCGCTGGCTCAGCTCGGGTTGGGGGCAGGAGCCCCCGGACTTATTCAAAAGCAATAAAATTGAACCCAAACGTCCCTGTTCCGTTCTGTCACCCGCGGCTCGTGTTGGAGTGAGCTCCCGTCCCACCGCACACGCCCTGTGCTGCGCTGGGTCAGGCAGTTCTTCAGTCGGGCTGGCTGCGATAAGAGCAGATTAAAAATAATCAAAACAATAACGAGGAGACCCGTCACCTCTCTGGGGGGCACCTCACGGCGCCGGCTCCCAGCCAGGCAGGCTGGGACTTTCAGCTTCCACTCCCGAGGAATTAGCCGTATTTATGGATTTACCGATGTGAACCCACCCCCCCCTCCCCAACACACACATCCCGGGGGATGCCGGAGGGTGCCCATCCCACTGCAGGTGGCCTCAGCAGGGCCAGGTTCCAGGGAGGCAGCAGGAGCAGGGGATGCTGGGCTCTCTGGAGCCCCCCTGGGCGCAGAAAAACCCGGCAGAGGCAGAGCCCAACGTGCTGGCCCGGCTGCATGGGGTGGGACTTGGGGGGGAGCCAGAGCCCCCCTCCCTGGGCTGCGGGCGTGGAGCAGCTCCACAGAGCAGAGCAGGTGAAGGAGAGGGGGAGCACCCACCTTTCCACCAGTTTTTCTACTTGCTCCATCTCACATATAGCGAATTCTGAGCACACAATGCAGTTATTGAATAAAATTATGCTTTTTTTAGTACTTGTATGCATGTGGTTTTTAAGGCTCTGCCTAGAAACCAACCTCTGAGCCAGGAGCAGAGAGATCGGAGGGGAAAGCCAGGCCAGCCGTGGACAGCTGTGGGACACAGAGATGCAAGCGCAGCACTGTCAGCCATAGCAGCTGGCAGGTGACACATCCAGCCCGTGCAGGTGACGCGCCCATCGCTCCTTCCACTCCAGGAAGGAGGAGAAAGCTCTCCTGGCTGGGGCAGGGATCATTAGGGAGAATGGCCAGCCCGGGGCTGCCTCTCCTCTCTCTGTCTCTGTCCCCCATGGCGCCAGCTCTGTCCCCCTCCCGCAGAGCTCTGCCTGTGCCCGTCAGGACGAGTCCTGCCTCCCCTCCGCCATCTCGCTCGCTCTCCCTCCAGGCAGCGGAGCCGAGGCGCTGCCAGCTCCATCTGCACAGTGCAGCGAGCACCGGGCCAAGGGGCAGGACCCACAATCACATTTCCTTGGAGCACATTGTGCTCCCGCCTTGCCGAGGGTGTTGGAAATGGGTGGCTGTAATAATGGCGCCGTGAATAACCACAGCTCACTCACTGTGGCTTCCAAGCTCAGTGTGCTCCAGCTCCAGCCTCATCCCCTCCCAAGGCTGTTCCCCGCCATGATGTGCCCTGGTTTCCAACCTGCCTTATAACCTCCTGCCTTGGCCCAGGTATCTGCAGTCCCCACACCCACCCACAAGCTCCCATCAGCACTTCCCCCGTTGCAGCTGGCTTGGCTTTGACCTGTGTTCTCCTCCCAGCAGGACCCCCACGGACTGGGGACACAAAACCCCCAAGCAGGGACTCTGCTGCCCTGTGACAGGCAGTGCTGCCCAGACACGGTGCAGCACAAAGGGCTCATGGAGCTTTTATTGCTGCTCCTCCTGCACGGCTCCCCCAGACCTGCCTGGAGCAGAGCCTCCCTTGGAGCCAGCATTCTACAAACAGCATCCCCAGGGCCCTCCCCAGGGCTGGGGCTCAGGTCCCCACGCCCGAGGCAGCCCGGATACAGGGCAGCAGGTTCTCCTCTGCCACCAAACCTGGCTGTGGCTGCACTGGTGCCATCTGTTCGTCAGGCACAGTCCCGTGTCACGCTGTGCTGTGGGAGCCGTGCCAAAGCTCCCGGACCCTGCTGGAGCACCCGCACTGGAACCGGGCTCTGAGTGCCGCGACCGATGCGATTTGCAGCCCCGGTGAAAAGATGAGGGCACAGATGCCAGCGGCGTTTCCTGGCTCTGGAGATGAGCCCTGCCGGGTGGGGCTGCGGGTGCTCGGGTTGTGGGGGCAGACTGGGGGGGTCCAGGGCTCAGGTGGGGGGCATCTCGCCAGACCACCCGCCAGGATGGGGAGATGGATGCCCTGTGGGCTCCCAGCAAGGACACGGTAGCTGCAGGGCTGGAGTGGCATTGGGAAGCCTCGGGCTGAGCTCTGTCCCGCTCTGCTTGCTCGAGAGTGAAAGGATTTGTCAACAGGGAGCTGATGAGTCCCGCGGGCAGCCAGCTCGCCCTCCTCCCAGCACCCCCTGTCCAGCAGGTGGGCTCCTGACGGCCATTGCAGGCACCCAGAGCAGGCTCTGAACCCACCGTCCCACCAAAGCCCCCAGTGTGGGGGCCCCGACCCCACGGGTTGGACAGCACAGCAGCTCTGGAGGCTCTGAACCTCTAAGGTGTTTCTGCAGGATGCTCAGTGTGACCCGGGCAGTGCTTGGCACACGGAGCAGCCACACGCGGCGGAGACAGGAATATGCTTTCACCAGGAGAACAAGAAGAGCCTCTGATGGCTGCCATGTCCCTTGTAAACACCAACTTTGAGAGCATCAGATTACAGCCGCTGCCTGGGCTCCAAACAAGATGGTAATCGGGAGCACGGAGGCACCCTGCCTGCATCCTGCCTGCACAGCGGGGAGCACCGGGAGCCTGCTGGCACCGCAGGGGCCATGACACCCTCTCCTGCACTGCAGGATGCCGGGGCCGGCTGCGCCCCGACCCCACACAGCACAGCGACCCAGCGCGCCCCGGGCGAACGGGAGCTCCCCGCCCCCGGCGGAACCGCTGCTCGCTTATCCCCGAGTCCCCGGGGCTGGGAACGCACCGCGGCTCGGTGCAACCCCGCTGGGGCACACCGCTGCCCGTCCCCCGCAGCCGTGGGCGTGCGGGGGGATGGCTCCCACCGGGGGCTCGGTGAACCGACACCCGTGGTGCTGCTGCCGCCCTCGCTCCCGGCGTCCCGGCTCGGGAGATGTTGTCAGTCCCACGGCCGCTCCCCGAGCCTCCTCCTGCAGGGCCGGTGTCCGGCCTGCAGCCGCCGCCCCAAGGAGAGCTCGGGGAGGGCACAGCCGGGCAGGGCCATTCCCGGGGCCGCAGCTGGCGGGATTGGAGGCAGCTGCCCGCAGCGCGGGCCTCCCCCCCCTGCTGCCCGCGGCCCCCCTTTCTCGGGCAGGAGCCGCTCCGGCCGCTCCCTGCTGAGCGGTCCGGGCTGCAGGGACGGAGCAGCCCCCACTCCCTCCTCCTCGGCCCCGGCCGCGGGCAGGACCGAGCGGTTCCTCCCGCCGCCGCCCCGCCGGTCCCGCACAGCGCAGGGACACCGGGAGCGGCCGCTCCCCGCCGCGGGGCTCCGTGCTCCCCCCGCCGCGGGAGCTCCACGCTCGGCCGGGCCGGGGTGCGCGGTGCCGGCGGGGACACGCGGGACCGCGGCTGCGCCCACGCTGCGGCAGCTGGCGGGGGGCGGCGGGATCAGCTGCGGCCGGGGATCAGCTGTGCCCCGCGCCGCCCTGCGGGGCCCCCCCGCTCTCCGGGGAGCGGCCCCGGCTCCCCCCGCACCGCCCGCCCTGCCCGCCCTACCTGCCCGCCGCCCTCCCGGCCCTCCCCGGGGCGCCTGGCGGCCGCCCAGCCCGGAGCTGCCCTGCTCCCTCCTCCTCCTCCTCTCCTACTTCTCCTCCTCCCGCGGGCACAGCCCTGTCTAATCCCACGGGTGTCAAATCCACGGTGCGGCTTTGGCCGTGGCGGGGCCGGAGCGTATCCGATGGGCCGGCGGGGAGGAGGGCGCGGGATGCTCGGGCGGGGGCACCCGGGCGAGCCCCCCCTCCGCACACCGCAGCCATGGCAACCGCGATGGGCTGTCCCAGCCCGGCCGCAGCGCAGTGAAGGCGAGAGGGACGCAGGGAGGGAAGGAGCCGCCGGGCGATTCCTGAGGGGCTGGCACACACACAGCCGCTGGAAGCGACCGGAGCCAATCCCCCGGCTCCCTTTGTGATGCTTCCTGACACAGATTCCCTCTCCATGGCTGACTTTGCAAGTTTCCCCATCCTCTTCTCCTCCTCGCGCGGTTCCTTTTCATGCGACTAAATTATACACGAGAGGAGGGACATGCTGGAAATTCTAGTGACAAAATAGAAATGAGCAGATTTGCGCAGGCGGCTGCAGCCCGGCCGCCTCCGGGACTCCTGTGAGCCAAGGGGGACCGGACTGAGTCCCAGGGCAGCAGCATTAAAGCCCGTGAATTTTGAAACCACCAAGGAAAAGGCTTTTCCTGCGGCAGCAGAGGAGCGCGGGCGTGTGGAGCAGATCGCGGTGGGTGCCAGGACCGCGGCCCCTCCACGCAGAGCGGCTGCTGTCCCAGCGCACAGCACCCTCGGGGACCGCAGGCGACGCATTCGCTTCCCCGGAGAAATGTGTTGTTTGGGAGCCAGTAAAAAATATGCAAATCTGGGAGGGCTGGGCCTCAGCCTCTGAGCAGCCTTTCTCCCCTTCCTCCCCATCCCAGAGCTCCGTGGGGCGAGCCGAGCCCTGGGCAAGCGAGGGGAGGGAAAGGCAGAGCCGGGGGAGCGCGGGGCCGGCAGGCGAGGCAGTGGGATGGGATTTGGCGTGTCACGGAGCGGGACGGGGAGCTGTGCCCGGGATAGCGGCTCCTCCAGACCGCGGGCATGCGGAGAAGGCTCCTGCTCCCGCAGCCGGGGTGGGTGGAGCATGCTGTCACTTTTTGGTGCTGGGCAAGCCCGGCATCGCTGTCGCAGGATTGCTGCCTGTGCAATGAGTCAGGAGCAGCGCTGCCACGTTTTCCTCCTACAGGCAGCGTCCCGTGGCGGGTCGGTCGTGCTCCGCACCGGGACGCGCCCGCACACGCGGTGCTGCTGCTTCAGCTCCGACGCCACGTGGGTGGGTGAATCTCCGGCAGCGACTCTCCGGGGAAACCCCTCTGTTTGGAAGGATGAGGACACCGACCTGCAGCTCGGACGAGATGTGGAGCGCCTGGCTCAGGCAGCGATCCCACGGGACACGGGCATATTCCTGTGCCTGCGTCCCACCTCCTCTGCCAGACAATGAAACACTGCCCTCCTTCCCAAGTCGCAGCAGAACAAATAAAGCAAGCGCCATATGGTGCCAAGACACGTTGGAAATGGGGCCAAGCCCAGGAGGTAGGGGAGGTGGCAAGGCTCCATCCCCACACCAGTCCCCATCGCCAGCTCCAAGGCAGGGCTGTCCTTGGGGGAGCCCTGTGCCCACTCCTCCTCCTTCCCCCTGCAGCCACTGCCCCGCTGCCAGGCAGAGCTCTGCATTTCAGCCACGGTTTGCCTGCAGTCCTGGGGGAGCACAGAAACCAAAGCTGTCCCTGGGAGCACTTTTTCCTCTAAGGGCTGGCCAGGGGACACAGGTGTCACTGCTGGACTGACACTGCTGTCAGGAGATAATGCCCTGCACCCTGCCACAGGACACTGCTACCTCTCCCCCAGAATTACCAACGGCAGTGGGGACCACAGACAGCTTGTTCCCACAGGGGCTGGAGGAGAAGCCTCCCACCCGCTCCAGGCTGCCACAGATACCCCACTGCAAGAAGAAAGTGGCACCATCTTTCTGCCTGTCACAGCAATCCTGCCTGGATCCTCCCACAGCCCTGCAGCTCCTGGATACCCTGTGTGTTTTCAGGCGAGTCACCTCCAAGCACAGGCACCCAGCAGTGAGGTACCTCCCAGGAGATTTGGGCATCCTATGGTAGGGCTCTCAGAGGTGCTGAGAGCCTGCAATTCCCTGCAGCCTGCTCTGTGGAGCAGAGCACCTCCCTCTGAAAACCCAGCCTGCCCTGCTGCCCAAGGCCTGACTCGGGAGAGCAGATCCCAGAGCTTCCTTGGGGGCAGGATATGATGAGCTCCTGGGGGAAGAGGGGGACTCCAGGAGCCCTTCACACTCTAACAGACCTTCTGCATGTATGGCAAGCAGATGCCAGCCCTGTCTGTGCCTGGGAGCCAGGTCACAGAACTCATGTGGCACTTACCCACCTGCCACCCTCATTCACCCCATTCCCTCTGCAAAGGCCTCCAAAAGTGAAGCACCTGGCTCTGTCCTCCAGGTTGAATACAAGTGAGGTTCTCTTTTGTGTTTGAGGTTTTGTAGCCACAGGGCTCAATTCTCTCACTGCAAATGGGAGCAGATCATTTGCACCTGAGTCACAGAGATGAGAATCAAGTAAGTTGTGCAAGCAAAGGACTTTGTTGAATCATACACAAAAATGTTGGGATGATAAGGATCAGACAGGACCCAGGAGTAGCCCACAGATCTCTCCATCTCTGTGCCATCCTCCTTCCTACTTTAAAGAGGCAGCACTGCCTGATGGAGTGTCTCACAACCTGGCTCCATCCCTACCTATCCATGCTCCCATGACCTGGCTCCATCTTCTCTACCTTAACTATGGATCCTCTGGGAATGCTCCACACCAATGAGTGCTTGACAGCTGCTCTGCAGATCCAAAGCACTGTGTGAAAATAGTATTATTTATTGACAATGTTACAGGTAATGAGAAAAGCAAGAGGCAGCCTTGTCCTGCACAGCCTACCCGGATCCCTGCAGAGGAAATGTGAGCATGGCAGAGGGTCCCAGCTGTGGTGCTGTTTGCTGACCAGTGCCTGTGGAGGTCTGCCCTCATCCTGGTCCCAGCTCCACTTGGGCTTCTTACCCACCACGTGTTGATAAACAGAAAAAAAAAGTACAATGGCTGCATTGAAGTTCCCAGTTAAACAGAACAGCAGTGGCTGCTCAGAAGGGGAACTTCTGCATTATCTTTTGCTCTGTAAATTCAGAGGTGGGACTTGCTGAAACAGGAACAATCCACAGGCCAGATCTGAATTTCTGAACACCCCTGGTGTGAGATCTCGGGCAGGGTTAAATGCCAGCAGGCAAAAGAACAGCAGCAACCCCAGGAACAAAGAGGACACGGGTATTTTGGCTCCTAGGAGCGGGGGAAGGAGTTACTGGGAGAAGTGGGGCTGGGCCATGCCACGTTCCAGCACATGCAAGGCAAGGCCAGGGATCCCAGGGGGATCACCAGGTACTGAGTGGCAATGGGCTCCACCAGAGGCCAGGGATCCTGCCTGGATCTCCAGGGAACAACGGGCAGCAGGCTCTGCTGGAGCCTGGGGCTCCAGCTCTGGCACCACAGCCACGCACACAGGGCAGTGCCCAGCTGCTGCAGGGTGAGCACAGCTGAACCCAGCAAGTCACTGAGCTGCAGGCAGCACAGCACAGGCAGGGAGAGCAGGAAGGAAGCCCAGGCAGGGAGCACAAGCAGGGGAACAGAGGCAGGGTGTGCAGGCAGGGAACACATGCAACAGTGCCAGCAGCAGCAGCAGCCTACCTAGGGGAGAACCAGGGGTCCAGGCTGTGACCCAGCACCCTGCTGCTCCCCAGGCCCCTGATGGTGTGACAATCCCGGGGGTCTGCAGCCTGGTTTGTGCTGAGCTGGCAGGGTCCTGCTCAGCAGCAGCAGCCAGGTGGGATCCTGTGCCTGGAGGAGGCACGGCAGGATGAGCCCAGAGCAATCTGTTCGGCTCCAAGTAGGTGGTAAATGAGCGGCAATGGAAGAACCACTCCCCGGTAGCTCCAAAGTGGGGCGTCAGCGACGAGCCGAGCTCTAACGAGCCTCGGGGAGGCTGGAGCCCTCCGTGCCATTTCATCTCTGCTGCTCTGCGTCGGATTTCCCAGGAGCCCTGCAGCCTCGGCCACATTAATTATGCAAATGAAAAGGTGATGCCAACTCACCGTTCCTCGGCAGGGTCCCTGCGAGGGAAGTTGGGCCCGAGCAGCGGCCGCTGCCCTGGCTGGGGCAGGGAGGGTCCGGGAGCACACCAGGCAGGATGGATGTTTGCAATAATTATCCAGTCATCCCCTTCAAGTGTACTGCAGCCATAGCAACAGACAGATGTTCTGTCCCAGCCAGAGTCCGCAGCGAGCTGGGGAGGGAAGCACAAAAATTAACCCGTTCAGCCCTAGGATGGCACAGAATCCACTTTATCCTGGGATCATCCCACACTTGGGACATCCCTGAGGAAATCAGGCAAAACCCAATCACACAGTCCCCAAATTAATCCAGGAGAAATTGCCCCAGTGCTGTCTGACACAGAAAGTTGGATGAGAATCAGCAGCATCCCGTGGGATGGGGAATGGCTCTGGGAGGGCTCTGCTGTCTCCTGTCCCACATGGAAGCAACCTGGCTGAAGGTCATCATCTCCTGGGGGTGATGCTGCAGGTGAGGCTTTCCTTCTCTGCTGGTAACTAGCCTTTGGAGGGAGATGGATGGCAGCAGGACCTTGCTCAGGGACAGCCACAAGCAGCTCTGCCATCAACAGCCACACAGTGCCCTCTGCCCAGACCCTGCTGGGCACCCAGCTAGGCAGGAGGGATGGATGAGCCACATGGACCACTGTCCACTTCTGAGTTAACAGCTGGGTCAAAGCCTTTGAAGTATTCAGAGGTGGGATGCAGCCAGACTGAGGAATAGCTGGCATTTCTTTATCTTGCTGCTGTGCCAGTTCCCAGGGTTCAGCCTGAGTCCATTAAATCTCACCCAGAAATATCACCACAGTGTCCCCCAACACACCAAAAATGTGAACCCAGCTTTGCCTGGGGCCTGCTGAGCAGGCAGCACTCCCCAGGCACAAGGTGTCTTCTCCACCTGCCAGGAATTCCTTCCAGCATTGGCATTTAAATGTTGTAAGGTAAAGGCCAGGCCCCCATGGGTGGGTCCTCTGGAAGGATCAGAGCTGCCCACCCCAGCTTTCCCCTCCTGTGCCAGCTGTGCCCAGGGGTCCTGCAGAAGCAGCAGGGATTCTTCAGAAAGCAGAGCAATGCCCTGATTTCAGAGCGGGCTCATTGGAAAGCCCCATCCAGGTGTTTGCAGCTGCAGATGCTGCTGGAGTGCACCCATGGTGAGGATTTCAAAGGAGGGAGAAGGGGCTGGGTAGGACAGCCTGAGCAGATGTGCCTGGAACAACAGATCACACCTGGAAAAATGGACAGGACCCTGCTCTGGGCTGGTGGAGGAAGACAGAACCTCCAGCACAGAATCAGAGAATCAAGGAACCACAGAGCTGCAAAGGACAGAAAAGACCTCTAAGATCATCGAGTCCAACTGTTAACCCAACACAGCTGTGAGAGGTCACAGGAACACTCTTACTTCTTAAACTGTAAGATTATTTTTGGTTCAAATTCCTTCCCTCTTGTCCTCTGTCATGCAGACAATGAGATCTCCAGCTTGCTGAGGGCACCCCAGCTCCTCCTGGCTCCTCCTGGCTGCTCCCAGTGCCTGCTGACAGCTTGTGCCGCCTTAGCACAGCCCAGCCTGCAAATCTGTGGTCTCCTGGTTGGGTTTTTTTTTTCTCCCCTTCTTTCTCCTGAAGAGAAAAAGCAGGGAAGGGTGAATTTGCTGGTCTTGAAACCGAGGGAGACGTGGCATCATGTGCAGTCACAGAGGATGTGGGCAGGTGCCATCAGCCTTCCCCACGCAGCTCTGGGAATGGAGCTCAGCCCTGCTCTGCAGCTCCCTGGCTGTTCCTGCCCAGGCTCCCACACAGCTCTGGCAGCTGCTGGGTATTTCAGTTCTTCCCCACGGCGCCAGGCTACCCCACTCCTTCTGTGGCTCTTCCCCTGAGCACATCAATCCAGTGGCCACGTGGTTGGATTCCCAGCCTGCTGAAGGCACGCTGGAGACTGAATAAGAAGGTGGGAAAATTGTCTATTATTTCCATAAATCCCCTCTCAATCTGCGACTTTGGCTGCTCTGTTTCTCTTAGTCCCAGGCCTCTCCCAAGCAGAAGGTCTGACCAAATGATGTTTGGTGCTGTGATACAGACAGAAATCCAAGAGGCTCCAGAAGGAATCCACGCTCCTTGCTGACTTCCCTGAGCTGCTTTGACTTATTATCTGACCTGGATCTAAATTGGGTTTTGATTAAAGTCAAGAATAATTCTACTTGGGGAAAGCTCATTGTTTAGGCTCCGAGTTAGCAAAAGTTACAAGAGAATTAAATCAGATTTCTCACTTTGGGCACAGAGACCCCGATGGGACCCCTGGCAGTGCCCAGTGCCCGCTGTGAGAGGCAGCCATGCTGGGCCATGTCACCCAGAACCTGACCAAGCTCTTTTTTGCAGCCACCAGGCTCTGAGGTCACTCCTGTGGACCCTGATGGCTCCAATGCTTGGTCAGCATCTCCCTGTTTCAGACACAGGGATGTTCATGGTCTGTTCATTCTTACTCATCTTGCCCTAAGGTGGTGCCAGGGTTTAGCCCATGTCCCTCCCTGGTGTCTATCTCTGGTTTTCCACAAATGTGTCTTCTCTCAGCATCCATTTCTCAGAGATCAGGAAGCTGAGTCATCTCTGTAAGACACTCTCCTCTCTCCTGAACAATCCAGCAAACTCTCCCTGCACTAGTTTCAGACTAAATTCTCCCAGTGTGCCTCACCAGAACCAGGTGGCTGTCCAAAGTGTTGCCAGAGCCCTCATACTTTTCTGTGCCTCCCTTGAAACAACTCTCCCAAGACAACTTGGGATCATTTCCCTTTTCCACCCTGCTGGTGGATCACAGCTACCCAGCTGGTGGATCACAGATCTCCCACCCAGCCTTGGGCAGGTGAACATCTCAGATGCAGACGGAGACATCTCCCTTTGTGTTTGATAGGAAGAATAAGGCAGTTCCAGTGAGCAGTTCATCTCACCCCACAGGGAGTGTTCAGAGGATGGGGATGAATGGTTTCTGTGGGTGCCCATGGTCTCACACTGACTGTAGAGACAGTTGAGACACCCAGGTACCACTGGCTGTCCAGCTATGAATGTAGAGTTACCAGAGCCAAACATCACCTGTGGTGATGCCATAAGTATCTCAATATTCTCTGTCCCTCCCCAAGGAAGCACTCCTGGATGCCAGCAGAATGGATGGTTATTAACACCTGAGTTCCCTTTGTGTGGCTTGGCATTTAACAATGTCTGAGGATGGGTTGGGTGCTGGCATGCCCACCCTCTGCCTGGCTCTGATCCCACCCAGCAGCTCTCAGGGGCAGCCAGTAAATAGTTCCAGTTTTGGCTTTACTCGAGTACGAGTCCAGATGCTCACCAACAAGATCAGGTGTCCAAGGCCAGGCTGGACAGGGCTTGGAGCAACCTGGTCCAGTGGAAAGTGCCCCTGCCCAGGGCAGGGTGTTGGTACAAGATGGTCTTTAAGGTCCCTTCCAACCCAAACCATTCCATGTTTCTATGATCACTGGAGTATTTGATGGGATGTCTCTGGCAGCATGGCAGGATTTCTTC
Source organism: Camarhynchus parvulus (assembly GCF_901933205.1). Taxonomy (NCBI): domain Eukaryota; kingdom Metazoa; phylum Chordata; class Aves; order Passeriformes; family Thraupidae; genus Camarhynchus; species Camarhynchus parvulus. The sequence continues at coordinate 7,398,839 of NC_044590.1, read as the reverse complement.
CCATCTTGTATGTTGTTCAGACCACAGTAAGTGCCAACTGCTTTACCTTGTGCATGTCCAATCCCTGGTCCAGCTGAGTATTTTTGTCAGAAGACCAAAAATTTCTTTAGAACAAAACACGACTTGTAAGAAATTAGAAAGGCACCTAAAAGAAGAAAGAGCAGCAGAGTGCTCAGATAAAACCCAAATCCAACTTTTTTTTAATGCAGTATAAATAGCAATGGACCTGGAGTCACCACATTTGTCTGTAAAAAAGCCATCAGCAGAGACTCTGTGCTGAACACACCCAGTACCTGCCAGCCTGAACCAACAGCTGAAGGTCCAGTGCCACCAAACAATTCCACTTTCTTCTTCCCCTACCTTTAAGGACAAGAGTGCCTCAACATCATGCATTCTAATCTGGAGTGTCATGAGACTGCTCATGCAGTGCAAGTTAAACCCTCCTTGAATCCATGCTGGATTTGATCTAAACCACTGATCTGATCCTTCAGGCCAGGTGTGAATGGTCTGCCCTGAATCCTCACTCAGAGGACATCAGTTCTTGGTGGGACTGGCCTCGCATCCACAAACTGGGGAAACTCATGTCCGTGCTCACCAGAGAGGGACCCTCTGCACTGCTTTGTGAGCGGACCCCAAACCTTCCAAAGGTTGGGCCGAGGTAGGAGGAGACTTCTGCCCCTGTGGTGCTGCAAGAGGACATTCCCTTTGCACCTCAGCAGCTCAACTGCAAGGTGGGAAATTCAGTGGTGACCTCAGTGAGAAAGTCTGATCATGGTGACAAATGCAGCATCACTTCTAGGTGGACCAACTCTTCAGCAGAAGCAAAATGTTCTTTTACTCCCTTCCTTGCTCAACATTTCCTCCAAAGTGGCTGGACTCCAGAAATGGGATTTACCCCGGCTCTCCTGACCATCCAAGGTCCCCACATCTCTCACAATGCTGATTCAAGTTCTCATGGCATCCCCCATAGATCCTCCTGTGCCAGCCAGCTCTGAACAACAGCTCAGCCAGTCACTGCTTTGTTTGGGACAAGTGTATGCCCAGGGGCTGGAGCAGGCTGAGAGCTCAGTCTGACTTTATCCACAGGTTCATTGCGAGGAAGTTGTCCACTGAACACAAATTCTGCAGAACATCCTTTTCTTCTCTTCCATTTCCATCCACTCACTGCTCCTCACAGCCATCTCTGGAAAAAGCCACACTTCCATGGCTGGCTGAGGCTCCGGAGGATGTCCATCCTGTTTGTAGTGGTCATCAGAAATACTGGAGCACACCAGTGAGTTCCTGTAGGCATCCTGCACAATGTGCCTGGGGGTGAAAATCCACAACAGGGAAGACCCTCTGGGCTGCCCAAGTCCCTCTCCAATGGCATCAAGTTGGGCCCAGAGCAAACTGGATGGTGGCACTGAGAGTTTTTTGAGAGTTGTCCACATATTCAGTGGGATAGGGACAGTCAACAGGATCTGCTCTGGCACATTGCAACAAGCAATGCCAATGCTCCAGAGTCATGGCCACCCCCTGGTTTCACCATACCCCCTCTGGCATGGCCAACCCATGGCTCAGCTCCTGCAGCATTTCATTCTCACCTCAAGATCTTTTGGATGGGCACCATGTGACTGGCACAGGGCAAGGGACAGGGAAGAAAATTGCCCTTCAGACATCAAGTGCCCTCACCTTCCCCTGTCTCCAGCCTTGGCACGTGGCACTGCTGCTGGCTGTGCCCTGGCTGCTCTGATGCCACACCCAGCACCTCCAGCACTGGCCTCAGAGAACCCCCTGACACATCAAATTCCTCTTCCAGGTTCCAACAGTCTCCCTGCTCCTGCTCCTACATCCTCATGCCAGCCATACAACTGCTGACCATGCAGGCAGCCCTAACATGGACCCCTACTGTGCCCCCAACTTGGGATGGAGCCAGGGTGTGGCACTGCCAGGTGGGCATGGAGCACAGAGGTGGCACCAATGGGCAGACATGTGGGACCACATGTATGGATGGCATTGATGGACAGACAGAAAACAGGTATGGCAGTGATGGACAGACTGGGAGCATGCAGGTCACTGATGGACAGGGAGCACAGGTATGGGACAGATGGACAGATGGAACACACGTGTGGCACTCAAGGACAGACTGGGACCACATGTGTGGCAGTGATGGACAGACAAGGAACTGGTGTGGTGGCACCAACAGACAGACCAGAAGCAGAAACATGGCACCGTTGGGTGAGCATGAAGCACAGACGTGGCACTAATGGACAGACCAGGAGCACATATGTGGCATTGATGGACAGACAGGGAACACATATGACACCAACAGACAGAAGAAGAGCACACACGTGACACTGCTGAGTGGGCATGGAACATGCATGTGGCACTGATGGACAGACCAGGAGCACACGTATGGCACTGATGGACAAACAGCACGTGCATGGGACCAATGAACAGACCGGCAGCATATGTGTGCCATTGATGGGCAGAGCAGGAGCACACGCGTGGCGCTGCCAGGTGGGCATGGAGCACACATGTGACACCGCTGGACAGACCGCGAGCACACGTGTGGCACCGCCAGCATCTCGGCACATGCGTGTGAGCGCCGGGCAGAGCCCGAGCCGCAGCCGCCGGCCGGGACGGGCCGCCCCATCTCACCCCCCCGGGGCCCGCCGTGGCCGCCCTCGCCTCCGCCCCCTCGGGGCCGGAGCACTGGGACCGTGTGCCGACCCCCCCCGCTCGCCCCGCAGCGGCGGCGCTCGGTCCCGCCGCGGGACAGCCGCGGCTGCGGGGCGCGCGGCGGATGCGGAGGGCGGGGGAGCGGAGCGAGGCACCGGGGCCGGGGTCCGGCCTTTGTCTCCCGCTCCAGGGGCCGGCAGGACCGCGGCTGCCCCGGGGCCGGGCTTGGGGCGGGGTGCGGCTCTGCCGGTCCGGCGGGACAAGCCGCAGCCGCTCCGGTCAACCGAGGGCGCTGCGGGGCGATCCCGGTCCTCGCGGAGGGTGGCGGACCCCCCCTTCACCTTCCCACCGCCGCTCCCGCTGCCCCCGCGGCTCCTCCCCGGCTCTGCGGCGGCTCGGCAGGTGCCCGCCTCCGCCCCCGCCGGCCCGTCCCGCCGCACACGTGCGCCCGCGCCCCGCCGGCCCTTTGTCTGGGACCGGCACCGGGACCCGCGCCCACCGACACCCCCTAGCCCGCCCCGGCCGCTCGCCCCCCCGCTCCGCTATCCCGCTCCCCGGCCGTACGGGGCCGTATGGCCGGGGAGCGGGGAAGCGGGGGGGGGAAGAGGCGGCCCAGGCAGGGGAGCGCATCCCACCGGAGCCGGGGCGGGGGGGAGCAGCTGCCCCGGGACCGGGGGTTGAAGTGGGGGGGGAACGACCCGTCGGTGGCGGCGAGGCCGCTCTAACAGGTGGGATCCCGCTGAGAGGAGGAGGCGGCCGGAGGGGGGCGGAGGAGGCAGGGACGGGCGGGCGGGCGGGCGGGCGGAGGGAGGGAGGGAGGGGGACGAGCCGGAGCCGCCTGTGATCCTGTGACAGGAGCGGCTGCTGCTGCTGCTGGCGCCGCCGGTACCTCCCTCCGGTCGCTGTCCGAGCCCCGGTGCTCCCCCCCTCCTCCCCGTTACAGCGGCCGCCACCCCTCCTGCGCCTCTTGCTCCCCGCTCCATCCCGCCCGTCGCCCCCGCAGCCCGTCCCGGGAGCGCCGCTGCCCCTCCGCCCGCTCCGGGACAGGGCGCGGGGCCGGGCGCCGCCGCTGCTGCTGCTACCGCCGCCGTTACCGCCGCCGCCGCCGGTCGGGCGATGCCGAAGCCGCCGTTACTGCTGCGGGGGAGCCGCCCCGGGGACAGCGAGCTGGGGCGGCAGTTCCGGGACTGGTGCCTGCGCACCTACGGGGACTCGGCCAAAACCAAGACGGTGACCCGGAGCAAGTACCAGCGCATCGCCGAGGTGCTGCAGGGGGGAACCGGCTCCGGCGGCGGCTCCGGCGGGGGGGAGAAAGGCAAGTTCCAGTTCTGGGTCCGGTCCAAGGGCTTCCGCCTGGGAAACGGCACCAGGGAGGCGACGAAGATGGGTCAAGTGGTGGTATATGTGCCGGTGAAAACGGGAACGGTTAGTGCGCTCCATGCCCCGGGGGCTCTGTGTCTGTCTGTCTGCCTGCCTGTCCGTGTCTGTTTGTCCTCCCCGGGGGTGCGGGCGGGGGGGGGAATTGCCCGGGGTGGGGGCGGGCACCCCCGGGGCCCCGGTCCCCTCCACCGCCGCGCCGGCCCTGTCCCGTCAGCACCGGGCGGCCCAGCCCCGCCGGCCGCCGGGAGCGCGCATGCCCCATGCGGGGCGCGACGCGGGGCCCGGCCGCTCCCGCAGCCCCCGCCGCTCCCGGGGCAGCCGCCGCGCCCCCGCCGCCCCGACCCGCCCGGGATGCGGATGGGGAGAGGCGCCCGCCGGAGCCTCGCACCTTCCGCTGCCCCCCGGTCCCCATCCCCGTCCCCGTCCCATCCGGCGCTGCCGCCTTCCTCGGGCGCTGCCGGCGCGGGGGAGGTGGGGGGCGGCGGTGCCCCGCGCCCGCCGCCGTGCACCTGCCCCCGCGGGGGGCCGCGCCGCCGCCCGGTGCGGGCCCCGCCGCCCCCCGCCCTGTCCGATCACGTTCGCCCGGCATTTCCCATCCGCCCCACGGCCGGGGACAGGGCTGCAGTCAAGGGCAGCGGGCGGCGGGGAGGGGCGCCGGCACCCCCCCCCCCGCGCCGCCGCCGCGCCCTGCCCGCCCCGCTGCCGCGCCGAGCGGAGCGGAGAGGAGCGGAGCGGAGCGGGGCGAGTCTCGCCGAGCCGAGCGGAGCGGGGGCCAGCCCGGCCGCCGCGCTGAGCCCGGCCCCGGCGTCCCGCGGCGCTGCCCGCCCGGCGCGGCCGCCGCAGCCGGTGCCCCGGGGTGTGCGGGCAGCGGCAGAGCCCGGATTAGGGCAGCTCCCCCGCCCGCTCGCGGGCCGCTGTCCCGGGAACTCCCCCGCCGGAGCCTCATTGTTCGGCGCCCGGCCGGGCCGGGGAGCGGGGCACCGGCCGCCGCCTCCCTCCCTCCTCCCGCCGCCGCCCGGGGCTGCCCCGCCGCCCCATTGTTCCCGTCCCGAGCGTGTCCCGCTCCCCGGCGCGGGGGGAAACGCGCAACTTTGGCGGCCCCGGCCCCGCGCAGGGAGCGCCCGGCGGGGCTGCCCCGGTCCCGGCCCCGCGCCCCCCGCCATCCCCCGCGCCCCTCTCCGCCCCGCCGGGACCGCAGGCACCGGAGGGCTCTGGCAGGGATTTTTTTCCCCCTGTCCCTCCCCGCCTCTCCCGCTGCTGCTGCTGCTGCCGCTGCTGCTGCTCTGAAGGGTGCAGTGTTTTCTGTGCACACAGACTCCAGCATTGATGTGGCTGGAGGATGCTTCCATTGAGGGCAGCCCATCTGTGGCAAATGCTTCTAAACGCACTATTTACCTCCCATCTGGTCCGCCTGATTATTGGGGGGAGGGGGAAGGGTCATTATTTCTCCCTCTCCCTTCGTGGTGCTCTGAGGCTCCTTTCTTTCTCCCCTCTCAGCCCCCCTCCCCCATGCAATGCCCCAAAAAAATTCTTTGCAATTTTTTTTTTTTTAAGACCTCTTAGCAGCCCTCCTCTATCACTCCCCCTGTGCCAGGAGCCCCTGAGGGAGGGCGGATTAGGAGCTGTACCCCCTTCCAAAGATCCTGCACTCCCTCCCGGGTCCTCTCCATGCAGTCAGTGACTCTATCCCAGATCTTCCAAATGCTGCAGAGTCATGGTACCCCAGAGAGGCCGAGCCAGACTCCCTCGACCCCGCTGCTCGCTAGATGCCCCCTCCCCTTTGTCCGGGAGGGAGTCCCGAGGGTCAGCGGCTCAACCAGGCCGGCACAAGCCCGCATATTCCCAAAGGGCCTCTGCTCAGATGAAGTTTCAGCGAGGAGCATGCCTAGGCCCCCGCATCTTCCCTGGCAGAGTCCCTGCAGGCTACAGACAGGCGTTACACCCTGACTCCCCTAAACCAGCGCACACAGGCAGATATACCCTAGGGGACAACCGAATTTTCCAGAGGGCAATATAGCTTATTTCCCAGTGCCTAGATGCCAGCCAGATGTTAGGACTGGGAGCGCTTTGCAGAGCCACTGCAAAGGGAGACCAATCATCACAGTCCCCAAAACCTTCCAGAGTGAGGTCTGTAGAAGTTGCTGCCTCCTGCTCCTTTGGTCCCTGCCTCCCTGGCCCCCCTCGGCCAGGAATCCCATGGACCATTTCAGATGAGTGCAGTTGAGAGTTTGGTTTTGCCTGAAGTGGCTCTCAAATTTAGAGATAACTTGTCAGGGATTTTCTTCAGCTCCTTGTAATTCAGTGCTCTCCGCATCCTTGGTGGTTTGGGCTGGGTTTGGGGTGTTTGAACATTTCCTTGCTCTCAGGCACACAGTCAGATAATTCATGAAGCTGATATGAGCCTTTTGCTGGACAGTAACGTCTGGGTTCTGGTTTAATGTCTGTTCAGCTGCTTTTCCCAAATACTTCTGGAGTGGTGTTTTGGTTGCTTTCCCCTGGCTGTGCTCCTCAGCAATCTGATCCTGCTCGTCCTGTGCGCTCGCCCTTCCCCAAGCGCATCTGCCGGGCCAGCACCGTTCTGGGGATGTCCCCTGCTGCAGGGACAGGCAGAGCCCCACCCCGGGTGCGCTGAGGGGGGTGCCAGAGGGTGCATCTCGCTCTGCTCTCACTGCAGGACGCCACAGGAAATCCAAGGGACCAGGAGGGAAAGCTGGAAAAGAGGTGGTAAAGAGCGTGTAGAGGGCAGCAGTGGGGATAAGATTTCCTTTCCCTGACAGGGCTGGGGCCACTCCTCCTCTGGAAAATAATAATAATGACAATCCCAAACCCCCAAAATAATCACAACCTGCCCCCTCCCAGCTAGCTAGTTGAGCTGTTCCTTTTGGCTTGTGCACCCTGAGCTGGTTTGTGTGTTTTCTGTGCATCCGTAGTGAAAAATTAATTAACATGTGGTTATTATTTTCTCTCCTGAGTAACTTTCCCTTGCCCTCCTCCAGGCCTCTCATCAGAACAGGCCTAATCAGATTTGGGTGGCTTGAGAGCAGGGACTGTGCACTGAGAAGGGGGCATCTGCCTTAGGTGGTGGTCAGAGCAGATGGTGGTCTTCTCAAAGAATGCACTGGGAATAGGAACAGCAGTGCGGACGGATGTCTGGCACAGAGACTGTTCACATTTCTTTTTCCCAGATGAACGTCCCAAAGATGCTGGACGTTTAACACATACAATTAAAAAAACCCTACGCAGATAAACACAGGCAGTTTAGTGGTGTAGGACATTGTTGCCTGACAGCCCTATTCACACGTGGGCTGGACTCTGCATCCTTTAGGTCAGGGTATTGGAAAAAAATACATTTAGGCTGTACTGAAGAGGAAGGTATCTTTGTGTGCTGCAGCAGCACAGACAATGGATACAGCCCAAATACGCTCAGATCTGCCCTTCTTTCCTATGGCTGACACACTCTTAAGGTGTGAACCCCTTCATTATCCATGGGCTGGATCGAATCCTGGCACTGGATGGGCAGCACTCATCCTTCTCCCCATCTTTGCTAAGAACTGTGGGAGAATTTGTCCATGACAAGGTGCTAAGATGCAGTTCATTATAATCTCATGTCCCTCTTGTCCTAAGCATTTAGCATCATTTAGACAGTCTTTCCCAGACAAACGTGGAGCGAGATGGAGCCAGGGTGCAGGGAAATGGCCAGCCCTCGGTGACAAGCAGCAGAGCAGATGGCTGTGGCCGGAGCAGCGGGTGTGCAGGGGAGGCTTCTCCTCAGACTTGGGCTCGGGCGTTAGCTGCTCTCTAAATCGATGCTGCACTTGGCCGTGTGTGGTGGGAGCCTGTCACAAGTCCGGCGGTGCTGGCAGGCTGTGCTGCAGGCTGGGGGGCTGTGGGAGGAGCAGGGCAAGCCTGGAGTCAGCCCGGCCCTTCGGGGGCTGTGCGGAGCCGTGGGGACCAGGCAGGCTCTGCAGCACTGCCCACGTTTCATTCTGCTTTGCTGCTCTCTCCCTGTCCCCCGCAGCGCTAACATGAGGCTCTGGGGCTCTGTAGGCATCTCTGACAGGAGGAGGGCATTGCTCCAGTGGGTTGCTGCTGTTATACAGGTACAGCTCACCTGTACCAGCTCCCCTGGAGCCAGATGTTCAAAATTATTTCACAGTCGTGCCTGGTGAAACTCACCCGAGGAGCAATGCTGGGGTGGGGGGAGCACTGGAAATACAACTGGCGAGTCCAAAATGCAAAAATGGATGGAGGCTTTAGTGGACAGCAGGAAAACTATCCCACGGGACAGCAGATAAATCTCACAGCACAGCTTACCCTTAAATTCATTTTAGCTCCAGAGACAGGGAGTGCTGTGCTGTGGAAGCTGCGGTGCCAGGCCGTGGGACAGCACAGCACAGTGGCAGAGTGCCGGAGCTGAGGAGCCAGGCATGTCAGAAAGATGCTGCTCCAACAGCTAATAGAGGCTACATTTTTCCTGATACAAGTACCCTTCAATGCCCATATTCAGTGCCCCAAAAAGCTGCACATCTATAACCTCTAAGAACATCAGTCAACAGAAGGTTTTCACAGCGTGAATAACCACTCAGACTTTCTGGGGACTTCAAGAGATAAAAAAAATAAATCAAGACCATTCAGAAGAGCCTTAGACAAGGCAGATGGGCCTGAGGGTATTATCTGAGAAATTGTCTATTACTCCCATTGCACAGCCTTACTTAAAGCATGCAGAGCTTTCACCTGTGGAGAGATCCCACCCTGAGCACATGGGGCAGCACCAGCTTTTCCAAGGAGTGGAACCGATGGCAGGTTTACATTTAAATGTGCCCTTAGGAGACTGGAACAATTCTGGTCTGGGTGCATGGACCCATTCAACCCCATCTAAAGAAAATCTCCCCCATTAGCATCCCCTCCAGATTCAGCTCCAAATTTGCACAGCATCAGTCACAGATTTCACATCTGAAGCTGCTCGTGGTAAGAGTCAGAGAGGGCAGTGACACCCAATCCCCTGGGCCCAAGAGCTGGCTTAGCTTCACCAGGCAGTAGCTAAAGCCTTAGCAGGGTGAATTTAAAGAGCTCTGATGATCTGCAGTTACACAGACTGGCAGAATGAAGTTCCTCAGTGCTGAGAGCAGATCTGGCAGCAAAGCCCACTCCCTGCTCATCCTTTCAGGACAGCCTGCTGAAGCCACTTCTAATGATAAGGGGGAAACCAGCATCTCCTTCAATCCTTGCTTTATCTCTGCCAAACCTACAAGCTGATTAAAGGCAGTCCCACTGTGGTTGTTAGACAGTGTCCCAGTCCCAGAGATCCCATCATCCCAGCCACCCTCATCCTTGGGTGCTGGCTGTGGTCACCAGCACTTGTGAGACCTGGAGCTCCACCAGCAAAGGTTCCCAATACATGTCTGACCAAACAGTTTCTGAAAAAATAACTCTCTGCCATTTACACTGCGCATCCTCCATGATTCCAGAAACAGGCATGGCATTGCTGAACCGAGAAAAGTGTTTTTTGGATAACATTTATCTGAAAGTAATCTCTTTCACCTACAATTGTTTTCATATTTGTAATTCTCAAAGGGTGTCACTCTGAAGAAGGTCCAGAAGCAAACAACCAAAGCACAGCTCTGCCAGGCCTTGGTCAATGAGGCTGAAATGGAAAGAACCCCAGGTGTGACAAGGGGCTGTTGTTCCCACACTCCAGGTTCTGTCCCACCTTTGCACAGGAAGAGGGTGCAAGCACTCAGGCCCTTGTTAATGAGGAGCAGAGAAGACTGGTGTAAGGACAGTTCATGGCTGTTCTCAGCTCCCCTCGTGGGCCTTGCTCAGAGGGGCTTGCTCTGACCACAGGCAGAAGGGGGAATTCAGTCAGTGACTAAAGTCTGCAGCAGAGCCCAGAGAGGCAGCCACAGTCCTTTCAGTGGGAACTTTCTCAGGACCATTCTCAGCAATAATCTCCTTCTGATACAACTTGTTCAGTTTTAGTTTTATCATTATGTTAGGCTTGATATGAGCAGTCTGTGAACTTACACTGTGGACAAGCAAATGGCAGGGAAAGCCCAGGGGTGTGGAGGAGCATTGGTGGAGTGTCCATCCACCCTGCCTGGCCAGCATGGATGCTCTGGCATTGCCATGACAGAGGGATCCATATTAATGTCTCTTTCTTTAGTGCAAATCATTAATTATCTTTCCCTGATCTCATATCAGCTGTGCCCACCTCTAAAGAATCACATTGAGAATGGGCCAGAGCCACCCCAGAGCTTCAGTGTCTGGTTTAATTAGCTGATTGTAGCAAGGGCAGGTACCTGTTGGCCAAAATCATTGTCTTTGCTGGAAAGCTACTGACTTCCACTTTTATGGCTGGTGCCAAAGAATAGCAATTTATTTGAGGAGAAATAACTGCAGAGAGTCAGTGCTGTGTGTGAGAGCAGAGAGCAGAGCAGAGGTTTGGGTAACAGTGTCCATGTCTGAGGTTAAGGCAGCAGCCTCTAGAAGGGAAGTGGAACCTGGTTGTGTCTTCCTGGCACAGTGCAGGGCCCTTCACGGAGTGACAGCCAGGAAGACAATGCTGTGTGAGTGGTTTCTCTCTGTCCTTGCTCTTCTTCGGCTTGGCAGCCCCAGAGGATGTATTTCCCTTCCAACAGACAGGCAAAGGCTCTGATGGACTTGCTCCTCACCAGGAGGGAGGGAGTGCTCTGGAAAAGATGGGGTCACTCAGGCTTTCCAGTTGGTAGTGGGTTGCTTTCATGGGAGTCTTTGGGCTAAGAATCCAAACTCACCAGGAACCCCCCCCCAAGAAAAATGAGACTAAAGTTTGGGACTCCTCTCCTGGCTTGCATTTGAAGGAGGGATCTCAAAGCAAATACCGAGTCATCCACTCATCCACACCGTGGTGACATCCAAAACCTCCTGGGTGTCGGTGCTGCAGGTCCCACCCACACTGGCTCCAGGTGCCGCAGGGTGTTCCAGTTTGCAGTCTCACAGCACTGGGACAAGCAGCCAGTCCAGGGGAGCCGCTCCCTTGGGGATGCTTTTGGGTTTGTCATTTCCATCCTCATTTTGAACGCGGTTGTGTGGCTCCCGGAGCTGGGACGAGGCTGGGAGGAGGCCTGGCGTCTCCCGCTCACCTGCGCCCGGCATTTGGATCCGGCAGAAAGCCCTTGAGCTGGTGACAAAGGTCTGGATGTGGGCTGGAAAGTACAGTCCTGTCTCTTAGCAACTGGTTCCTACCTCTGAGCTCTCGGAGCCGTGTGTGGGACAGAGAGCATCAGTCACGCTCCCGCTGCCGCAGCAGCGACGCGCCGAGGAGGGGATGGGGGATCAGGCCGGCTCCAGCCACCGCCGAGGCGCTTAAAGAAGCTCAGGCATTTCCAGCACAAGCAGTCATCTGTGAGCCCAATCAAAGCTCGGGTTTAATTGCTTTCCTCGTGCCCTTCTCTGCCCGGCCAGCGGCGCCGATTGGCTGCGGCAGCGGTGCCTGCCGGCACCCAGAGCCCGCTCCCCACCGCCCCGGGGCGGGGACGGCACCGGGAGGAGCGGCGCGGAGGACACAGCCCGTGTGTTTCTAGAAAAATGAGGCGTCCTCGGGTCCTCCCCTGAACTCCTCCACAGGGCACCTGGGAATCCCCGTCCTCTCGCAGACATTTGCATGGCTGTTTTCCCTCTCAGTGCTCGTTCTGCTGTTTCACCCTCGTGTTTCCTCTCCCAGCCCAAAGCAGCTCCTCTCTGCTGTGCGTTTCTCAGGGGCTCCCTTGCCAAGCACTGTTTCATAAACATTTTCACCAATCCTCTGCTTTGTCCTCCTAATTAGCCATCCAATTGGCCCCCAACGGAGCCTTCACCTCTCCTGTGAAGATCCTGCTTGCACAGATTATAACCTGTCAGCTGCCAATTTATTCCTCACACAGAGGGCAGGTTGTATTAATTGTCTGCCTTCCCTGCCCCGCTTGCTTTGCCCCTCCTTTCTTTTCCTCCCAAAAGTATCCCTGTTTGGTGACACAGACTCACAAAAGACCAGGGAGAGCCAGATGTGAGACCACTCCATATGCCTCATGTGTCCAGCCTGCAGAGCTGTGTCATTGAGCCCAGATGTGATGGGCTGAAGTATCACACCTGGGAGAGGGATCTCTGTGGATGGATTACCATGACAGAGTGTTTAAGACCACGCTTGACTTCTGGTTCCCCCACGTGTAGTCTCAGTTAAGAGCTCAAAAAAATTCCACTTGGTCATCCCAGTTTAGCGGGGAATAATTCCTGGGCTTATCTACAAATCTCAGTTTGGCTTTTGGAAAGGTTGGGGTTCACCTGGAGTGGTTATGATGGACACAAATCTGAATACAGAGGGGGTTTACCTAAATGCAAGGGGAGAACAGAGTTCCATCTATGTCTGTCCCCTGTGGCCCTTGCCCTGATTGCCTGTACAGGGCCCTGCAGCCTTGCAGAGCCAGGGGTAAATACAAGTGAGCCCAGGATAAATACAAGTGATGCTCTCACTGAGGGCAGTGGACATCTGTTTTCCTGGGTTCCCATGTTGGGAAAGGGCGTGATGGAGTCCAGCATGACCCTTATGGTTCCACAATGTCCCCATTTCTTGAACCCAGCCTGGGCTCACAGGGAGCAGTGGTGGTGGTGCTTGGCTGTGCAGCCGGTGTTTCCAGGCTCCGGCGTCAGGGCCAGCCTGTGCTGAAGCCACTATGGTGTGGTGCAGCTCAATCCCTGCTGTGCCCTGACCTGGAGAGGAGGCTGGTTTGGAAGAGGAAGGCTTGCAGGCCTTTTACCCCCCCTCCAACATCCGCTGAGCTGTCAGCATTTCCCTAGAGGCACATCACGTTGTTCCTGTGGGAGTCTCTGACTGTGGCCCACATACTGGGAGCTGCCAGGGCACAGGGAGCTGGCACCGGGATGCCACACATCCAGGGCTCAGCCTCTCAGCCCTGCCTGACCTTGATTCACTGTAGCATCATTTGTAACTGATTTTACATAATTTTTCTTACCACTGAGGAGCTGAACTGCTGCTGCTCCGTATCTCCTCCTCCTCAGTTTCATTTTGACATCACCACGTTCTCACTGTAGGTGTGATGATGTCACCTGGCTGCCCTGACACTGCTGGGTCTATTCCTAGGCACAGAGGGGTCACCTTGCTGTGACAGGTCATCTCATCACTTGTTACAGTGCCTTGGCCCCCCTCTGACTCAAAGGATTTTGCTTTGGTTGTGATTTTTATTAGATTAGTCCTTGGTGCTGGGGAGATCGCTCACAGTGATAAGTCACTTCAAGGAAGAGCCACCTCTAGACATGTTCTGAGTTTGTGTTACAGCTACATATTGCCAATATTATTTAGATTCCTAGTTTTATAATTTTTTCAGGATGCTATGGAATATAAAAACTTCAGATTGTTAATGCAGTTTACCATTTCCCACTTTTTTCCCCATTCCAATAGCATTATCCCCCAAATCACCAAAACCAAGATCCAAATAACATTAAGAAATCACTGCCCACCTTTGCAGATATATTTTTTTAAAACCATCAAACTCACATTTTAGAATCACAGAATCCTAGAAGGGTTTGGGTAGGAATGGACCCTAAAGATCATCTCATTCCAACCTCCTGCCATGGGCAGGGACACCTTCCACTAGACCAGGTTGCTCCAAGCCCTGTCCAACCTGACCTTGAGCACTTGCAGGGATAGAGCATCCACAGTTCCTCTGTGAAAACCCTGCCTATTTCAAAATAGTAAGAAGCACTGCAACATGGTAATAATTGCCAGATAATAATGCTCATGATCTCCTCCCTCTTGGCACCCACAGCATGGCACTTCTCCCACCCAGGTCCCTCACACCTCATAGAGGAGGGTGGTGCTCACCAGCTGACAGGGAGTGGGAAATCCACAGCCCCAGGGAGCAATTTCCCAGGAAGGTCAGTCAGGTGCTCTACTCATGAGGCTGCAGGAACCTTTCTCACCAAACCCAAGTGAAGCAGTGCTCAGGCTGCCCCACAGCACCCAGTATTTTTTTATCCCTGAAAGAGCCAGCTCCCCCTTGCTCCCATCCAGCAGGTGCAGGGTCACATTTATTGGGGAGCCCTGTGCTTACCTCTGCCTGCCAGGGTCACATTTATTGGGGAGCCCTGTGCTTACCTCTGCCTGCTAGGGTCACATTTATTGGGGAGCCCTGTGCTTGCCTTGCCTGCCAGGGTTACATTTATTGGGGAGCCCTGTGCTTACCTCTGCCTGCCAGGGTCACATTTATGGGGAGCCCTGTGCTTGCCTCTGCCTGCCGCAGATTGGGGAGCCCTGTGCTTACCTCTGCCTGCCAGGGTCACATTTATTGGGGAGCCCTGTGCTTGCCTCTGCCTGCCAGATGCAGCTGCTCCTGCAGCCTCCCCGCCGGCGCACAGCCTGGTGCTGGCAGGGAGGCAGCTCTGCTCTCTCTTGCGCCGTGCAAAATGTCCTCTGCCTCCCGGGCAGAGCAGGCATCCAAGGAGTCTCTAAGCAGGCATCTGAGCAAGAATCTCTTCCTGCTGGGCTTCTCCTCTGTCCTTCAGGCAGCCCTGGGATGGATGGCAGCCCTGGGATGGATGGCAGCCCCATCCCCAGCCACCCACCAGACCCGGAGCACACCAACCTCCCCTTGGCGCCCTGCACCTGGGCCCTCTCCACAGCTGGAGGCACGGCTGCCATTTCCAGGCTCGCCCCTCCCAGGCTGCTCTGTTTTCATTGCCAGGCCTGGGAGCCAGGAGAGGAATAAGCTGAGGTCAGAGCAAAGGCCTGGACCCATCCCCATGGCTCAGCTGCTGAAAGAGCAGCTAGCTCTGCTCCTGTGCCCCGTGAAAGACACACACCTCAGCTGTGTTTGCCAGCTAAAAATAAAGCACCCGGCTCCCCTCATGAGGAAGTATTTACTTTGGGAGGAAAAAAAAAAAAGTATTGTGTACAGTTCTGGCTAGAGAAACAATGTGAATGCCCCCAGTCTTGGCCTGAGTCAGCAGAGAGTATTGGGAAAATTATTTTTTCCTGTGCCTCAGTTTCCCCAGGAGAAATGAGCTCTCTTGGGCCACAGGGATGCTCAGCTGTTCAGGAGGGCTGGGGCTGTTTTCACTGCAGTGAGTGGAGCTGGAGCTCTAAGTGCAGGATGGGGCTTCGTGTTTGCTTGGTGCAACAAGACACAACACAAAATGCTCAGCACAGGGAAGCACCATCAGCATTTTAGCAACTGCTTTTCTCCCATTTTTAAACCAGAAATGATCAGAAAAATTTCCTAGCAAAATATTTCCAGGAGAAAAAAGAGCAAAATCTGTCAGTCAGAGCATTTCCCTTCATCTTCTTATGGGTTCTTTTATTATGAGCAATACAGCTGATAGTGTTTTCAGCCCAATGTCTTCCTGGTGCCTATTTCTAAGGCATGCTCTGTGCCCCTGGCATGAGGGGCAAGAGGAAGAGGGAAGTTCGAGGAATCTAGCTCCTCTTTCTCCTCGCAGCATTAGCAGAGGGAGCCTGCTGTGGTTTAACATATCCCCCGCAAAAGCTGCTTTCATCCTACACCTAAATACCATGAGGAGTGAACTTCCTAAAGCCCTGGAGAAGTCTAAATATAGAAGCCAATCAAGGGCTGACTTCCCAGAGATGAGAAGTACCAAGAACAGTTTCTTGATCAAAAGTTGTAAGAGTCCATATTGAAATAAAACGTCTGTTTTGGTGCTGAAGCCTGTGCAGGAGGAGTAGTTGCAGAGGTGGGCTGTGGGCTGTGGGCTGTGTGCTGGTGGTGGCCACAGTGCCAGCACAGGTGGTCACTGGGGGGCCATGGGCTGCCTAGGGAGATGGACATGAGGAATCCTGGTGTTCAGAGGAAATTCTTCCCTGTGAGGGTCGCCAGATACTGGCACAGACTGCCCAGAGAAGCTGTGGCTGCCCCATCCCTGGAAGTCTTCAAGACCAGGTTGGATGAGACTTGGAGAAATCTGGTCTAGTGGAAGGTGTCCCTGCCCATGGCAGAGGGATTGGATGGTTTTTAAGGTCCCTTCTAATCCAAACCATTCCATGTTTCTATGATCTCTGGAGAGCTTGATAGAAGTTTCTGGTGTCATGGCAGGATTACATCCCATCCTGTATGTCCGTTTCTGATCCCAGTAGGTCCCAATTGCTTTGTCCTGTACACATCTACTCCCTGGTCCAGCTGAGCATTTTTGTCAGAAGACCAAAAATTCCCTTAGAACAAAACACTTGTAGAAAGACACTTCAAAGAGGAAAAAGCAGGAGAGTGCTCAGATAAAACCCAAACCCCACCTCTGCTCATCTCAAAGAAGGGATCCTCCTTTGTGCAGCAGAAGGAGCCACCAAGGGCTGGAAGAGAGGGCGAGGGATGGCTGAGTGCCACAGGAATGGCATTGCTGCTGGTGTCAGCTGGGGAACCCATGGTCATGCTGTGGGGTGACCCCAGCAGGGGACAGGAGAGCTCTGATCCTGACCGGCTGGGGACAGTGGCTGTGTCCCACAGGCAGAGCAGCTGGAGCACAGGCAGAGCGAGCGACGTGGCCTGTCTGTGTACAAGGGAGGTGACCTTGAGGGACAGCTCGATACGGCTGGCCCCAAACATCCAGCTGGGCTGTCCCAGGGATGAGGGTGACAGTGGCCCTTCCAGGCAGCAGCAGGAAATTAGTTTAACGTGTGCCTCTGCGCTGGGGCGGGGAGATGCTGTGGTTGGGAGATACAGAAGGGAACGCTTTCATGTGGGAAGTGCAAGGAGAGGCGAGGGCAGAGGGTCTGCTCCCGGGCAGAGAGCAGAACGCAGCCATTATCAGGCAGGGCTCTGCTGGCAGGAAGCTGCTTTTGACTCACAGGAAGCTGAATTGGGCTGGTATCGGCCCCGGTGCGAGGGCCAGGGCAGAGTTTTATCTGCCGTTGAGCACAGCAGATGGGGAAGCAGTCGGCACTCCCTCCCATCCCACTCCTGCCCCAGCAGTCCCAGCCTGATGGCCCTGCAGCACAACCCCCTTGGAGAAGGGATGCTTCCCTGCAGAGCTGTGAAGCTTTCTGGGCCCAGGAGAACTGCCAGTCCCACTGGGGAAGGCAGATACTGCCCTGAGAGCCAGTGTGAGGGCACAGCCAAGCCTCTCCACGCTGCTGAGCCCAGAACGGGCAGTTTCCAGTTCTTCTGGCAGTGTCTACCCCAGTCAGCCTGAAGAGGAGCTGGGAGCATGCAGGCTTTGGAGAGCTCTGGTTGAAAGCTCTCAGATTCTCCCAAACCCAACTCCAAGTTGGGGAAGGGCTTGCAGGGTTGAGAAGTCCTGTGCATGAAGGCTGCTGTCATCCCTTGGCCTCCCTGGAGCTGCCTGGGTTGGGTCTGGTTTCGCTGGGGTGGTGGCAGGTCGCTGGGGCTTGGGGTGGAGGTCACCACGGGCAGCACGGACTGGATCAGGTGGCAGCCGCTGGCTGTGGATCTGCTGCCCCACAGAAAACAGGGCTAGCTCGTCAGTGCTGCAGTTTGGCTGTGAAAATCTCCCATTATGGCAGTTTTCACACCCAGGCTGGGCTGCTGAGGAATGGCCACAGGGGCTGCTGGAGACACAGCAGGTTGCTGGGAGCACAGGGAGCTGGGTGGGTGGAGGAGGCTGGTCATGGAGATGTGGGTGCTGCTGCCAGGCTCCAAGGCAGGACCAGGCTGTGTAGGAGCGATGGCAGGGCTGTGTGGGAGCATGGCAGGGCTGTGTGTGAGCATGGCAGAACTGTGGGAGCATGGCAGAGCTGTGGGAGCCATGGCAGGGCTGTGTGGGAGCCACAGCAGGTCCATGTGGCACAAAGCAGGTCCGTGTGGGAACATGGCAGCGTCCTAGGAACATGGGAGGGCTTTGGGAGCCATGGCAGGTCCTTGAGGGAGCTGTGGCAGGTCCATGTAGGAACATGGCAGCCGTGTGGGAGGCCCATGGCAGGTCCTTGAGGGAGCTGTGACAGGTCCTGTGGGCGGAGGTCCGTGTGGGAGCCTGACAGGGCTGCGGGACCGGGGCAGGTCCGTGTGGGGAGCCTGACAGGGCTGTGGGAGCCGGGGCAGGTCCGTGTGGGAGCCTGACAGGGCTGCGGGAGCCGGGGCAGGGCTGCAGGGGGGGCTCGAAAAGTGAGCGGAGCTCCGGCGGGATGGCGGTGCCGGGGGTGGCAGGAACCCTCCCCTGCCCCTGCCCCTGCCCGCCCGTCCCAGGCTCGGCGAGGTGCGGGCCCGGCCGCAGTGGCCCCGCCGCCGCCGGTGCCTGCCCCGGGCCGGTCCGCGCCGGGCGGGGCGCGGGGGCAGCGGGCGCGGGGCGGCGGCGGCGGGCCCGGGGAGCGGATTACCGCCGGTTGCCGTGGTTACCCGCTACCTGCCGGCGGGCCCCAGCCCGGCCCGGGCGGGGGGCTCGCCCGGCCCTGCCTCCCTCCTTCCCTCCCTCCCTGCCGCGGCAGATGTCACCCCGCGCCGCCGCTCGGGGCTGCCCGGGCGCTGCCCGTCCCCTCCCGCCGCACCGCCCCCGTCCCGGGCCGAGCGTGCCCGGGGCGGCTGCCGAGAACAAAGGTGCCGGGGCTGGGCGCTGCCAGCGCCAGGGCCGGGCCCTGGAAGCGCTGCCCGGCCCGCGGCGCAGCCGGGACAGCGCTGCTGCCTGAAATGGCTGTCGCCGCCCGGGGCCGGGCACGGAGGCGACCTCGGGCCGCAGAGGCGGCTCCCGGCGCTGATCCGCCGGTGCTGGAGGCGGCCGGGGTCGGCGGGATGGAGCAGGGACACAGGAGGTGCAGGGGCAGCGAGGCCCAGGGGAGTGGTCCTAGGGCAGAGGGTCCCCGGGGTACCGGTGCTCAGAGATGTGGAAATAGACAAAGGACACTGGGGAGGAAAAAGACCTGATGGAGGAGAGGAGCTGAGAGTGCTCACAGCTCTGGGAAGGTGGGGAGGATGACAGGAAAGGGGGGTGAGAACTGCGGGGCACAGTACACAGAGAAAGAGAAGGGAGACTGGGAAGGGGGAGAGACAGAGCCGTGCTTGGCAAATATAGGGAAAAGGAGGATGGCTGGAAGGTGGTAGAGGGACTCCTAAGCGCCTGAAATGCCACCCGCTTCCAAGCACCTCTGTCAGGGCTGAACTTTGCTCCTGAAATCTTTTACTCCTTGTGGGGGCAGGTGACTTCTAATAAAGCCCCAACACCAGGACAGGGTAAAAGCATCCCTTCTTCCCATTCTGCTTCCCAACTGAATTTTTATTGCTATTTAAACCTGAGGGGTTTTAAGCCTTTCTGAGATATTATGGGCTCTGACTCATGCCTTGAATACTGGTGAGCAATGCTGGGTGTGGAAGGAGGAACCCGAGGGGCGTGGGCCCCTCGGAGAGGTACTTTACAGCACACGTGTCCTCTTAAATCCTAGGTCAACATTTGGATATATTGCCAGATATAAACCTCCCTAATCCTGGAGGCACTGACTTGATACGGCTTCTTATACCCAGTGGCTTTGATACTGCTTGCATCTCACCTGCTTCCCCAAGCTAAATAATCATCACGGGGAGAGCAGTCACAAGGCTGAGGAGGGGATGGAGGATCGCTGCAGGGAGTGGGATGCTGAGGAGGCAGCTCCGGATCCAGCTGGGGTGGAGAGGAGAGCGCTGCTGGGTGTGCAGGGAAGCTGTAGCAATGCCCAGACCCTGAGGTTACCTTCACTGCATTCCTTCTGAAACCGGGGAGGAAACAGGGACCTGCTGGCCGTGCGGGGAGGAGGATATTAGCTGATTGGAAACAATGATTTGCATACAGGGTTGGTTACAGCCTTAATTTTGAGGGCTCTGCTTGTTAGATCTGACTGTGCTTTTCCCCTGCTGCATTTTCCTTTGTCCTGTTTCTGTAATTATCCTCATTTCAACCCTGCTCTGAGGATTATTGGTCAGTAGGAAGCCTCCTAATGCCCGCTCCTCCTTGGCAGGGGAATACCCATGCCCTCGATTAAACTGAAACTCTGTGAACGGTGACAGAAGAAATTAGATCTATATTCCTCAAAGACACTCCCTGGGGCGAAGTTTCCCGACCCCCACCACGCAGCCCTGCCACCCTGCCCCTTGTGTTCACTCTCAATATTCTCTTTGTTACAGCCACCTTCAGCCCCGGCTTGGGGCTCCCCGGGGAGGGGAGAGGTGGTTTGTGTTGGAAAATCCTCGTGCCCGTGTCCCGGGTGAGCTCAGCTGCCGTCCCACTGCAGCCCGTGCCCAGGACAGGCAGTCTCTGTTCCGAAATTGGGGTGAGGAGCCAACTCTAATAGGCAGTGCTGTACATTAAATGACTGCTCCTCTGAGATGTTGGGTAGCTTTAGCAGAAGGTGGGCCCACTAAGTGATTGATTTTTGAGAGGCCCTTCACTGGTGGCTTAAAGAACAGCATTTATTCAATCTATAGACTGTGTAAGATACACAGAGCCCGACCAAGGACAGCACAAACGCAGGTTAGGAGACTGGCTGCTCCCTTTGCATGCAGACCCCTGCCAGACCCTGCCCACAGACCCTGCCCACAGCTCCCTGCCAGCTCCTGCCTGCCCTCAGGGATGTGTGAGTGCACGTGAAAAAGGTAGTTTGCAGGTAATTTAGATGTGCAGGTTGCTGCTTAGCTGCCTGGTGGGTACCCACTGGACAATATCCATGCATTCCTTTTGGAAAGCAGCCCTTAAAGGGATGTAATGTATATACATATACATACATGCATACATATATATATATATATAGATATATATAATATTTTCAATTTTTTTTTGTCTATGCAAAAATTGCATTTTTTCCAGGAGCAAGCTAAGTGACCTCCCAAAGGCTGGCCCTTTCTCAGTCCCACCAGCCATTACGGTAGCCACTGACCACCTCCCAGTAGCCCTTCCTGCCCTGGTGCTTTGTGCCAAGTGCCGATAGCAGCTGCTGGGTCCCAGAGGCTGCCTCCCCTTCCCACGGCAAGCCCTGCCAGTGTGAGCTGACACCGTTGGTGCCAGTCAGCTCGGAGGAGCACTGCTCCCCACACTTCCCACTCCCATCAGTCTGTCACCACTGTCGTGTGGCAGAATTACTGCCTCCTGCTCTCCAGCACATCCGAACACACAAAGAGCTGTGCTGCTGCTGCCAGCGCTCAGCTGCTCTGCGTCTGTGAGAGGGAGGGAGCCTTGGAAAGGTCAGTGCAGGGAAGGAGGGGATGCTGGCTCCTTCCTTTAGGGGCTGTATCCTGGCATCACAGTGAAACCTTGTCCTGCTGGCTGATCCATGTCCACGGGGACTGCAGCCAGCAAGAGTACCTCACATCTCAGGGCTTCCCAGGGTGGTTTAGCACCATGTGCAGGTCCAAAGAGCTTCCCCCGCCTGTTCCCCGCCTAGCAAAACCACCCCACATTACGGAAATTGAATCTCTTGATCAGTTGTGACTCCACTCTGGACTCTTCCCTTGTTTTTATTCCTGGCCCAATTTCATTGCCAGCTTTAGCAGCACGACAGCAGCAGCCGCCACTGCCCTGGCTACAGCAGGATCCTCCCTGAAGCGATGTTTAATTTATCCCCCACATCCCCCGTGCCCAAGGCAGCCCGAGGCGGGAGCACAGCCACTCTGCCCCCTCCAACCACATTAGCCCCGGGCCGATCTCGTCACCCCTGTCACCCATCGCTGACACTAACTCAACTTGCCTGCACTGTTGTAGGGGGCAGATGGACTGTCGGAGCCCGAGGGCATCTCTCTGAAACGCGTGGCTGTGGTGGAAGATTTCTTTGACATCATCTACTCGATGCATGTGGAAAGCTCGTCGGAGCCGGGCAAAGCACCCAAACATGCCGGGCAGAAGAAAACCTACCGAGCGGTGAGAGTCCCGCCGTGCCCCGGGCAGGGCGGGCACTGGAGCGGAGGGAGAGTCCCTCGGGAATGGGGATGGCAGGGCAGGTAGGAGCAGAGCCGCTGGCGGGAGGCAGAGAAGAGGCAGAGCCCAGTGTGGCTGTGCGGGGAGGCGTGAGGAAGGAGGGGTTTAAAGGCAGAGCAGCTGTGCTCGGGGAATCCGGGCTGCAGCGGCAGCACAGCGCGGCTGCTGGGAGAGGAGAGAGCAGGGCAATCATACAAAGACACTGTGCGTGTCCGAAGGGAAAAGGAAGAGAAATCCTCAGTATTAGTGATGGATGAGAGAATGTTTGTCCAGTTCCTTGCTTGCTCTGGGTCATCTGCCTCCCTGTCTCCCTCAGCCAGAGGGAAATGTCTCCTGTGGGCCTTGAAGGTCAGGAGCAGCCAGACAGGGGGACTGGGGCATGGCCATGGCCTTTCCCTCCTCTCCTGCCCCTCCTGGGTTTCCTCAGTTACAAAATGGAGGCAGGCACCAAGCTAAGTCTTGTCTTGGTTCCTTGGTTCTATGGATGCCAAGAACCAGCTCTATCCACCCTGAAACACCACTCTAGTTAGGTCAGGAATAATTTAGCTTGAAGTGTGCTTCTCCAGGGAGCTTGCTGTTTCTCCTGACTCTGCACAGCCCTTCGATGCAAACGTTTGGGCTCTCCCTTTACAAGAGCTGAATTTACTGTCCAAGACCAAGCTACTCCCTTGAATCCCACAGCCCTAAGGACCAGGTCGCTTAGAGACAGGAGTGGTTTGCTGGCAGCTCATCTCTCTGGTGTATACAATGTCTCAGAGAGGTCTTTGCAGGCTGCCCTCGCCTCAGTGATGATGCCTGAGGTTCTGCACAGCTCTGTGCTGCCAGAGTCAGCACAGGGTTGGACTCTGTCCTGCCTGCCTGTGTCCCTGCTCCATCCACGCTGTGGTGCTGGCAGTGCTGCTGAGGCAGCCCAGTGCCCTGCAGCCTCCCACATGTGATGGGAGTCCCCAGGGAGCAGGGCTCTGCACACAGAGCTCACAGCATCTCTCCCTGCCCCTGCAGCAGAGCTGGGGGCTGGGGCATGCACTGACCCTCCCTGGCTGGGGGCAAGTGATGACCTTTCCATGGTCCAGGGGGGGCAGCCCCACCAGCATGACCACAATTCAAAAACTTTCTGCTCATTTCCCCAGCAGACCACTCCGACCCTTCCCTAATTCCTTCAATTCATCTCTCTGGAGGACTAATCTGTGCCCTGCACAGCCCCAGGGGAGCAGGCTGGATCCGTCTGTTTTCCCAGGCCTGCTCACAGCAGTCAGAGAGAGCTTCACGCTCCACCCCTCATCTCCCTCTTGAGCTGAGATCATCACATTAGCAGCGTGTATCCCCTCCTGACCTGGCAGGAGCTGCTGGCTGGGCTGCCCAGCCTGGCTCCTGCCCTCGCTGCTGCCCTTGCTCCCCGGAGCGCCTTTGTAGCCTGAGCTGCAAGGTGAAATGGTGCAGAGCACACGCCACGCCTGGCACGGCGCACAAAGGGACGCTGCTGGATGGCCAGCTGGGAGGCTCCAGGGTCTCCTGCCTCCTTCTCCCTGCTCCCTTTCCCCACCACTTCTGATTAGAGACACTGGAGAGTTTGCCCTTGTCCATGACCTCCGGAGGGAGGCAATCAGAAAGGGAGTTTGGATGGGAGATAACTCATCAAGGAAGCTGTCTGCTCTGCAGAGCATCAAATCAGCTGAGAAATAACAACTGTATCACTAAAATTAGCTGAACATTTGCAGCAGAGACTGTGGGCTTGCTGGAGCAAAAGAGGCAGGGAGACGGCTGAGCCCGGCAGGCAGCAGGCGGGGACAGTTCCCTGCCTGTGACACCTCACCACGGCTGCCACGAGCGATTTCCAGGCCCCTCATTTCAGCGTTTCTGCGGGAATCCCTTGTGCTTGTGCATCGATAAATATCACACCGAGGCAAAGGCTGAGCTGGCATCCGCTCGGCCACAACAGAGCTCGCTGGGGCTGCAGCTAAATAGGAGGAGAATCCCATGAGGACCAGGCACTGCAGCCTCCATTTGAGCGCTGGGACAAGGTCCCCGCCTGAACTTTCCACCCATCTGGCATTCTGTGCGTGTGAAAGCCCGGGCTCTGCTGCCGCGCAGTGGAGAGGGATGCGGCTCCCTCCCACCGCAGAGCCAGAGCCGGGCACGGCGCTGCCTGAGCCCTGATCCAGCAAAGCCCCTGCCCCGCTGCTCTGCTTCTAGAACAGCACCCCCCCAGGGTACAAAAATGCGTGGAATTTAGGTCTTCTTGTATTTAATGTAGATTTCTGGAATTTAGGAATTGTTAACTATGTCAGGTAGGAGGATGATGTGGCCAGAGGAGGGAGATCAGGACACCCTGGGCTGTCCTCCCAGCTCAGCCCTGTCACCCACGAGGTGTCTGATTGCAGCCCCACTTCCCGTCCTGAGCCCCACTTCTGCAGGGCTCCCAGCCCCGAGGACTGGCACAAACAATTGAATTTCTGTCTGCTTTATGACC
This sequence comes from Camarhynchus parvulus, assembly GCF_901933205.1. Lineage (NCBI taxonomy): Eukaryota > Metazoa > Chordata > Aves > Passeriformes > Thraupidae > Camarhynchus > Camarhynchus parvulus. The sequence goes on along the minus strand of NC_044590.1, from coordinate 7,374,463 downwards.
CCACTTGTAAGTGCTGTGACCCCTGTGGGGGTCACGGCCCCTGGTTTGGGAACTGCCGTGCTGGGACAAGTCACTTAGACCAAACAGGATGGGTGATTAACCATAGGAGCCAGCCCAAAGTGAGAGGTGGGCTCTCCACCTTTTAATGCCTTCCAATTAAGACCAGATGTCTTCCTGGATGATGTTTTAGGCAAACCACAGGCCACTGGGCTGCAGGAGAGCCTGGGTGAAGTGACTTGTGCTGCACAGGTCAGACTCCAAGATTTGATGGTCTTTTATGGCCTTAAAGAATTCTACATTAAAATGGACCAATTCCTTCTCCAAATAACCTAGTCTTGATTCTTAAAAATACCATAAAATTACTGCTGGCAGGAAATAATTGCAATAACAGGGATTGCCAGACACCTTCTGTGGGTGCTTAGGTCTGGATCTAGTGTTTAACTTCAAGCATTCAAGTTTTAAATATTTATCCTTAGCTTTTCCTCATCTGTAAAATACATACCCCACAAAGGTTCAGGAGACTTAATTCATTACTGTTTGGAAAAATGTTTTCAATTCCCTAGATAAAATATGTCACAGAAGTGCAAAGTATTATTAACAGTAATTGATTGTCATTGTGGGAAAAAGTGACCTGCCCTTACAAAAGATTAATGGATTCTTCAGGTTACTGGTGTGATGGTAATTAACAATGCAAACAGAGCTGACGAGCCCTTACTTTCACATTTGATTCTTACATGTTCATAGATTTGCTCTTCCCAGACTCCAGGGGGGAAGGGGAAGGAGTTTCTGGGAAGGTGTGAATATGCAGGGATACCAAAGGTCTGTTCATTTGTGTCTTGGTGCCTTACTGGCACACCAGTTACCTTCCCAGGGTGTTCCCCCACCAACAGCTGCCCTGGAGGGAGGGATTTAGGGCTGGAGGGGACAATGAGTGGATACAGGCTGTGCCCCTGGTCCTTGTGGTCTCCACCCCATTCTCCCTCTCCCAGGACCTACAGCTCTCTGTTGTTTCCCCAGATTGCAGAGACCTATGCTTTCCTCCCGAGAGAGGCTGTCACCAGGTTCCTGATGAGTTGCACTGAGTGCCAGAAGAGGATGCATTTCAACTCCAACGGCCTGGAGCCCAAAGGTAAAGGCGATGGCTTCTGCCAGCAGAGCTGACTCTGCATTTTGCACCAGCACAGTGTCACCAACAGCTGCCAGACACTGTCCTGCCCAGGTGATACGTCCTAGCCTAAGGGTTTTCCTAACCTGGGATATTTTACATCTTATAGCCAAGCTGCAGGAATTGCTTAAACCTGCTTCTTTCAGCTTAGGGAGCAGAAGCAGCCTGGCTTTCTTTCTGAGCTTCCCCAGTGCTGCCCAAAACATGGGTCAGAAATACCTCAGATATGGCTGCAATCAACCCATGATCATGTGAGGGTGGAAACCTCAATGTCTATAAAAATAACCTAAAAGTTTTTCCCTGGAACTGATAATTTTGTATTGAAAGACACAGAATATGTCTGAATAGCTGAAGTTTCTGATAAAGAAGCAATTTACACTTAATTAATAGGTTAGATAATGGCAAGTGTTTTGGCAATCACAGTTACACTGTGCCTGTGTACACGCACAATTAGTGTGGCCACTGAGGTGGTTGACTCGTTATGGTTCTTTTGTGGACAGATCCAATCTGCAGCTTCTTAGGTCTAAGAGAGAGCAGGAGTGGGAAGAAGATGGGACCAGCTTCTCTTCCAGAGTAGCTGGTTAAATGTTTGTGTGGTTGTTTTCTGAATTACAAACTTGTTTTCGTGATCAAGTGCAAAGCAAGTGCAAAGTGATGTTGATTTCAGCCATTAAAATTGCTACTTTAAAAAAAACCTAAGCAAACTGCAGGGAGTTGGTCAGTTTCAAAAGTGGCGAGGCAAAGTGGCTCATTTGGCAGCTCTTATCAGGAAGGGAAGCAAAATTTAAGGAACAAAAGGCCCGACAATTGAGAATTTCTTGTATTAAGTACTGATTGCCAACTGTTTACTGCTGGGAGCAGAGCTATGGACATCCCAGAGGTTTTGTGTAAGTGGATTATGTGCCATCTATCCAAAGGTAGCGACTGAAATGCTTTGTACTCATAAAAACTCTCAAAAACTCTCCCAAATAGCTCTATGTGAATTCTGTTAGTTGAAGCTCCATTACCATAGCACCTCCCACTCTACCAGCTAAGGGCCTGATCCCTCTTTCCAATTACATCCAGAAAATGTTGGCCTTTGGCCTTGCTGGGAGCAGCCCTGACCTTCACACGGATTGCACTGCATCCCTCAAGGGTGATGCTCCTTCACAGAGTCACAGACTGGTTGGGTTTGGAAGGAACCTTAAAGTCCATCTCATTCCAACCCCTTGCCAAGGGCAGGGACATCTTCCATTAGATCAGGTTGCTCAAAGCCCTGTCCAACCTGGTTTTCCTTCAGGGGCTTCCACCCACCCACCATCCTGCACCTCCTGTGCCTCTCCCAGCAGCACTCACCCATCCAGTTCAGAGACAGCTCAGGGAACCCCCGGTTCTGGATATCCCCCCCCAGCGTGGTCCTGGCTGTGGGAACCATGATCAAGGCTGACATCCATCTGTCCTGAACAAATTTATAAATTAATATCAGTTAGTGATTATTTTCATAAAGCTTCTCCCCTTAGCAGTTCTCTTAAAAATAAATCAATCAGGAATACAAAGGACCCCACAGGTAAAAAGTCTTACCCACCATGAATGAATGAAAGGACAGAAGTGCTTCTCTGCCTGAATAGCACCTAAAGAGTGACTAAGTACATGTGAAAATGCATTGAGTAGATTAGATAAGGTTACTTTTCCTGGGGAAGGGTGTCTGATTTCACTAACACGTATTCAGGAATTTATCAGGAGCAAATCACCTAAAAAAACCACTGGGGTCATAGAAGAATTACTGAGGTGTATGCACGTGCATACACACACAGAGGCACACACAGGTAAAGTTTAACTCAGTAAGATGACAAAATTTGAATAATTCCCATCTCTTTCTACTTCTCTTGTCTGTGAAAGAAATTTGAACACATTTAATTTGTGATCACAAAAATCCCTAATTAAACATATCTGCCATCAAACCCTGCAGGGCACCCACAGCATTCATAAAAGCAAATTGTCCTGCTTGTGGGAAAGTTTGAACGTCACTGGACTTCACTGGGATCTCTTTACAGTGTTATTAAATTAGGAGTAATTCTTGTGGAGTGATAAAAATGTGGAGCTAGGATCAAAACCATTTCTCCTTGTTCCATCTGTGTGTCCAACATGTGGGGCATGTGATAGAGATAACTGCAAAATGAGCTAAAGGATTCCAGGAGCTTCCTCTTGTGACATAGGATGTGAGGATTTTTCCCGTGGAGCCCCCCAGGCCTTTTAAAACAAAGGTTTTCTTTCTTTCCCAGATAACTTAGGAAAAAGGAAAAAAAAAGTGTTTGGTTTCTTGGGCTCAAGCCCTTCTGTGGTGCAGTTGCACAAATTCACATTAAATTTGTGGCCTCTAATGGGATTGTTCCAAATTTACATCAGAATGGTTTCAGGCAGAATCTAAGCACTAAAAGATCACTTACCTCCCTCTTCCTCCCCATCTGAAGTTGCTGAGCTGCTCCTGTTCAGCTTCATTCATCTCTGCAGCGCTGAGCAGTGGAGTGGGGAATGGCAGGAGAGCAACTTATCATCCTCAGAGATGCCAAACGCTCACCTCACCGTGCCTGTGCCTCAGCAGAGAGCAGCTCTATCTGTGATACTCTCAGCAAATGCTTTCCCAAACTCTTTGGGACTCAACCAGCTGGGGAAGGTGGCAGGTTAATTGCTGTGAAAAGCTCCCCTTGCACTGGGATTTTAGCATCTTTTCATCACAGCACAATAAAGGTTTATTTTGGGTGTTATAGAGACGTATAAGTGCTCCTAATCTGTAGGTCAAAGTGTGACAGAGGCTGCTGACATGCAGCCATGAGAAAAAATGGAGGAATCAGTTTCCAAGGTTCCTAAAAGCTTTGGATCTTCATATTTGGGCAAGTTGATGGCCTGAGTGGCACTGCCCACCCTTCCCTGCACCCACAGTCAGGAATGCTCCATCTGCCCAGGAATGGACTAGATGAACCTGAGAAAAAAGCATTGTATTTCCATGGACCCAGTCAATGTCTTGATAGAGAAGATTTGCAAAGACCTTTGTGATGTTTAAGTCAATTACAGGCAGTTTTGGGGTCAGGTAATTTCCTAATTAGGCATGATAGATGTGATGTTTGCAGAGGTGTGGAGCATCTTCAGCTCTGCTGAGTTCCAGCAGGATTTTTTTACACTCAGCATTTCTGAGAAGCAGGCCCATTAGGATTGGGTTGATGGCTTTTCTGAGGTGCTGTAAAACATTTTGTGAAGGCTCTTTTTCAAAGAGCTCTGTCACACATGCCTGTGAAACCAGTGACCCCAGAAAATGCAAGCCAGCCAGGGAGATTCAGAACCAGGATTGTAAACCTCCCACCATAAGTTGACCTTCAGCTCCTGGGAATCCTTCTTCCCCCATTGCTGCTTAAGCTCCTCTCCAGTGGGTACCACACATCCCTTCAGCATGTGCTGAAAGGCTGGATTAGTTCTCCAGACTTGCATCTGCTTGTGCTGAGGGCAAAGAGATCTTGCTTGTAGCCATCAGCCATCCCTGTGGACAATGGCAAACCCACTGTGTGAGCCCGCAAATTCAGTGTTAGAACAGATCATTCCAGCAGCCTTCATGTTCTGTGTCCTGCAGGATCTGTAGTGGTGGTGGCAGAGCAGAAAAATCTCTGAGAATTCAGAGAAATCACTGAGAATTTGCTTTGTGAACTCAGCCTGGCCAGACAGAGTGATTTGCAGGAGCATCCGAACCCGGAGCCATCTCTAGAGCTCAATGTGATGCAGCCAGAGGAATCAACAGGAACAATTTAAATTAAAGATCTCTAAAATTAAGTTTGTGCTTTAATGAGGACGTTAAAAATAATCTTCATCACCAGATAGAGATACTTAATACGTTGCCTTAATGTTAACTCCTACCTGAGGGAATCCCAGCAAAATTGGCAAGACTTTGCTGAGCTGCAAATAGATCCTTGTTCATCACCCCCTGCATAAATCTCATGTGCATGGAAGTACTTCTGAGGCTTCAGCAAGACTCAATTTCTTCCTCAGGTTTGGGGGACACTGAAAAATTACACATTATGTGTAGTTTTTTTCACGGGTGACAGCGATGCTTTTTTTTTTTTTTTTTTTTCCCAAGACAACATCTGTTCTGTAATTATGTTCTTGGTGGGGTCATGTTCTTAGGGGAACCTTCTCTCAGCGGGTGGCTCCTGCCAGGGATTTGAAGTTCTCCTGAATACCCCTGAGTTACGAGAACATACCTGCAGGTCCCTCATCTAAATAAAGCCTTTCCTCTGTTCTTCAGAGAGTGAGCCACCTTCCTCCTTGGTTTCTGGGATCATTGACTACAACATGCCCCTCACCTCCACCTACCTGAAGCAGATGAAGCTGCGGGTGATGAATTCCCAGGAGCAGGTGAGTGATCTGCCCGTGCCGAGGGGCTGAACGGAGAATGGGGAGGGGCACTTGGATTCCAGGAGGATGTTTTTGGGAATGCCTGGTTTGTCTGAGCTTTTGAGGCTCTGATCAAGCACAGAAAGTTGGGAGGCAGTGTATCCTGCATCTCCTGGAAGCTGAGCTGCTTCAGAGTTGTGCCAGTGGAGAGAGGCAGAGATGGCGTTGATTAAGTTGTTCTTTAGACATACGGTTCTTCTAAGAAATTGTTTTAAAAATAAATATGGCAAGTAGTAATTTGTTTATTTTCCACTGATGTCTGGGAGCTTTAGCAGATGGGGTCTGAAGCCCACACCTGGCTTTGGTTGTTCTGGGGCTCTCTTAAACTGCTCAGCAACTTGAGGGGTTCAGCTGCAGCCGCTCCGCTCCCACGTCAAAGCGGGACACGGCTCTGTTGTTTGGTGACAGTGTTAAGCCACTGGATTTTGCTTTGGGGATGTATGGGGCACCCTGCCACAGGATTATACCCAGGCTGTGTGCAATTTTCTGAAGTTCTGCAGCTGCAGAATTAGCTATGGGAACCTCTGTGCACCATGGAAACAGTCTATAAAAAGAAAAGTATGTTTTACTTGCTCCCCACAATCTGCACTGGAAGCCAGTGCTGGATTTTCTTTCCAGCACTCTGAAACCTGAACCTGATTTCACACATTGCTGCCAGTGGCAAGATGTGACAGCATTTGCATGGTGCTGTGGTGGAAAACATTGCTGGGAGCCTGAGCACCCGATGGGGGCTTTTATCCAGCAGCTTCCTAAAGGGATGTGGGCTAGAGCATCACTGCCAGGGTGTGAAGTGCCAAGTGTGGGTTTGCTGGAGGGATACCGAGCTGCTCTATCACTTCTGTTGTGAAACCTTCGTGGTGGAGGACAAAATGGCATCTGGTGGGAAGCACTTCTGCGTCTCAGAGCTTTTTCCTTTGCACTTGTTTGACACTTGAGTGAGTTTCAGGATTTGTTTCAGGTTTTGAAAGGTAAAAAGGCTGGTGAGCCAAGTTTTGTGCTCATGATGGGTCAGGCAGTAGAACTGTGGACAATTTGGGGGGCAGCTGGGCTGAACCGGACTGGGCTGAACTGGGCTATGCACATGGAGTGGATGGATGTGCCCCTTTGTGCCATCTGATTGCTACTTTGGGACCACTTCTGGATAAATAGGCCAGCATGTTCCAGTCACCTGTGGGTTGTGCACTGTTTGCTGGGTCTTGGTGCAGCTCCTGGCAGAGTGGCATTGGTGTGGCAGACCCTGCAGTCCTGTTCTTCACCAAGGTCAGGGCCTCAGGGCCATCCATGAAAGCTGGCTGTGCTTTCCAGCATTTGAGGGGGTTGCTTCAAGTTAAGTTTGCTGCATACAGAGGATTGAGTGGTTTGACTTGTAGCCATTTATGCATTTTCAACCAGTTCCTCTTGGCTCTGAAGCTGCTTAAGGGAAGTCTGCTACAAAGCTTCATTAAACTCCTGTACCCAGTTTATACAGGCAGCAAACTGACCTTGCAGTTTGATCTTACTCCCAGGATAGCAAACCACCCAGAAGCTGGGAGGCTTCAGTAGTGGATCTTGAGTTTGTGAGCTGCCTGCTTAGGGATGCTTGTTTTGAGAACTTTGGTTGGTAATTCAGAGTTCATACCCTGAATTTTGGTGCAGCAGTTTGCACTGGAACTGTCACTAGATCGATAGAACGTGCTGCTAACATGAATACTCCTGAAGCTTGCAGAGATTGGAATAGAAGCGTATGTCATGCAGGAACAAAAAGGGACCAGCTGAGGCAACCAGCAGTTGTTGGTTTAGATCATAAATCAAATGGTTTGATGTTATTCCCTGCCTCTAAAGTTTTCCTTCTCCTGTGCTCCTGTCGTTACACTGCAGCGCAGCTTTCGAAGCTTTTCAAGCTGTAGCAGCTGAGGGAAAAACCTGTTTGGAAGAAGTAAAAATTGCTGTTCACTGTGTTACTGAAACTGATTCCTGAGAGCAAAGTAAAAAAAGGATCAGTCCTATTGCTCAGACTTCTGAAGCGTTGAAATTTTCCATCATGACAAAAGTCTGGAGAGGATTCAGATGGTTGGACCTGCTGGGAAAAAATCCAGCAGGATTTGAGTGCGGTCCCTTCTGACATGGGACATTCCCTGGCTTCCCCTGGGGAATCAATAGAATTATTTTGGTTGAGAAGATCTTCAGGATCACTGAGTCCAACCATTCCCCAGCACTGCCAAGCCCACTACTAAACTATGTCCCCAAGTGCCACATTGACATGGCTTAAATCCCTCCAGGGATGGTGGGCAGCCTGTTCCAGGGCTGGACAACCCCTTTGGTGAAGAATTTTTTCCCAATTCAACCTAAACATCCCCTGGTGTAACTTGAATGAAAACAAATGCCACACTCCTGAGGCAGCTGTGGCTGGACCTGGAGCTGCTGATGCTGAGGCTACCTGAAGATAATGTGTGTAATAATGCAAATAACAGGGGTCAGTTCCCTCCAGAAGCATTCCCTGCCAGTTTTATCCTATTTATTAATACACTGCACTGGAAAGAAAACAGTGCAATCCTTTTTTCCTGGAGGAACCTGGCAGTCTGTGTGGAGCGTGGTCTGTGAAATAAGGGCTGTGTGACACAGGGTGAGGGTTAGGGTTGCACAGTTCAGGTGTTGCAGCTTTTGGAGTTCCAGGTGTTTGCCAACTGAAAAGAGCCCTCTAAAGACAGTAGAAATAATTCTGACTTTTATGCAAATGCAAAACAGGCAGAAAATACAACCTGCTTCTAAAATTTGCCCTATGCAGATATGCCCTGCAAGGGTTTTATCTACCAGCACATCCAGGCTGCTCTCACTGAGCGCTGCCACTTTGCTGCCTCCCTCTCACTAAAATTTGATGGTGTTAATAGAAATAAATTAAGCAATGGACTCGTGTTTCTCTTGGCTTTGGCCAAAAGCAATTATTTGTATGCAGCAGCACCAGGAGAAACTCACTTCACTTGGGGTAACAATGAGTGAATTTATGCCAAAGTGGCCTTTCAACTTCATTATTCAGGGAAGAAAAAAATAGTGTGTGTAAGTGTAATCTATTAGTGCTGCTAAGCACATGAGTATTAGGGCACCAGTGTCTCCAGAAGGAAGCACAGCCAGAAGAACCTTAAGGAAAGCATTTTATCCCTGCTTAGGGACAACAAACTGTCAGAAGAGACTCTTTACATGGTTGCTTACAAAATGAGGAGTTCCCACAGAATATATTTCTATATATTTTTTGGAGTCAGAACATCTGTTCTGGGACAGTGGAAAACAGCAGAGACCCGTGTTGCTTATACTGGGTTCAGTAGGACACGCAGGTTCTTCTGGGGTGGGAATCTTCCTTTATCCCCATTTTTTTACCAGTTTTCACATGAGTGAAAAAACAGGCCCCTCACCCTTTCCAGGGTGCTGAATTAGCCCCATTTCTTGGTATCTACCAAGGCATTAAAGCATCTCTGAACTCCTGACCATCCCAATCTAGCAGCAAAAAGGAATGAATAGAAGAGATTTGATTTTTATCTGTAAAGATCCTTCCACTTCATTTTCAAATGCTAAATATTAGCATTTTTAAATGATTGGTTATTCTATTGCAGTCATTTTTCAGCCAATCTTTTCTGTGTTACTCAACCTCAGCCTTGGATTTATTTTTTATGCTGCTGTTGAGCGGGGTTTCCACTGGTGACAAGTGGAATAGAAAGATTTTAAGAGGACAAATGCCAGGCTCTCTCTCTCTGCTCCAGAGTTGTGGCTGCTACCTTGGCAGGAACAGTCCAGGGCCAAGTAACCAGGTTTAAATGATACAGAAACGTTTTCAAAGATTGCTTCAGTGGCTGCTGGCAGAAGGTCACGCAATCAGTGAAAGGCAGGAGCTGCTCTTGGATGGGAAATAAGAAGAGTGTTTTCCTTGTTGCTATGGCTTTGCTGCACTGACTTGTAGGTGTTTGAGAGGGACAGAGCCTTGTCCTGCACCATCACACATCCCATCCATCCAGTAATTTCCCTGTAAGCCTGGAGTGTGTGACAGTGCATGGATGTGAGGTGGTTTTCAGAGCACTGTTTCAAACAATGTTTTAGCTCAGACAGCTGGATAATCCTGGAAGGGGGTGCAGGGGCTTACATCCCATCCATGTGCATGGAGTTGGTCTTGTCTGGTGCTGGTAAAGATAAAGCCCCTGCAGGATTTGAGAGCTCACAGAGCCTAATGACCAGAGGCTGGTTGGCAATGTGAATTCTCTTCCTTTTACCCTGGCCTGTCCATTACTGTGCTTGCTCACTTCAGTGTCTCAGAGGCTCTGAGAGCAGCTAAGATGCATCTTCCCCTGGCAGCTCACTCCCTTCCTTCTGCTTTGGAGCCATCTCCAGCCAGTCCTGGGGGTGCAGAAAGGCAGGGAGGGGAGCCTGCAGCCATACAGGAAGGCACACTGGGTTTCTATTTTCAGCCTGAAAGTTCAGTCGTGAGAATTGCAGACATCTCATTCCACATAGTCCAGAGACCAGGAGCAAATTTGGCAGAGCTGGCAGCTGCTAGACAAGCCCTGGGACCTGGATTTAGCTGTTTCATGAAGGCATCCTGAAGAAAAGCTCTGTGTGTTCACAGAGGTGAGGAGGGCAGAAGCAGGCAGTACTTGACAGGAAGTGGGATGATGCGTTTGCATCACATGAGGATGATAAGGTACTTCCCAGTCCATTAGAGAGGGTGTTAAACATCTCCGGGAGAATAAATACCTCTAGATCAACTTGACTTGAGCTCTGGATAGTTCTCATTCAAGAAGTTTTATCATGGTTTGGGAAGATCTTTGTTTCCTGATGCTAATTTTTAAGTCATTTTTGAGCACTAGAGAAGTTCCTTAAACACACCCTTAGGCACAGAAGGGAGCACCGGCCGCAGGCACAGGGAGACACCGAGCGAGGAACAGATTTCCTCGCTGCTCGGCTGCGCAGCCCTCTAGTGGGGACAGAGCTTCTGCCGCCGGGAGCCGGCTTTGCCTGGGAAACTTCGGATCTGCTCTTAAGCACCGTTAGTCCAGGCAAAGCCAGGTCCAGCTGTCACACCAGAGTTCTTTCCTGGCAAAGATGCTTTTGCAAAACTTTCATCCTTGGCCTAAAGGCTCATGAGATGCAGGAGGTCAGATGACCGATCCATTTAGCCTGGTTTCACCCTGGTGTGAATGGGTGGCTTTCAGTGAAGGGCAACTATTTTTTTTTTTTTACTGGGAATTAACTCTGGCATTCCCAGCAAGTAAAAACTCGGCAGCTTTTATTTCCCACTGTGTGGAGGTGTCAGTACTTTTCCCAGTGCTCCAGGTGAGCTCTGTGTTTGTTCAGAGTGACGTGTGCTGTGAGCAAACAGTGTGAGACTAACGTGGGCTGGCTGGGGTCGGTCCTGCCACTGCAGCTCTTGTCTTCCAGCGAGAAGTGATGCCAAGGCTCTGACTCTTTGCTGTTTTGGGGCTAATCACGTTGTTTTCTATAAAAAAGGAGGTGGCATTGCCTGTTTCTAGTGGTGCTGGGGACAATTCACCCCCCTGAAGTACTCAGGTGTATTTAGTCGCTCCATATGACAGCTCCAGTCCGTTCTCATGCACTGGTGGTCCCTTCCCCACTCTCTCTTCACTTCCCTATGCTGTTGTGCAGCTCAGCTAAGGTCCTGGAGAAGTGGCTGGGAGATGCTTGGAAGTTTCTCTGGCTCTTGGTGGTGCTGTGGTTGTCACACAGATCCATCCATGCAAAACTGGGACTGATCACTCTCCACCACACACACCTATCCTGGTTCCTGTTACCTGGTCTCAGAAGCCTGCTACAGCCAAGCTGCATGAGCTTGAGTCTGGGAACACTGAATAAGCCGGGCCAGAAGCCACACTACCTCTCTTTATTCCTCATTTCTTCCCAGTACATTCCCTGTTTGGTAAGGAGAGCTGCTGCCTATTCCCTTGTGTGCTAACCAGCATCAAAGGCAGCTGTTCCCAGTAGAACTGGAAACAAGGTTTTGCTTCAGGGCCTGTAAAGTGGGGCTAGGAAATATTTCCAGGGGAAAAGGTAAAGATGTCAGCCTCAGAGTGAGGAAAACACAATTGCAACATCCATGGAGTAGTCTCATGGATCCAGTTGGATCTGTCCTGTTCCTGTGGAAAGCTGTGCGTGGTGGGCTGTTCTGCATCGTCTCAAAGCTCAGGTGCTGACGTGCTGTACACTGACTTTGATCAAGTCACACAAATGGCTGTTTCTTAATTGCCTTCTCCCTTTAAAAAGGGGATAATACCTTAGAGAGACTTCTGAGGTCTTGCTCACTAATAAAGCTCTTCAAGAGCTTGGATGGCAACTACTTTGAGAGTGCAAACTGTTATTAATGATTTCCGTTATTACAGAAGATGAAGCTGTGTGGTTCAGCTTTTTAACCTTGAATTGTGTGCTTGCTTTTGTTTCTGCTGCTGTTCAACCTGCACGGGCAGGTTTGCACCTTGTCTGCTTGCACACACCCCTCAGACCCACACCAGGAGCTGTGTGCGCACAGAAGGAGCTGAGGAGTCAGTTTTACTCACAAGGATGGATTCTGAATCGTGTGGAATGAATGAGAATGGCCAAAAATGGGTTTAGTCTGGGTTCTGTGTGTGGTTACTCGATTCTGATTTGGGGGAGCAAGAGATAAGCTGTGAGGGTTGTCCTCACTGTATAGAGCAGTGCAGGCATTGCTGCTGGGGCTGTGGATTTGGGCAGTGGAAAGGAATGTTAGGGGAAATTTGACTGTCAGGGACCTGTCCCTTCAAACACCCATTCCCTATACTCCAGAAGAAAATTCTATCCACAGAAACAACTCCTTTCCTGCTCCTGTATTTGGCAGTGACTGCTGTACCCTGTGAAGTATGGAGCTGTATTTCCTTTTCTTCTCTTGGTTCTGGCTCCTGGGAGGAGAAAACCCCTTTTATTCATGCCCATGCCAGATGCTAACCACTGCTGCTTCTAAGGAAGGAGTGATCAGGATGACGTGGGAATACAGCCCTGAGCCCACAAGGAACCTGGTCTATAATGAAGTTTCCCAAATCTTTACCCTCCATTTTTTCCCTGGCTCTGCTCTGGATGGCAGATAAGGCACAGTGTGGATAAAAGCTGTGTCTGCCCCTCATGCCATGCCCTCCTTCAGTCCCTCCTGCTCGTTTCCCTCCCAGCCTTGCCCCTGAGGGAATCGCATTTCACTGCTTATTCCTCAGCAGGGTTTGATGGTCACTGAGGACCCAGTGCAGGAGGTCCCGTTTGTTATTTAACCTACTTTTCAGAGGCACAAGAACATCAAGTGACTCGCACAAGGTCGTCCATGAGTCAGTGACTCCTCTGGCGTGATGGCCAGAGCCTGCAGTCCCTGCTCCCACCACTAGATCCCTGTGCCCACAATCCATAGCACCACAGCCATTCAATTAAGCTCCTGCAGCGCCTTAAATGTCGTGTATTCCTGGGTTTGACAGCAGTCCTGGCATTCTTGTGGAGCCTTGCCTTAGGAAATGACAACAGATGAGGTCAGGTCATTGTTAGCGATGCCCTTGGAAGCATCACTGCCTGGTGCTCAGGCAGGCTCTGTGCTGTGGGTGCTGTCACAGCTGGGACATGGCTCTTCCCAGGACCTGCAGCGTGGCTCTGGGGGAATCCAGCAGGACCCAGGGAGCCCCAGGGTCTCTGCATGGGCAGATCTGTGTGCATGTGAGGGGGCTGGCAGGTATCAGAGGTAATGAACACATTGTGAAGAGAGAGGGAAGGAAGTGACTTATGAATAATGTATTTGATGTATATTATATATATGATATAGTAACAGCAGCACTGGTTTGTTATGGTGTGTTTTTTTTTTAATGTGTAATCTCTTAAGGCACTTACCCCTGTTCCTGACAAGTCGATAAATTATTATTACCAATTCTATATCTAATTGCCAGTTATTTCCCCCCAGACAATTTGAATCCGAAAAGTACCCACTGGAAAGGCGCTTGGAGGGCTGTTTCCCAGAGCCTCCCTGGCTGTTTCTGGAGGCAGCCCCTCTTCCGCTGGTGAGCCCCACTTCTGCCAGCCTCGTGACCCCATGTGCTGGCACAAACAATTGCATTTCTGTCAGGCTCATGACCCCACTTGTAACAGCGGTGACCCCCCTTGGGGTCAGGACCCCTCTCCTGCACAGGGAACAGCTCCTGCCCAGCAGCTCTTGCTGAATGGCTCTTCCTCCCTCACTCCCTGTGTGGACTCGGCTGTTCCACACTAAGTTTGCTGATGTGAAATTTAGGTTAATCCATTTCCAAAGTGGATTAAGCTAACCCACACAAAGGCACTTAGTATAAAATAAGAGTGTCCACATGGTGAGGCAGCACGGAATAGTGACTGTGCTTCAAACTCACATCCTGGCCAGTTTGTGTCCTCTGCAAGCTCACCAAATGGAGGGACAGGCATTCTGGTCCCAGGGGATGTGCTCTCTCAAATGGCTTTAAGCCGGTCTAGCTTGAAGCCAAAGGAAGTGCAAGGAGTAAACAAAGCCCAGCAATGGGAAGGGGTTAAAGCCCGCTCTGCTGAGGTTCTCGGCAAGGCTCCTGTTCACCTTAAATGGTCAGGATTTTATTTTAGCTTCAGGGAGGAGCAGCAGCCATGGAGCTGGAAGGGAGTGTAGAGAAGTCCCTGTGGCTGGGGGCTCACAGCCTGCTGGCCTCCCAGCCATCCGCCTCCTGCAGAAGGCCCCCAGGGCTCCTGTGCTTGCATTTCAGCCTCTGGCTCCGTGATCAGCCTGGAGGAGATGGAAATGTAGTAGTGAGTGATGCCCGTTTTCACCTCTGGCCTCAGATCCTCCTAAGCCACCCTCTTCCCTTGCCTCTTCTCTGGCAGTGAGGTGGTTAACGCTGGAACAGATAACATCACAATTGGACATCCCCACTAACCCAAACCTGGCAGTTCCCATCCTGGCTCTGGCACCATTTCTGATACCAGCCTATTGCAGACTCAACACTGAACTGCTACACTTGGTTTATTTCATAAACCATTTCCTTTGTAACCATTAAATAGTGAAACATGAGGTGGGCTGGGGAGGGGGATGCTGCAGTGCTGGCACCCATCACTGTGGCGGGGATCACCATCCCATCATGGTGATCCCAAGCTAAGATAAAACTCATTGACCCACTGCCCTCCAAGCCCAGCCTGGGAGCGAGTCCCAGCCTGGGGGATGCCGGGACCCCCAGCGCTGCCCTGCCAGAGCTGGGGCACAGCATCCCCATCCTCCCGGGGATCTGGCAGCCGGTGTCCTGTCCAGAGCTGTGCTGGGCAAGCCTCTGGTTTCCCAACAGCCCTGCTCCAGCCTTCGGAGGCTGCGGCGGTGGCTGATGGTGCTGCCGGCAGCGCGGGGTCCTTCTGCTCCCGCGGAGCGAGGGAGAATCCTCGGGAACAAAAGGATTCGGCACCGCGGCACCCACCGCGCGGGGAAGGGGCTGCGGGACCCACCGCGGCCGGGGCTCGCTGCAGGGGCCCCGCACTTACACCCGCGCACGGCCGGACCCAGGGACGGAGCTCCCGGGGCCGCACCGAGCCGGGCGGGCACAGGGTCCCCGGGCCGGGCCGTGACGGGCGACAGCCCCCGGTGCTGTGCCGAGCGGAGGGTCCCCGGATCGGGTGCAGCCCCCCGAGCCGTACGGAGCGGAGGGATGCCCGGGCGGGTAGCGGCCCTCCCGGCCGATCCGAACCGTGCCCCGGCCGCGCATTCTCGCGCTCTCCAGCAGGCGCCCGGCCCTGGACATTGTCTCCTCCCGGGGAAGGGCCCTCCCGGCCCTCCACAATGTGCTCTTCCAGGCGCGGCTCCGCGCCCCCCGCCGCGCCCGGCCCGGTGCGCCCGCCCCCCGCGGCCCCGCTCCCCTTCCCCCGCCGCCCCCGCCCCCTCCGCCCGCGGCCGGGCCCCGCTCGCCCCCTCCGCCTCCCCGGCCCCCCGGGAGCCGGGAGTGACGCGCTCCGCAGCGCCGGCCCCTCTCCCCGGGCAGCAGCTGGCTGTCAGCCTCTCCGGAGCGCCGCCAGCCCGGGCCCCCTCCCTCCGTCCCTCCGTCCCTCCGCCCCGCGCTCCCCGCCGCGCCGCCGGGCTGGCGCAGGCCGGCAGGCCCCGGGCTCCCGCTCCAGGTAGGCGCCCGCCCGCGGGGGGCTCCGCTACCGGCCCCGGGGCGGCGGGCGGGGGAGATGCGCGGGGGCTCCACGCGGCCGCGGCGCTGCGGGGCTGGGGGAGGGGGGGCCACCGGCGGGCGGGGCGGGGCGGGGCGGGGGGGGCGGTGGCCGCGGGGCCCGGCCCCAACTCCGGGGGAGCGGCCGCCCCGCGGCCCCGGGAAGTTGCGGGTCGCCCGCCCGGCAGCCCGGCGGCGGGGGGGGGAGGGCGGCGCGTCCTTCCCCGCGCCCGGCGCGGCTCCCCCGCGCCCGGAAGAGCACAAAAGCGCCGAAGAAAGTGGGAGGAGGCGGCGGCGGGAGCGCTCCGTCCCCGGCCATCCCCGGGCACCGGCCCCAGCCATCCCCAGGCACCGGCCCCGCGCCGCCATCACCAGCAGCCCCGACCCCGGGAGGGGATTGTGCTGGAAATAGCCGCCTCCCTGGAGGTAAAGCCCTACTTACGTGTCAATCCTCGCCGCACGCTGAGCCCCGCACACGCGCGGGCAGGGCTCCATCGCGGGTGTATCTGTTTACCTGCCAGAGGGGGTAGGACGGGGACTCTCGCCCGGCGCCTCGCACCTCGCTGCCGCGGGGACACACGCGTGGGAACCGCGTCCCACCGGGGTCCCGTGGCCGTCGAGGAGGGTGGGGACGGGAGCTGCTCCTCTTGGCCACCGCCTCCAAAACCGGGTCCGTTTCCCCCTCCCCCGACACTCGCTTCCCGGTGCTGGGGGAAGAGCAAAGTGCCCTTTCACACCGCGCGGTATCAGTCACCGTCCCCACCTCGCATGGAAAAGCAAACGCGTGAGAGCGAGTTCAGGTGCGGGGGAGGCAGGTGCGGGGCTCAGGGGTGGTGGTGGTGGTGGGAGTCGTGCAGCCCGGTCCCCCCTGCCCCGCGTTCAGCACCTCCCCGCTGAACAGCAGGAACGGGGCAGCGGCTCCGGGAAGGGGCTGCGGGGCCGCCCCCCGCCCTGGCAGCTCCCCGCGCCTCGGGGCTGTGGGAATGCTCGGGGGGTTCCCAGAAGAGCTCTTAGAGAAGGGGGAGGGGGCGAAGGGGATGAGCTTCCCTTCCTCTTCCATTTGCCGTTTGCCGTTAAAATCAACTGTTTTGCCCATTTTCGGGAACTAGGAAATTACTCGGGTTTTGCCGGGTCCCGTAGAAATCGGCGGCAATCGCGGTAAATAAGGACGTAAGTGACCTGACAAAGAGCGCCGGGGATGTTCTCTTTGGTGTGGGAATTGTACACACGAGTAGGCAGCGCAGTCACAGCTCACCGCCGCCACAGCCCGCGTACACCCGTGTGCTGCGAGGCTGCTCGGCTCTTTGAGGCGATGTCCACCACAGGATTTGCGGCTGCAGTACCAATCTTTGACCCGGAGTGTTTTATCTTCCATTAGTAAGCCTTTCTGTGCGCGGAACTGGTTAAGTTAGGGTCAAATCTGGTTCAATACCTTCTTGGCATGCTCAGAGGGCTGGGTTTAAACAGTGGCTGAGACGGAGATGAGGCTGCCTTCCTGGGAGCTCGTCCCTGCGCGCCGCTGCCGGGGGTCAGGGCGCGGGGAGCTCTGTCCTGGCCAGGTTTGGCAGGTCCGGGGGTGCCTGTGCCGGGCAGGTCGTGCACGGCCCCGGCGTGGCAGTGGAGCAGCTTTGGGGGCTGGCAGTCACGCGTTGCCTTTTGTTGATTCTAAAAACACGGCTGGTTGTGGTGGGAAGCTGAGCGTGGCTGTGTGCTGGGGAGGTTGCACGGCACACAGCCTCGGTTCCTGCTCCGCGGAAGGAAATCCCATCGGGATAGTTGGCTGTGGCGTGAAAGGACATGCTTTAAAATAAAAGGACTTAAAGAGAGAAAATAAACCGTCCTGAGACTCGGAGCTTGGCATATTAAACGTGAGGCACAGCATGTAAATGACTGGAGAGAGATTGGAAGGCAGTCCCCGAGAAACTGAGCCTGGCTGTAAAATAAGCAGGTTACCGATAGTCTTGCATATATTTACGAGGTTATAAGAGTAGCTTCCCCCCCTGCCCTGCTCCAGCCCGTGCTGTGGGAGGTTGCTCTCCAGGAGGAAGAGCTTTGGTGAAGAAACGTTGTCTAGCAATTACAGCCTTGCAGTCCGGGGGGCTTGATTAGGTTTCTGGATCTGCCAGCGACTCGTTATGTTCTTGGACCAGCCGGGGTGGCTGTCGGTACCCGGGGTTTCCAGCTTTATAATACGAGGAGGAGTTTTCTAACTCGCAGCGAAGTTGGGAAGCTCGGCAGACACTTGCAGGCACAGTGCTTGAAGATCGTGAATGGAAAGTGGGACAGAAATGTGGAGTGTGAGCCCTGCACATGTGAGTGTCTGCTTCTGCTGGGTAGCAAATATTGGCTGTGAATGTCTGTAGAGCAGCTGTGAATGTTGGATTGTAGATAAGGAGAGAAGCAAGGATTTTGTTTTCCAAACCCTGAGTGGTGCCGGGAGCCCTGCTCCAATGTTTGGGTGTGCCCTGTGAGTGCAGCAGCAGGATCTGACTTCCCCTTGCAGAGAGGAGCTCTGCTGCCTGACCCTTGATCGCTCAGTCCCTTGAACATTGGAAACAAAGCGATGGGACTTTACTGCGGGGTGAGGAGATCTCTCCGGAGATCTGGGAAAGGCAGGAAGGAGGAGGGCGGCAGCAGCAGTGCTGGGGTTCAGGGTTTGGCTCTGGGCTGGCTGCTTGGGGCGCCACTGGCACTTCCATCTCTGCCACGAGTGGTGTGGAACTGGGGAAAAGGCAGCAGGTCCTGAGACAGGCACTGGTAATGGATTGCATTCTGTTTTCTAATGAAAGTTTCATTTGAAGTTTGTTTACAGGAAAGAAGAAATTAGCAGAGGGAATTCTCCTGAGAACCCAGAGAGGAAAAAGAATGAGCTGCCTGACTTGCAAGCCAAAAGAGGGTGGAAGGGTAGATTACATTTACCGTATTGCTCCGAGTCGTGGCTGTTGCTGCTGTTGAGAAACGCTTCCTTGTTTGGCTGGATGGGGAGCCCCCTGCAAGGCTCAGCCTTCAGCCAGGTTACTGGCATTCAGGGAGATTCAGAGCTCCCACCTGGCCAGAAATTTTGATCCTGCTCTGGTGTCCTGTGCTTTGAGGCTGGATTTGTGCTGTGCTGTGCTGCTGTCCCTCTGCTCCTGGCTGTGGCTGGGCAGACGGTGCTGCTGGGGCCTCCTGTCCCTGGGATTGTCCCTGGTATGAGGAGGCAGTGCTAGCAGTTCATGGGCAGCACTTGGAGGTCACAGTGTTCAGCCTTTGGTCTCTGAGGGGTGTGCTGAGGCAGGAGTTTGCTGGTGGCCTCTGGTGTCCCTACAAACAGTGAGGAATGCAGCCAAGGGCAAGTGCAGGATGCCAGAGCGGGAGTGATGGGGACGGCCAGAGCCACTCTTGAGGCTGGGGCTTTTCTCTTTCTTTAGTAAAGAGGCACAAAGGTGTGAGGAGTTCCTGGGGCACTGTGGTGTGGGCAGAGCCAGGTGGCTGCCCAGACTCAGCAGGCAGTGGATGCTCTCTCCGCAATTCTCACTGCCAGGAAGGGTTCTCCTGCTGCCACCTGGACGTTTGGCTTTGCATTCTGTTGGGGTGGGCTGTGCAGTGGGAGCTCTAAGATGCTGGGAAGTTCATCCTGTTGTCATTTTGGCCAAGGGTATTAGTGCTGGAAAGCAGAAAGCTCTGGCTGGAAAGCAGGGGGTGACTTTCTTCTGGTGGCTGAATCCTGGACTGGTGGACGTGTGACAGCCTTGTTTAACTTGAGTCATTTATAGCTTATCGGTTTCTGGTTTGATAGCCCGAGTATTTCTAATAATAGGTGAATGTTATTGCACCTCGAGAGAATTGTACACATTTATAAAGCACTTTCTATTGCATGTGCATGTGAGGCATCCTTTGTGTCACTGCTTCTCCTCCATGTGTGAGTGCATGGAGAAGGTGATGCCTCCTGGGTTGTGGTTTGGGTGCTGAGACTGGATGTCCTGTGCACCTGTGCCTGAACAACCTGAAAACATCATGGGTCACTCCCTGGGCTCCTCCTCCTCACCGGACAGGTGAGAGACTGTGGGCAGCAAGGACCTTGGCATTTGCATTTGTCTCTTAAGCCTGACAGTAATCTTGAGTAAGCCTTGTGAAGAAGGCCAGATATTAGGGTGGCTGCTTCCCTGCAAATGCTTACAATAAAGAGACTATTTATAGTTTGCAACAGGGAGACCTTTGCTGTTCTGTTCCTGTACGTACAAGATGGAGTTTCTGGAGAGGCAGGATTGCTTTGTGGCTGGTGTGGCAGCGGAGTTGTGCTGAGCCAGGGGCAATGTGCCTGTCCCTACCTTCTGCTCTCCTGCTGAGCTCCACCTGGGCACAGGGGGGCTGCTCAGGGACACCTGGTGGGTCTGGGGTCAGGGTGACCCTGTGGGGGGCATGCGTGGGGCTGCCGAGCCCTGTCCATCTGTCCATCAGTCCGTCCCTTGGTGCGTGCAGGGTTTCACAAGCCGTAAATTCCAGGAAACTCCCCGGGAGGCACATGGAGGGAGCGGGCTGGGGCCAGCACGAGCCCTGAGCCAGCAGATGTGTCTGCAGGGACAAGGAGCTGGGAGGAAAAGCACAAACCTGTCTTTAAAGACATTTGTTTGTTCACAATAAAAACTATCAGCCAGCGGCAGCCAGACAGGGCCGTTTTTATGAGGAGCAGGCGTAGGTTGGAGGGGTGCTGCCAATTACTGCTTACACGGAAAGGGAGCGGGGATTGTATTTTATCTCAGGACCAGGGGGAGGGTAAAAAAAACAAGAGCAGAGAGGTTTACAAGCCTTTGAAATGTTTCAATCAAAGGAAAGCAGAGTTGAAAGCGGTTCTGGAAACATTTTCGGTGTTCCCCTGCACCCCAGGGCTGTCTGTGGCCCTGGCTTTGGGAGGGGAGCAGGGAGAGGAAGGCAGATAAAGGGATCACCAGCAGGACCGTGTCCATACGGGAGCACGTATCTGCTTCCTCCCAAGCTTTGCATTGGGAGAGTTCAGCCTGGGGAGGTCCCACAGCCCCTCCTCTCATTCAGGATCTCAGTGCTGCCTTTATGATGATGGTTTTGAAATCCTGTGGCTGACCTTTCCGGCACTGGAAGCGATCCAAGGGCTGTGTCTCGAAGTACTGTAAGGTTAGTGAGAAGGGAGAGAGGGAGAGAGAAAATGTCCTTTGAGCTGCAGAAGTGGGAGAGAGGAATGTCATCTATGCCATCGTCAGGGAACAGGCAGCTGGCTGGGGTCCCTGGCCTGAGCTGGGGTGTCCTTGTCTCACTGGGGACCTCACTCCCCCAGCCCCTTCCCAAAGTGTGTGCTGTCATTTTTGATCAGGGTACAGAGGCAGTATCCCTGTGGAGAGGTCTGGAGGAGCCTCCTCTGCAGCATCAGGCAGTGCAGGTCTTTGGGGATCTATACCTGTGTGCAGGTATGCCCCAGAAGCTGCCCCTGCTGCTACCAGTGCTCTGGTGATTCCTTGTGTAGCAGATGATTTGATCTCAAAAAGTCCAAGTTGTTTTATGGAGCCATTTCTTGCCTGTCCTCAGCTCCCCCACGCTGCTGCCTCGCCAGGAGCACACTGGGGTGGATGGAGATTAAAGGGTAAACTCCAGGGCTCAGCCATCCGCTCCTACAGGATGTGAGCTCTTTCTAATTGTCCTCAATTAGAGACAGTGCCATTGCTCAGGCAAGTCTTCAGGCAGGAAGCAGAGCCCTGGTCCCCGCTGGGGTAGCCACCACCTCGCCCTGCACAGGGAAGGGCTGCTTGCTGTGGCCTTGGGAAGCCCAGCGGGCCAGCAGGGCTTCTCAGGGCGGGGAGCAGGAGCTGCCCACCCAATTGTTTTTAGGAAGGAGTGTGGTGAGGAGATGTTAAAGCCAGAGAAAGGAGGAAAGGAAATAGCTCCATGAGTTAACCCTTTCCTGCTTGCCTCCAGGATGAGACGTCGGTGAGCAGCGAGGACTTTGATATGAACGACTCCACATGGATCTCAGCTGACCAGCACCTGAACTCCAGCCTGAGCCCCAGCCAGGACGAGAGCATGCGCAGCCCGCAGAACCTGCACGGCCACGAGGACGGTGAGTCCCCCGGCGGGCGGGAAGAGCCCCAGCCTCTGCCACAGGATGTTTTTGTGACTGATTAAACATTAACCAGTCCTTTCTGATCAGGTGTCCCCACCTGTGGGATGGATTTCATATCAGCTCAGAGCTGGCTTCCAGTCCTTCCAATTTAGCCTCTGGGTTCCTGCTCAGCCAGGGCCCTGTCCAGCTCGTAGCTGATGATCCTTCTGCCTGGAGCTGTCTGCCAGCTCCTCCAGAAAAAGGTCGCTAAATCCCTTTCTAAGGGGAGGACTTTTTTTCCTGCATCCTCTTCCCAGGTGATGAGGAGAGCGCTGTTAGTTCTGAACACAGGGAGGATGCCAGGGCTTTGCAGCACACAGGTTTCTCTGTTTGGAAAGCTGCACCTTTGACAGGTCTTGCATCCCCCGGGCAAGAAATTGTGAATAATCTGCAGCAGCCACAGCGATGCCAAGCGGGGTGAACGTGGGTGTCTCCTCCCTCGGGGTGGGCGGCTGGAAGGGCTGAAAGCAGCACACGTGGGCTGGGTGGGAGGAAGAGTTTTGTGAAGAGAGGTGGTGTGTTGCGTCTGTGAAACATGCAAGCTTAAAATACAAGAGCAAGTAAATAAGTGGTAGAAGTACGAGTTCAGGTCAGAGTTCATTGCTGTGATGCTTGGGAGGATTTGGTGGTTGGACTCTTACTGGCTTTTGCTCAGGAGGTTGAATCCCTCATTGTCCCAGCCTGGCTGCTGCTGGGAGGAGCAGAAGAATCTGAGGAACAACTGAGCTGGGTTGGTCCTGCTTTAAGAAAGGGGACTGGAAAACCACTCCTAAAGGAAGAAAAGGCTTTTGTGCTGGCAGGTCTCCCTGGGGTGGCTTTTAGCTGGTGGTGTGGCCAGTGGCAGGGATGGT
The DNA here is from genome assembly GCF_901933205.1 of Camarhynchus parvulus. Taxonomy (NCBI): domain Eukaryota; kingdom Metazoa; phylum Chordata; class Aves; order Passeriformes; family Thraupidae; genus Camarhynchus; species Camarhynchus parvulus. The sequence goes on along the minus strand of NC_044590.1, from coordinate 7,351,771 downwards.
AGAGACAGAAGGGGCAACAGGGACACTGCTCTCTTCAGTCCCAGGGACAGCAAGGCCACTGCTCTCTTCAGTCCAGTGAGTTGTGGCACTTCAGTTTCCATTGCAAATCTGCACTTTTGGAAACTGCTGGTTTTCCCTTGCCAGCCCCAGCCCCAGAGCCAGGCAGCCTTGGTGAGGATGTGAAACCTGACTGCCCAGCACTGCATCCCAGTGGTGGGATGGGCACTTCTCCTTGCCCAGGGCCCCAGGGGGCTGTGTCTTGGCAGGAGGAAGAGTGTTTTGGTGGTGACACACTTGCTCCCATAGAAGCTTTAGGCTCTTCAGGACTAGGCTGCAGCCTCCACCCCAACAAGCCCAGTCTCTGATCCCTGCAGCCTGACCAGGTCTCTCTGTACCCCCAAACTTTGCCATTCTCCCACTGGGACATTTCAGGCTTGTGACTTAGCCCTCACCACTGAATTCCCAAGTCTCATTTACAATCTAGAATGACACAGTTTTGATCCCTTTGCTGAACACTATTATTCAACAGGGCAGTAATTTAATAAGGGACTCACGTATTTAGGCAAATCAAGATGTTCTCACTAAATCGAAATCCTCTCTCTCTCTCTCTCTGCACCCTCTTAGGAATTGCTTCCAATTTTTCATGCCCTGTGGTTTTCCTTCAGAAGCAGGTGTCCTCTTTGGGGCTCTTCTTGGCTCCTTTAATTTCTTTTGTAAGGTTCAGTGATGAGAAATAAAGCAGAAATAGTCCCACAGGATTGCAAGTGTCCCTGGTGTCAGCATCAGCTGAACTGGGTAGACTTTGGTGGATCAGAAGTGATGGTGTCAAAAAAATCAGCAAGCCAAGCCCAGGGTGACAAATAAGACCCATACAAAAAAACCCCAGGAATTGCAGTTTTCACCAGGCTGTCACACTTCAGAAGCATTTTGTGGACTGAGGTTTTGTGCCTATGGGAATGTCCATGATCTGTATCAGAGCTCTAAATACAGACTGATGCTGCCTCATGTCAGTCCTTCTGCCAAACCAATGCTCCCATCCAGGAATGGAGCACACACAAGAGTGGGATGGGAAGGAGGACAACGGAGTAACCCAGGAGGGCAGTGGGTGGTTAAAGGAGAGGAGCATGGAGCAGAGGAGCTTGTGGTGAGAGGAAAAGCAGATTGTTGCTGTGGGGAAGAGAACATGCACAATCAGAGTCTCGACCACTCTTCAGTTTCCTCTTCTCTCGACCTATGAAAGCTCTTTTTTTTTTGGAAACAAATGTGTTTTCCGGGTTCACACGAGCTTGCTAAGGCTGTGCAAAAAGTGTGAGTAACCAGCCCACATAAGCTGTGGAGCCTCCTTGGAGCCCAGCTGGCCAAGCTGTCAGCACAGAGTGCCTGCACTGGGGCAGCCCAAGTTCTCCCAAGCTGGAAGTTTGCCCACATCTTCTGTGCTCAGTTGTCCCTTGTGCCCTGCAGGAGTCCTGCAGAGCTCCAGCCAGTGCTAAAGTGATCCCCACACATCCCCTGCAGCCAGGCTGGGCTCAGCTCTGGGCATCCTGGAGCTGCAGAGGGATCTGGTTGCACACCACGTCCTTCAGCTGGGAGCTTGTTCAGGACTGGATACTCTCCGCCTTCAGGAAAACCTTCTGAGTTACTAAATTGGTCCTGCCTGCTGCTGTTTGACGGGTGTGATGCTTGCAGTGTGTCTGCAGTGAAAGGCTTGCTAAAGTATAAAGTTTTAATGAAGAGTTGCCTAGTAGGAGAGCAGTATCGTCTGACATGCTTGTTAAAAAAGTCCTGTTTAAAGGACCAAAGCACCAGCTCCAGGTCTTTTCAAGGCCTGGGAGTGGCAAATGCTCTTCTGTGGCATAGAGTAGAGCTGTTTGAAATCCAGAGAGGCGGGAGAGCAGGGAATTGTCGTCCCATGCTTTGATAAACAGGTACCTGTTAAATCATCAGAGGCCTAAAAAGCAGCTGGGACAAAGGCCAACACTGTCATTGTCGTGGGTGCCCAGAACCCTTGGCCCAGTACAGCCATGCTACAGCTGGTGTCAGCCCTGGAACTGCAGGGAGAGCAAAATACACCTAAAGACTTGGGAGGGTCATGGACAGAGCAGGCACTGTCAGGAGAGCCAGGGTCTCTGCTGGGTCAGTGGGCACACGGTGGGACTTAGGACCTGAGGAGTGACACTGAGCACACACTCGCTCCTTCCATTTTCCTTTGTTACTCATCCTGCGGGCCCCAGCACGGAAAACATGAAGCTCCCAGCTACATCCCTTCCCAGTCGGATGTTGCTCACAGCGTACGTGCCCGCAGGAAGCCGAGGGCTGCCCAAAGCAACAGCAACATCCACACAAACTCTGCTGCTGGAGCAGAGCTATTGTGCTGGACATCCTGGAGGGACACATCTGCGGGGGCCAGCACACGCTGCAAGCAAAGGGACCTGAATGCTGCTCCATCCTGCTGTCTGAGCCCATCTCCATTCCTGAAGGCATCCCATGCATCCCACTGAGTGCAGGTCCCACCCCTGGTGCTGTGTTGCTGTGGCAGTTTGAGCTGGGCTCTGTCCATCTTCAGAGCCTCTCTGCTTCCACAGGCGAGCACTGCACTACAAACGTCCCAGTTCAGTCTGGTGTGAGGGGTTGAGCGGGGTATCCCACCACAGGGGTGCTGGGGATTCCACCCCAGGCCTGCTGTGACTTTCTGCCAAGTGCAGTGCCCTTGAAAGTAAAGCAGGAGTCAGACCCTTAACTTCAGTGTCTGCCATAGCAAAGTGCTTGAACTCATATAGAAGAGCCTCTGTCTTGCCCACTAACAGAATCCACCTTACCTTGTCCACTTTACATTCTGCTGCACTGCCCAGGAGCAGTGCTCAGCCTGCAGGCAGGGCTTGCTGCTCCCCAGCCTCTTTTGAAGAGCAGGGAAAACTCCTGGGTGTATGGTGTGCTTACTCTGTGTGGGGAACGTGGGGTTGCTTCATGGCACCATGTTGGGCTGATCCCCTTGTGCTGAGATCCCCACGTGCCGTCCTCGCTTGACTGGCAGCGTCCCCGCTGAGTCTGTTCTGCCCGGAGCAGCAGTGGCTAATCCAGACCTTGGAGAAAGGACTTTCTTAACCTACTTAACTGTGAAGGCACACGCTTCTTGGGGGCATCCCTTGAGGCAGCTGGCTGGAGAGGCTTCTGAGTGTTGGGGACATTCCTCAGGAGTGCTGCAACGAGGGACCTCAAGGACATGTGGGCAAGCATTATTTCCAGATTCTGTCCCTGGGGCTGGTAAGGCTTGTCGTTCCCCAGGACACCTTGCTTGGGATGTCAGGGATGGTGTAGAGCTGTGCCCAGCACAGCAGTCTCTCTGCTGGTATGGCACATGTCCCACAGCTCTGGGTGACACTGCTTGCACTTGATGAGATGCCCACGATGTGCAGCACATCACCAGCTCCCCTGAACCACCAGTCTAGTAGAGCTTTCTGGGGAGGAGCAGCCTCTTGCCAAGTGCTGACCAAAAGCCAGGCTCCATCCCCAAGTGATGAGTGATGTCCAACTCCCCAGCTGCACTTCTGACAGCTGGCACCCAACTGTGGGGCAGTGGTGCCCACCTCACTGTGCCCTCACAGGGTCACTGCTGCAGCGCTGGGTGTCACACAGCTCCCAGCCAGCCTAGCCCCGCTCCAGGTGAATCCAAACCCCCTTTGTAAGCCACAGGGGGAGCCCAGCAGACCATGGACAATTGTCTGATGGCTGGCTAGTGCAGGAGGTGGCCTGTGAGCCCCAAGACACTTGCTTAGCCCAAGCTGCAAAATCCTTACTCTTTCCAGGGCTTCTTTTGCCAGTGTTGAATTTTGGCCCTCTAAAGCAGACTAGGACCAGCAGCCAGGCCTTACTACAGCTGGACACAACCTTATTTCATTTTCATTAGGGATATATTTCCTCTTTCTCCAGAGTGTCCCCATGCTGTGCTAGCTCCACAGCAGGAGTCAACAAACGTGTACCTGCCTCACCTGAGTGGTTTGGGCTGGTGACTCCGTTCCCATCACCTCTTCCAGGGGCACATCTGCTCCTCCCGAGCAAAGGCCCTGCCTGTGATAAACACCCTCCTTTTGGTGTCCTTCTAAAGTTGTCCTTGCCCGCTGCCAGGCTGGGGAGTGCAGCAGGGATGCTGTGGTGGCTTTCCCAGCCTGGCACACTGAGCTCAGCTCCAACTCTCTCATGGCTGCTGCAGGCACTGCCCAGTCAGTCAGTTCATCCTGCTGATGCACAGAGCAGGGTTTTGGGGGTCTCTTCTTTAATCTGGAGCAGAGAGGATCACCAGGCTATGGACAGCCAGCACCACCTGTGCCCCTCCCTTCCTCCCCAGACTGAATACCCCCAACCAGAGGGGTGAGTAGGGACAGTGGGGTGAGCCCCACAGTGCTAAAGGACAGTCCCTAAAGGACTGGAGGTGCACAGCAGGGTCTCTCTGATGGTAGGTCTGTGTTGGAGGCACCAGCTTGGCATGAATCCAGCACAAACCCACCAAACTCGTTTGTTTGGCGTGGGGAGAGGCAGTGCCCAGGCAGCATGGGGCCACAGCGTGTCCCCTCCCTGCAGCAGGATCCGGGTGGCTGCCAGCAGCAGTGCCACAGGGAGAGGCTTGGTCTGTGCCACCTCCTTCCTCAGTGTGAGCAAGGGCCAGCTCCTTGCTCAAGCATTCCTCAAGCTGCAAGGTGGCTGGAGGAGCAGCAGTGGGAGGGAAGGAACAGTGTTTGGGAGGAGAAGGGAAAACGAGGGACAGAGAGCATTTGTGACAAGGCTGCTCTGTGTGGCGGGAGCTGACGAGCTTTGGTGCTTGGGAAAACGTCCAGCACGGGGCTGGCGCGGTGAGGTCCCGGTGCCGGAGGGAGCTGCTCCCTCGGGCTGGGCAGTGGAGCCGGGGGGAGACGGCACTGGGGGGCACCTTTCATGGCAGGGGACAGGGAGGCGGCCGCACAGCGCTGCCTTGTCCGGCCCAGCTCTCCCTGCAGACAGGCATTGTGTCCAGCCCTGCCAGATGTCTGGCTCGTCAAGGGCTCTGGTCGAGGCAGGGACCCAGGGAGGGAGTGTGGAGGGTGGACACTTTGTCTGGGACATAACGAGGTTTGCCTTAGCGAAGGAAGACAGGAAATAGAGAGTCTTAACTGGAACCTGGCCAGCCCCAGTGCACTGCGGCCCTCAGCCACGTTGCTTTTTTTCTTTCTTACGCATCTTGGAGGCAAACGCTGGGCAGGACCTGGAGAAAATGGGCTCCGTGCTCTGACTGTGTGAGCAGTGCGGGGCCAGGGCCTCTCCTGCCGCTCACCACCCAGTCATGGGTGCAGGATCCCTGCAGTGATGGTCCCTTGCCCCTAACGAGTGTGACTCTAACACCCAGCACTGCCGCCCCCCACGGGGCCCCCATTCCCACTCGGTCTCTCTAATTTGTATTAAGTATCCCTTCCTCGCAGGCTTTCCTCCTCCCCTGCTTCTCCCTTCTTGTCTCTTTTGTGAGTGAATAATTTATGGCACTTTTCATCTTCCTGGCTGTTGTTCCAGGCAGGCGGCGGTGGGATGCTCTATGCCCTCCTGACGGCCACTCCCAGGCAGGGTGTGCAGCTCCATCCTTTTCCGGTGCCACAGCAGGCTGGAAATGGGACAGACCCGCCCACGAGCCACAGGAAGACTCAGGTGTGGCAGAACCACTGCCATCACCCATGGAGCTGTAGCAGGCAGGGCAATGACTGGTGGATCCATGACGGCCCATGGGGCACCAAGGATCACTGCTGGGACCTGGCATGGCTGTGACACCCACAACCGCCCAGGCAGGTGGGCAGCAGCCAGGGGAGGGCTGCCCCAAGGCCAGCCAGGGGTCCCATGGCAGCAGGATGTGGGCAGAGCTGGGTGGACCCTGGCCCACTGCATGGTGCGGGGCTGCGGCGAGGTTTCCGTGGGCCGCTGGCTCTTACATAAGCTCATTGTTTCCTGAGTCAAAAGAGGTTTTGTCTCCGCTCTGGAGATGTGACAGGAGGAGGAACAATTTGCCCCATTCATCTTTAACTCTGCTCTGGAGAGTGGTGCGGTGGCCTGCGCCGGCAGAGACGTTAAACCCAACCACTTCCCCGCCATAAAATCTCCCGGGGAGCAGGTGTTGGAAATCGCCCCTTCCCCTCCTGATCTCCTCAAATCCAGCGCCACAGAAATCAAGGATAATCCAGCAGCCTCTTCAAAATGAAAACGCTGAGCCCTGATTAATTCATTTAATAAGTGACTGATCCCCTCCTCCCCCAGCACCGCGGCCCAAGAAGCCATTTTGCTTCTTGCTCTCCTGGGCTGATGCCGGGGAGATGCCGGGGCTGCAGCAGAGGCACCAGGCTGCTCCCCCACAGCCACCTCACCAGCCTCACCACGTGTCTTGTCGTGGTCTCTGCAGAGGGGCCAAAGAGGGCAGCACTCCGTGGACCTCAGGGCCAGCTGCCTCTGTTGGGCTCTCCAGCCTCGCCTCTCCTGCACAGTGCCAAGGGCTGCTCCACCTCCATGCAGCCCAAGGAGCCCCAGCTCGAGGGGATTAAACAGGAGAACGAAATAGTCCCGTTTTCCAACCGAAAGATCAAACCGGTTAGAAGTGACATTGTTTTTGCAGTTCCATCTGCTTCAATTAGGGCATGGGGGTAGAGCAGGGGGGCTCCCAATTATCCTCATTAGAGGGGCTCCTCGTGCAGCCAAGCTCCAGCCGTGAGCAGGGAGCTCACCAGGCTCGTGCTGGTTGATAATGAATATATTCATGGCTGCGCAGCCTGGCCTTGCTCGCCTGCTGCTGCTGGAGCCCTGCTCCTGACATGTGCTTTGGGCACTGCTGGGAGATGCAGAAAACCTCTCCAAGCTCCAGAGCTTGGTGGGTTTTGCTGAAATGGAGTGTGGTCAACACAGCCCCACCACTGCTCGGAGTCCTGACACGGCTGCCAAAGCAAGGCAGGAGCCTAAATCTGGTCCCAGCACCCAAGGTGGGAATGCTCCTGCTCCCTCTCCCCCAGGTCCTGCTCCCCAGCTCCTCTCAGGAACGACTGTGGGCTGGAGATAACCCAGTGAAGCTGCCCAGAGAGGAGCTTCATTCCCATCCCCAGGCCATCCACCCCAACAAGGAGACTGCAGTTCCCTCCTGAGCTCGTCTGCATTTTCAACCTGGCTGAGCCCATTCTCACTTGGACCCAAGGACTCACCGATTTGAATTTGTGGCCATTTCTCTGCTCACAATACTGAAATTAACCCATCACTTTGTGTGTGGAGCTTCTGATAGAGCATAACATGTAAAAACACAGGAATAAGAAAATAATCTGTAGCTCATGGGTTTAAAAACCTCATTATTTATGTACATCCATCCTTGTATAAACTAAATTGTTCTTTTAGTAGGTGCTGGCTACTGATATTAGATTCCCATTTCATTTCCTTATCCCACCTGGCAGGTTCCTAGAGACATCTTCTTCTTTTGTTTGCAATATCTTTTGCCTGTAGGAAACCCAGGGTTCGTAAATGCAGCAGCATCGGGTGGAAACCTGACGTGCAGCTGCTGCTGTGTGTGTTTTGTGTGACACAAAAGAAAACCTGAGACGTGGAGGAATCGGGGCGGTCCAGGTGTCACCCCCAGGATCCTGTCTGGTGTCAGCAGCCAGTGCAGGAGTGTCCCTGCCTGCAGGAATGGGGGGCCAGACTTGGGGGCTGTGAGGAGGCTGGAGGTGGATGGGCAAGGACAGAGTGGGATGCCCAGGGGGAGTGGGGGTAGTTAAGGCAGACTGGAGATGTCTGGGGTTGCTCACAGCAGGTTGAGGATGCTTTCATCCCTGTAGGGGTGCCCAGAGGAGGTTGGGGATGTCCAGGACAGGTTTGGAGATGCTCATAGCACCTGTACATTCTTCTCCCAGGTGACCAGAGAGGCAAAGACCTCTCTTGGTGCCCTTGCCCGGCAGGGATTTTGTGCCATGGTGGGCCCCCAGCTCTGCTGATGCAGACAGCCATGCCAGGGGAGCTGAGGGAGGAGGTCCCCACCATCATCCTGGCCGCGGCGCCGATTGGCCCAGCGCTGTTGCTGTGGCTGTGCCCAGGCCGATGGCGGGGCCTGGCCTACAGCTCGTGCCTCCGTGCATGGGAATAATTCTCCTTAATCCTTCCAGGAGGCATCGCTGGATGAGACTGGAGCCTCCCTCTGGGAGCCCCATCTCCCTGGCGCAGAGAGCAGTGCTGGGGGAGGGACAGCCGCCATCCTGGGCAGGGAGGCCTCTGTGCCCCCAGCCACCTGCCCGCTCCTGCTGGGGCCACAGCCAAGCCAGCATTGCTCCTGCACCTGTGCCAAGGGACACCAAAACCCTGGGGCGCTCAGCGCCAGACCAGTGCCCTGGGCCAGGAGGGGTGTGGGGAGCAGGAGGTGGCAGTGCCCCCAACACCCTGCCCCTCCAGATGCAGCAGGAACCTGTGGATGTGGTCTGGGATGCAGCCCCACCATTGCAAACACTGGGACAGGAGACTGGAGCTCGTTTTGGAGAGCTGGCTTGGAGGGTGCCCCTGGATAAGTGCTGCCTGCTGAGCCCTTCTGGAGCCCCGCACTCCCTGGCACAGAGAGCTGGCACCCAGGGCTTTTGCCAGGACCCAGCCCCGTGGTGGGGCGGGTGACGCCTGCCACCGGCCCGGAGTACCCGGCACATAAACACCACCCCGGGATTAGGTCAGCTCTGGTCATCGCTCAGACGAATAAGTGGATCAGCGCAAGGGAAAGGAGGGGGAGGGAGCTCTGCTGAGCGGGGAGCTCCAGTAGGGACCTTTTAATTTAGGGGCTCATGGGGCCAGGAGCCGCCTTGGCGCAGGCGCGAGGCTGGGCAGCGAGCGCTGCCGGGGTGACTGGGGACACGCCGGCAGCAGCCCCGGCCGGCCCCACGGTCGGCTGGGATGCCCGAGTGTCCTCAAGTGTGTTTATTTTAAGGGATACAAAGTCCTGGGCCACCGCAGGGTCACCGCAGCACTCTCCCAGCCTGGCAGGAAAGTTTCCCGCAGGTGCTGGCAGGGGGAGGAGGAGGAGGAGGAGGGTGGATGGCAGCAGCTGGGCACCATCCCGCCGCCCTGCTCCTGCACACCTTTGGACCTGGTGCCCATGTGCCAGGAGCCATCGGCCGGGGCTGCGGCCACCCCAGAGCCCCGGCCCATTGTCCCAGGGTGGCCGGGCCGGGTGTGGGGACGGCCATCTGCTCCTCGCTGCCGACAGCTTCTTTGTTCACCGCCCAGCGCACGCTGGCGCAGGAAGCGGCTCCCACGTGCTTCGCCCTTTCCCTCTCGCAGAGGCACCTAATGAAATAAAGGATTTACTGCGGCGAGGGGGAGGGAAGGGAACAGGCTGAGCAGTTTGAAATGTCGTGCCTGGCCCCAGGGCTGGGCTCCCTGGCCAGGTGCAGGCAGGGTGGGTGCAGGCAGTGCTGGGCTCTCTGCCACTGCTGGGCTGTTCTTGGGGAGCCGCCGTGGTGGGAGCAGGCACAGGCAGGGGGATGGTGTCAGGGCCTGGGGTGTGAATGCAGCCAAGATCTGTGCACTAGGTGTGTGTGGCACCGCCATTGCCAGGGCTCTGACCTGTTTGTGTGGTGGGGAAAAGGCCTTGCATGTGCTGTGGGGACGGCTCTAGGGCATGTGGAAACTGGGAGCAGGAGTGTAGGGTATAGGTCACTTGGGCTTTGAATGAGACAGGAAGGACATCGTGCAGCCCCTGTCCCCTCCCTGCAGCAGCATGCCAAGGAGGAGCCTTGCTGGGTGGTGCCAGCTGTGAGCAGAGCTTCTAATGCTGCTTCCAGGCACCATGGATTCAGGGTTTTCCCACCCAAGTGAGCCTGTCCTTGTGTGTTATCCCCATGGCCCAGCACCCTGCAGAACTGCATGTTCCTTAAACACCAGTGCTGGAACTTGTCACTTACCATTGCACCCAGCCCCAAACTGGGCCAGGAGGATGGCAGGGGACCTGGCAGGGAGAGGCAGTGCCCCTTTCTCCTCCCTGCAATGCAAACAGAAACTGAAAAGGACCAAATTCCAAAGTTCTTATTCAAGCCCAGACACCATGGCTGAGGGCGGAGGCATGGGGACTGTCACCTGCGGAGGGATGGGTAGCTCGGGCATGGGGCATGGCAGCACCTGGTGTGCTTTGAGGGATGAGGGAGTGGATCCCTGTGACAATGGCCTTGCAGGCATGGACACCAGGACCTGCTGCATCCCAGGGCCCAAAGTGCAGCGGTGCCAGCCTGGCTCCCAGTGGCAACTCAGCCACCAAGAGAGCCCAAAGCAGCTTCAGGATGTAGGGTGCCAAGGGGGTGACACACATTGTTCCTTGCAGATGACTCCTCGTCAGAGAGCTGCAGCGGGAATGGCTCCTCCACCCTGAACCCCTCCACCTCCAGCAGCACGCAGGGCGACAGCGCCTTCCCCGAAATGAACGGCAATGGCACCGCAGCCCCCATGGACTTCACCGCCTCCGCCGAGGACCAGCCCATCAACCTCTGTGACAAGCTCACCCCTGCCCACATCACCCCTTCCTACCAGTCTGACAGCTGCAGTGCCGACGGGCTGCGCAGCAGGGTCAAGTACGGGGTGAAGACCACAGCAGAGGTACGGCCTGGGGTGCTCTGGGAGAGCCAGGGACACGCCCCACACCCCAGCTGCTCCAGAGCTGGGCACTGCAGTGGGCTCACCTCACCCCTGACCAGCTGTGCCACAGCCACCATGTGACAAAGAGCTCATTCATGCTGGGTCAGGCAATGTTTGCCACAGGATCAGGCAGAGCCATGGCCCCACCAGCCTGAGCTGTCATGGGGCCACCAGGTTATCACAGGCTTGCTGAGGCCACCATGCTCCCCCCTGCCCAAAGCAGGCAGGAGGTGACACACAGGGGAGCCTGGCCATGGGTTCATCTCTCTGGGTTGCAGGGGGGGGGTCAGACATAGAAGACAAGGAGAAAGGGCAGGTGCATGAGATGAGAGCTGTTGGTGGTAACCCCTGTCTCCTCTCAGTCCCCGCCGTACAGCTCTGGCAGCTATGACTCCATCAAGACAGAGGTGAGTGGCTGCCCCGAGGACCTGACTGTCGGCAGGGCCCCCACAGCTGATGAAGACGACGATGACCACGACGACCATGAAGACAATGATAAGATCAATGACTCGGAGGGGATGGACCCGGAGAGGCTAAAGGCCTTCAATGTAAGGAGAGCTCCGCAGGGAGGGTGAGCCCGCCTGCCTTCCATCGCAGGGTTCCCACCACGTCTCTTCTCTATTTGCAGATGTTCGTGCGCCTTTTTGTGGACGAGAACCTGGACAGGATGGTTCCCATCTCCAAGCAGCCCAAGGAGAAGATCCAGGCCATCATCGAGTCCTGCAGCCGGCAGTTCCCCGAGTTCCAGGAGCGGGCGCGCAAGCGCATCCGCACCTACCTCAAGTCCTGCCGCCGCATGAAGAAGAACGGGATGGAGATGGTGAGTGGCCACCCCAGTGCCCTGCCCTCAGTCCCAGTGCCCAGAGCAGCACATCCCTGAGCAGCCTCTCTGCTTGTGTCCCTGCAGACCAGGCCCACGCCGCCCCACCTGACCTCAGCCATGGCAGAGAACATCCTGGCCGCCGCCTGCGAGAGCGAAACGCGGAAAGCGGCCAAGAGGATGCGGCTGGAGATCTACCAGACCTCCCAGGTATGGCATCTGGGGGTGGGCGGGGAGCAGAGCTGGAAGTGTCCTATGGTAGGGTCAGAAGTCTTTCTGAAAGTCTGAGGGATTGCAGGACAGAGCCCTGTGGTGTGTCCTGAGGCCAGTGGGGATGGGAATGCTGGTTTGGATTGGGCACACTGCAGCTGCAGGACACCAGGCATCCCTGCACTGTCCAGCCTGCTGGCCACAGAGGACAGCCAGGCTCCTCGCTGGAGCAGGTCTGTGTTTCCCCTGTACAGGACGAACCGATCGCTCTAGACAAGCAGCACTCCAGAGACTCCACAGCCATCACCCACTCCTCCTACTCACTGCCAGCTTCATCTTACTCCCAAGACCCGGTCTACATCAATGGAAGCCTGAACTACAGCTACCGTGGCTATGGGTCCCTGGGGGGCAGCCTGCAGCCCCCCGCATCCCTCCAGACAGGCAACCACAGTAATGGTGAGTGGCTGTGCCAGGGGCACGGGGAGCCCACCCTGGCATCACCTCTGCCCCAGGGCACCAGGGGCTCCTGGCATCCCCACTGTGGGGTTGAGCTGTTTGCTGGAGGAGAGGCAGGGGCTGCTCCCACAGAGCTCCCAGTCCTGGCAGCACCTCTGCCACTGCTGCACAGAGCTGCTCCGAAATCCCCTCTTGTCCCTTCTGTCTGGTGGCTCTGCTCACGTCATCAGCAGGTGGTTAATTGTTGAACTGCACTTGGAAGGACGGTTTGGGTGGCACTGGTGGAGGGAAGGAGTGTCACTTAAAAAAAAAAAGGAGAATTCGTACCAGATTCTCTGTTAATTATTAACAGGGGCGGGCGCCTATCGCTGCCCTGATCTCCTGCTGGTATGACCAGTTCTGCTCTCGGGGATGGGGACAGGGTGGGGGGCACAGCCACAGCTCAGGAGGGCTCTGAGGGGCTGGGGACTGCCTGGGAGCAGTTGAGAAAGCAGGACTGATGCTGCAGGGCAGGAAGGTGGAAGGAGAGCATAGGCAGAGCTTGAGATTAGGAGCAAGTGAACAGAGCAGAGTATCCTGGGCTGGAGCAAGGCACACAGGAAGGCTCTGAGGTACCTGGTGACTCGCCCACACCTGGAGCAAGAGGTGTGGGATGAGACCAAGTGCTCCCTCTGGCTCTGTCCTGCAGTAGTGCTGGCAGGAGGGGCTGGATCCCTTCCCAGTCCTTGCCCAGTCCTCCTGCAATCCCTGGGTTGCCATTGCCTGTCCTGGTGCACTCTGGGCTCCTGCCCCAGCCCACCCCGACAGGAGCCAGGATTTGGAAGGATGTGATTTCCGGAGGCCTGAGAGATGCCTGTCTGGGATTAACTCTTATCATCCCTTCCTAATGCTTCTTAACCCTGAATAAAGATCCTGTCCCGGCCTCCAGCTGCTGAGACCTAATCCTCACAGCAATGGTTCCTCCCCAGAGCAGCACAGCCACCCGGTCCCCACTGCTCCTTGGGCTCCTCCTTGTGAGACAGTGAACATGCAGAAAGGCCCCTGAGCAGACCCAGGAGGAGCAAATAGGCCCCGGGTGCAGCACCCAGCAGCACGTCTCCTTCTTTCTTTCTAGGGGATTTTTAAACCTCTGTTTTGCAGTTGTCTTTTTCCCAAGCTCTTGCCCAGTCCTTGAGAGGGAAGAGCACTCTGCAAGGAGCTGCATTTCTCTTCCCTCTGAGCAGAGGCCCCGCAGGGCTTTGCTGCCCAGAAGTGGCTTCACCCTCCATCCCCCACCTCAGGCAATTCTTGCTCAAGCCCACTTCCCTGCTCCCAGCTCCTTCCCCCTTGGTGAGCTGGGAAACAAGCTCAGGCTCAGTTTACTGCTGCCTTTTCTGCCCAGTGAAATTGCTTTCGCATGAGAGCCTCCTCCTTCTCCTCCTCCTTCTCCTCCTCCTCCCCCACTTTGAAGCTCTGGCTCTCTTGGCATGGAACACTTCTGCTGGTGCTGCTCCTCCCGCAGCTCCAGCATTGCTTTCCTTGAATGCTTTCCATTCTGCCTGGGGCCATGAGCTTCCCTCCCTGCCACCATCACCAGTGCCACCCACCTGGACTGGGGGCAGCTGCATTCTCCCATCCTGGTTTGCAAACAGCCACAACACCCAGTCCTTGCTCTGTGTCCCTGGTGTCCCATGGCTGAGTCAGGCCACCCAGCCGGGGCTCAGCCATCTCAAAGCCTTTCTCCAGCATCACCAACTGCTCCATCAGCCTGCAGCACTTCAGCTCACAGCCCAGGGATCGGTTCAGTGTCTTCGCTCCTTCCCTCCAGGCTGCAGCCTCAGCAGCCTCCTCTCCCTGACTACTATCACATCTCTAGTACATCTCTTGGCACTTCTCTCCTCATTTCCAGTTGATTATGGGTTTTTTGCTCCTTGTTTTGCTTCTCTTACTTAGTCCAACATGAAGCTAAGTCCACTTTTTCCCCTGCCTTTCTTTCTGGGGTCACTCATCAAGATAAACAAGGGAAGCACAGCCCGTGTGGGATGTAACTCCCCATATGCAGAGGGAAAACCAGAACCTTGAAGGTGATTTTGATGGTGCAGGTGCCAACAGGAGCTGGCTTACCTCCCAGCAGACCCTCTCTTCACAGAGCTGTGAGCCAGGCTGCAGGACTGGATTTTTGTCATATTGGCTCTGAGACCTCTTTATAGAATTGCAGAATTGTTTGATTTGGAAGAAGCCTTGAAGTTGACTTCACTCCAACCCCCTGCCACAGGCAGGGACACTTTCCACTGGAGCAGATTGCTCCAAGCCCTGTCCAACTTGGCCTTGAGCATTTCTAAGGATGGGGCAGCCACAGCTTCTCTGGGCAACCTGTGCCAGAAACTCACCAATCTCACAGGGAAGAATTTCTTCCCAGTGTCCCATCTAAGCCTGCCCCTTGTGAGGTTGAAGCCGTTGCCCCTTGTCCAGTCACTCCATGCCCTTGTCTAAAGTCCCTCTCCAGTTCTCTTGGAGCCACTTTAGGTACTGAAAGGAGCTCTGAGTTCTCTGCAGAGCCTTCTCTTCTCCATGCTGAACAACACCAATTCCCTCAGCCTTTCCCCCTAGCAGAGATGCTCCAACCTTTGCAGCATCTCTGTGGGCTCCTCTGGGCCTGTGTTCCTTGCAGAGGCAGTGAGTGGCTCCTCTGGTGTCTGAGAGGGAACAGGAGCTCCTCGCGTTATCCGGGCACTGTGGGGACCTTCCAAGTGCTGCAGAGGTCTGGAATCACAGCAGGATGAGCATGGGGAATGTTGCTGTGCCTGAGCCTCCCTCTCACTTTTCCTTGCCAGGTCCGACGGATCTCAGCATGAAAGGTGGGGCCTCCAGCACGGCCCCGTCCAACAGCACCAGCCGGGGCATGCAGGCGGCGCAGCTCAGCCCCACGGAGATCAGCGCCGTGCGGCAGCTCATCGCCGGCTACCGGGAGTCAGCGGCGTTCCTGCTCCGCTCTGCAGACGAACTGGAAAACCTCATTTTACAGCAGAACTGACTCCCCGTGTCCGCATCGCTCCTCCGTCGACAAGACAATTTGTACCTGCTAGAAAGAGGCTCCCGGCGGTGTCCTGCTCAGGACCACCATCGTCCTCCCGCCACGCGGTGGGCACATGTAGTTTTAGAAGGTGGGATCCAAAAGACCTGTTTTCTTTTACACTCCAAGCACCTGGGACTTCAGGCACAAGGACACGTTTTGGAACCATACCAACAGCCATGCCTGTGGCCGACCAGAAGCCAACCCTGCAGCTTGGAAGGATGTGGGACTTTGAAGGGCAGAAGGGAGCCTGGGGAGGTTTGGGGCTGCAGATGTATTTAGAATAACCTTTGTGGACCCAAATGTTAGATTCCCATCCCTGGATAATTTCCAAGTCTTAGGTGAGCTGAATCACATATTTATTGAGAAATGGACCCTCCTCTCCCCTTAGTAATTTATTTTTCTGAAAATGGATTCTTTTGAGTTTGTACAGATTGCCAGTTTTTTGTCTGTCTGATCAGAAGGAATTTATTCCTGTGAAATAACACATTCCATATCACTACACTACTAATTTCCAGGCAGCTCTGCCTGTTTCTCTGGTGAACCCTTGTCCCACAGGGAGCAAGTTTGCCATCCAGCCCTTGACATCGAGGCTGCTCAGCCTCCAGTGAGCGTAGGTGGGAGCTGAACAGCAGCGCAAGCGTCCTGCTTAGGCCTTTGTTCTAAGAGGTCCCGTAGCAGCAGTGGGGTCTGAACCTCCCGCAGAGACTCGGCAAGCTCAGCAGACCTCCGGCTGGAAGGACATCTCACACTCATTAAAGTCATTGCAGATAAGAGAAGGAAGGAAGAAAGGAAGGAGATACCTGAGAAACACTGTCTTGCGGTCACCATCCGTACTCTACCTCACACTCCATTGTGGGCTTCTTCCAGGACTGGCAGCGCCGGTGCTGGGGGTCAGTGAGTGCTGCAGACATGGGGATCGTGCCGAGGAGGCTGGAACCTCCAGCTGGGTCCTGCTGCGCCCGGCCGTGTGCTCCGCTCCGTCTGCAGCCAGCCCGGGGAGCACGGGGGCTGAACCGCCCGGTCCCGCGGGGTGTGAGGCTGGGCGGCCCCAGGGCTCACCCCAGAGCTGAGCTGGAGTGGTGACCGCCCGCTTCTGGGCAGCATTGAGCAGCAGAACTGACAAAGTCCTCTCCGGGGCCCAGGATCCTTCCCCCTCCCTGCTCACAGTTCTGGAACAAGCCCACAGTTCCCAAAGTGTGGAAGAACCGTAGTCCAATGACCGTTCTGCCCTGTTTCCACCCCCCCACAACGATGCACTTCGTTTTGCTCAGTGCAATACCTACTGCCAGTGCTGCTAACCCAGGGACCTCGCTCCGGCCAGGGGTGCTGAGCCCAGCCCAGCCATGCAACATGCTCTGGAGCTGTGCAGAGACCAGCGAGGGTCCCGCTGCTCCCTGTCCCCCACAGCCCCCCCACTTGGCTGAAGTCCACACCATGAGATTGAAATCTGATAAGTGTAAAGCTGTTTTGTAGGTAGGAACTTTCTTGGTTTGGAGCCAGTTTTTATCTTATTTTTTGGCCACTCGGAGCCGGCAGCCGAGGGCTGCTGCTCCAGGGGCCAGCACTGGTGGCACAGGCTTGAGCAGCCGCTGGTCCGGCCAGGAGTGGGCCCGGGCAGTTCCCCTGTACCCTCTGTACCCCATGATGCTCCACACACTGGAAGAAAAACAAAACTTTACCCTACTTTTAGTCTCAGAACAGAAAAAGCTGCTGGTTCCTGAGGCCAGGTGTGTCTGGCCCTGCAGCAGAAGGGATCAACCATTGCATTGACTGTTTTCCCCAAACCTTAAACTTTCCGTAGCATTTGGAGAAAAGGGACCCAGCCCCTCGCCGCAGGGTGCAGCTGAGGGGTCAGTGCAGAGATGAGGTGATGGTGGCTCTTAGACCTGACCCGATGCTGGAGCCAGGAGCATCGTGGCCACACCCATCCCCTCCTGCCGAGCGTGGGGAGGGGGCCCCGGGCACGCCAGCCCCCAGCCAGGGCTCAGACTCAACGCTTTCCCCAGCACTTCAGAAACCTGCTTGGTTTGTCCACTGCATCTTCCCATACTTGGAATTTATGTAAATATTTATTTTTGTGTGAATACCATGAAGTAACAAACCTTTGACAAAATCTGTAACTGCAGCCATTTGTGAAAGTCTTACCGTTCAGGCAGGAGAGGCAGAGACAATCGCTGTCCCGGGATTCTCCCTCTCCGTGGTCTCCCACCCACGCCGGTGCCTCCCTCCTCGGCAGAGGCAGAGGAACCTTTAGCCATAAGTTTGCCATCAGTTTGTACTGAAACAGAGGTAACCCGGGGGCACATGGACAGACCACCAACAGCCACAGTTGGGTTAAGTTTTATTTATCCAAGTCATTCCTGATCACCTCTGAACCTGTCTCGGCACATGTGGAAGTTCAGGAGCTCTCACACGTGGTCAAACTGCTGTAGAGGACACCGAGGCCACGTCGTGAAGGAGGGTGCCCAACACCGCCCTGTCCCAGCACCTCATGTTCATACCTGCAGCTGAATGGTACAGACTCAGATTCCCAAAGCCCTGGTGACAGCCACATCTGGGACAAGTTTTAAAACAAACGGGATTGACTCCGAATTTCTGTCAGGGATCTTTTTATTTTTCTTTCCCCTTCTTTTTTTTTTTTTTTTTTTTTTTTTTTGGTGAGCCACAGCGTTCTGGTTCCTTTGGCATGAGCTCCACAGACATCTCCATGCTCTGCAGCTGCTCCGTGCTCCACCGTGGCTTGGCTCTCCCTGTGCTCCAGGACTGTTCACAGCCACATTCCTGCGCTCTCACTGGGCAGGACGGGGTCAGGAATTGCTAGTCCAGGTTCTCAACAAGAAGGAACAAGCAGGAGCAGAATACACCGGCTTTCCAGATATCTGAGAGGTGGAAGGAGAATGCTGGGTTAGCAAATGGTCTGGATGGTCTTGGGTTTGTTTAAGAAAAGCTGATCACTGGTCGAAAAAAAGAGATTTTTTTTTTTTTTAAATTTTATTTTATTTCAGCACACCCATCCTGCCCTGGATGTGGGGTTCCCATGACGCTGTTTCTCCATGGGAGAGCGTTCCCGGGGTTGTGAGCAGATGTAACTTGTACCTCCCCGATCCCAAGGGCCACTTCCCTCCCGGAGCGGCCGTCGGATTTAGTACCAGTTCATGAAAAAAAAAAATGCTGCTTTGAACTCAGAGGGTTAATATACTTTTGATTTGTAATTTTTTGTAAAACTTTTTACAAGGTAGCATAGTATTTCACCAGACACCAACTACAATCCGTCCATGGTCTGATTTTTATATAATTTAGTGGTGCTTTAGAAACTTTTGTTCGGTTGTTTCGGAGCTGCACAGCTCAGTTCTTCGCCTGTATCTACCTAAGACCAATGTGAACCTTTGTATTTTTGCTCCTAATTTTGGACTCAGTGAAAGTGTACTGTTTACATGTACAGAACTCCCGACCCCGTGTGTTCTGCCAGACCTGCTGTTGAAGAGGAAGCTGCCCCTCACCCAGTTCGTCTGCTTAACCCAGCCACAGCCTCACCCACCCACCGCCACGCGCCCGCCCCAGGGACACCCCACCAAACCCACACACTCTTTAAGCAATTTTGGGTTTTGCACAAGCTGCTGTATTTTAATTTCCCCCCGGTAGTTTTACGGATCGGCTGCAATTCCAATCGGGAGCTGATCCGGGGCTCTGAAGTACCAGATCTGGGCAGTGCTGCTGCCTCCCCATCCTCCTCCTCCTCCTCCTCCTCCTCCTCCTCCCACACGGGCGGGAGGGCAGTGCTGCCTGTAGGGTCCAGCTGATGTGGGGGAGCAGGGGGAAACACTCCTGAGCAGAATTGGGAATACTTTAGGGAAGGGGGTGAGCTCGCCCAAGCCGGCTGCTGGCTTGGGGTGGAGGTGGGAGCGCGGTCCCACGGGAGGCTCCCAGCGAGGCAGAAGAGGCTCTTTGGGAAGCTGGTGCTTTCCCGAGGGCGCAGACAGAAAAGCGTATGGCACTTATTCCAGCTTCTAAGGTGACACTTTATTGCTTAATCAATTGATTCCTTTGGAAATGATATTTTTGCAGATAGGCACCTATGCAACTTCATGTGGCTCTTAAGCAGATGAGCACTTCCTCCTCAACGAGCTTGATAAGAGTTATTTGTGTTATATACTGTGGATTTTTCCAGTAAATGTGGCTTAATATTTTAATTCTTAGAATGTGTGTCTATTATATATGTGATGCAACTTAATTCTGTTCTGTTTGTGGAATGATTAGCACAGGCCAACTCCCTGTCCCCTCACTTAACAAAGACCAATGAGCTGTTAATCGAGCTGTTATCTCCATGGTATTACTTGCTAAATGCACTGATTTCATAAGTATGTGGAATCCTTTTTTTTTTTTTCTTTTGAATCTGTATATCATATATAAGACTGAATCTACTTAATAAACACTGTATAACAAAAAGGGCTTTCTCCTCCACTGTCGAGCCCCGCTGGGTGCTGCTGGCCCCAGCTCTGCCCCTCGCCCCAGGCCCTGTGCGAGAGGTTGGTGCCATCAGTCACCAGAGCGGGATCTAAATTTAGGTGTTAAAAGGAAGAAAAAAAATACCAAACCAAACCATCTCTCATTCCTGTTGACATAAGCTGTGCTTTCCATTCCGTAACAGACAGCGTGGGTACCAGAGAGAGCAGTGGCAGCACTCGCAAAGGGGGCAAGGCACCAGTTTTATGCTGAACTTATATTTTGACAAAATTAATTTTGTGAAGTGTCTGGTTTTTGTGAGAAAAAAAAAAAGAAAAAAGAAAAAAAAGTTTTCATTGAAGTTTGTGCAAAGTTCTCCCTCATGGAAAATACTGATTTTTCGTTATCAGCTTTATTCACTAAGTATAATAAACCTTTGCATCCATAAATGTTCCTCTTCAAGCGCTGTATAGATACCATCTCCTGGGTTGATCATCAGGAGACCCAGAGGGTCCAAGGGGTTTGCAGCTTCCATGGAAATGCAGCTGCCCAGGGGTGTGGGGATGCTGGCTGGGCAGAGGGGTGGGCTGCCCTTTCCTGGGATTTGCTATGGAGTGAGGCCAGGAGGACCCACCTGAATGTTTGTGCTTGTAAACGATCACCTGGGACAGCACATCCCAAACGGAGCACGCACAGAGTTCATTCCTGTCTGGCAGCACAGCACCAGAGGCCCTGTGTCCCTGACACCGTCGGATCTGTGACTGAGCCTCTGGCTGAGTTCTGCTTCCAGCTTTCCCAGGGAGCATGGGAGAGGGCTAGGCACAGGGAGCAGCAGTGCCAGGCCACACCAGCTGCAAACCAGTTGGCATCACCTGCTGGGGCTTCCACAGCCCCCTGGCCAGACTGATTCAGGATGTCCCCATGCCTGCAGATGGCCCCACCAAGCACGGCAGAGCCAGAGCCAAACAGCAGCCGGGCTGGGAGAGGAAAATCTGTTACTTGGCACACAAATATCAGAGAGAGAAAAAAAAGGAAAAAAGTGTATTGCTCTTTGTGAAATTCTGATGTTAATGGGTTTTGCTCTTGAAACCCCCAAGCTCCCTTATTCCAGAGGTAGCTAATCCTGATGCCATCACCACCCATCCCAATAAAACAGGGAAGGATTAAGTACTGAGTTATAAAGCTTGGCTAAGTAACAACTCTTCTCATTTTTTGCATTCTCTGTATTTAGCTTATTTAAATTATCCAGGTATTCTGTGTGCAGCCTGCCAGAGCCAGAAGATCAATGAACCACCAAAACCCACAGAAGCCTTTTTTCACCCCAAATGCTGGTGCTGGACCATCTGCTGCTCCAGCCCCAGCTCATGTGTGAGGCCATGGCTGCTGTTCTGCAATGGCAGCGCTGTGGAATGCCAGGGAGTCAGGGATTGTCACCACAGGATCTCAGCACTCCCACAGCCCCAGGCAGGAGATCCCTGCTCACCCTGCAGAACCCAGACACATAACATCATAATTCATGTTATTTCCTTACTGCCCAAAAAAGAGAAAGGACTTGGCCATAAAGTGAGTTTCCAAGTAGTTTCAATAAACTGTAATTGGTATCACATTTATGCTCTTGAGAAACATTTTTAGATCCATTTATCCAACAATGACGGCAGTAACAGCAGGACCTGCCCTGACACTGGGAAAAGCCTCAGTGCTGCTGCCCACAGGCATCACCCCAGCAGGGCAGGGAGCCCCTGTGACTGTGGGGGGCCCCTGCAGTGTCCCACAGCCCCCGTGGCTCTCAGAGCCTCCAGGGTGTCCATTCCCCAAGAGCCACACAGCATCTCTGCAGGAGCTGCACCATCTTCAGTGCTCTCTAAGTGCATAAAACCAGATTTAACAAAGCCAAGCAGCAACACAGCCCCTCCCCTTTGTGACTTGAGCAGAGCTCTGGAACAGCTGCAGTTAAAAGAGGGGAAAGGAAAAGCCACATTGCCTTAGAATGGAGGAGGATTTCAGAAGAAGGACTGAAAGCACACAAGCAGATTTTACAGTGTTTATTTTTCCAATAGCACAAGGGACAGACACGAGCAGGCCCCCCCCCAGGGCTCTGCCCCCCAGACCAGTCCGAGCTGAACACTGCAGTGGCCCCCAGGAGGCAGAGCCAGCCCCCTGCTCCGCTCCCCATCTTTGGTAAGCAGGTTCCACACCTCCGCTCGCCCCCAGGGGCACCGCAGCCCTGCCCAGGCCGGGGCACCAGGCTCTCCTTCTCGTGGGATGAGGCTGGTGGATGCATTGAGGATAAAACCATCTCAGGGACTGAACTTGTTCCACCCCTCACGATTGTGGCTGAAAGAGGAACTTGCACGGCTGAAAGAAAGTGCATGGTGAAGGGAGGTAGGATGGAGCTGGAAAAGGGACGAGAAGAAAAAAATGAAAATAAACTCCCTAAAATTCTTGCTACTGCCCGCTTGAATGAGCCAGCGGCTTCTCCCCCTCGCTGAAGCAATTAACTCTTAATTAGGAATTGCTCCAAAGAGGAAGAGAATTGCAGTTTTGCTCTCCCTCTCTGGATGCACATGGATGTTCATTCATCACCTCCTTGCAGTGCAGGTACAGCCATGCCCTGGGAGCTCAGGTGCAGCAACAACTGGCAAGAGCATAAATGAGCAACCGGGGAGTTGAGCTCGGCTCAGCAAATCCCACCTGGTCATCCTTGAGCCTGCACAGCACAGTCCACCCGGGCACCACGGGCACAGGGAGGCTGTGGGAACCAAGACCCCAGTGTGGTGAGCCTCACGTCAGGCAAGACAGAATACAGTGGCTCTGACAATAACTAACACCACTTTAATGCAATACTGCTGTAAAGCCTGGAAATCCAAGGAAAAAAAAAAGACCCCTTTATGCTCTATGTACATTACATCCATTTACAGAGTTGGCCAGTACTGTGTACAACATATAAATATATGATCAAACAGATGCAGAGAGGATACTTACAGGAGCCAAATAACTCACTTTATACATCCAAGAATGAAAATATATAAAAAAAAAGGAAAATAAAAAAGAGGAAAGAACACTGCTTTAAATGTTAGGTGATGGTCACACGGATGCACAGCTCGATGCTCGCAGGTGCTCAGCTGCTGTGGGGTTTCAGGTCCTCACCACAAAGCTGCAGTGCAGAGCTCACTGACCCTATCACTGAGCTCCAGGGAACCTCCAGTGTTCCACAGCAGTTTGTGGAAGTTGGCCAAAGGAGGCAGGCACAGCCGCTGGGCCAGTTCAGCCAGGAACAGTTCCCTGGCCATGCTTCCTGCAGGCCAGCAGAAGGCATTTGCTTGGCACTTGCCCCGAAATTTTTTTTCCTCTTCTTGCATCCTCCATGTGGGTTCCATGTGGCACATGGTGGGCTGGACATGGCTCCACAACCACCTGCAGAGCACATCCCTGGGCACCACATCCTGCTGTAGCATCCAAAGACTGCATGGGACCATCCCTGCAGGGCAGCTCTTCTGCTTACACTCACTGCACAGCAGCACTTCCCACACAAACCAGGAATGGAGATGGCAGAAGGGGAGAGTGGAAGACTGTAGGGCCTCACCTTGTGCAGCCCTGAAACAGCAAACACCATCTTCCAGTTCCTTTGGATGTAAGGATTTCCTCCACAGAAGGTCCAGGGATTGCCACAGCGAACGGTCTCTCCCCCCGGCGTCAGCCTCAGAGCACAGCTGGAATTTCCATGACAGCAGGAAGCAGCAGGATCGCTCCCATGGGGCACAGCCCACCCAGAGCAGGGTGTCCCCATCAGCAGGAATGAGCTCTGCACCGTGGACCTCCGTGGGAAGGCAGCTCAACGTTCCTCACCAAAACAAAGTGTAACAGCGTTTCTACTATGAACAGAGAGTACTTTGTGTACTTTGTGTACAGGCGTTAGGATCAGTCGTTATCAAAATACACACACTGAATATACAACCTGTCCCATGGCCATAATTTATTATCTCACCACAAGGCACAATACACAGAGCTTAGAGGGTCCTATACAGTCGTCGTGGCAGAAGGCGCCGCAGCCTTTGCACATGATCATGGCTTTGAGGCTGCACGAGCACTGGAACGAGATCTCGTCGACGCTGCTGCTGTCAGCAAACATCTGCACAGCCAGGGCCGTGTTCCGGCTCGCAGCAAAGTTCGCTTTGTGGGTGAGCTGCACCACGCTCCCAGCAAGGCCTCGGGGGAAAGCCGGAGTGTTGGATGAATAATTAAAGCTGGTGGAATTAAGCTGCAGCTTTGAAAGCTTCCCATAAAAAGCTTGCTTGATATTGAGCTGAGAGGGGATGGATGAAGGCTCCAAAGGGTGACACTGTCCTTTTCCTGGATCCCTTGAAAACTTAAAGAAGGGCCAGTCCATGACCAGTGGCTCTCTCTGTGTGTGCCCAGCCAGTTCCGTGGGCTGCTGGGCCACATCCCCCCGGTTCTCTGCATTACTCTTGGCTGGGCTGCCACACATCAGCACCTTCTCACTTCTGATCCCTCCCGGGGTGCTGCTGTGCTGCTTTGAAGTCCATTCCTCCCTGGCAGCTGGGATTCCTTCTCCCAATGCACAGCCCTTGTCCAAGGGAATCTGTTTGCCAGGGGACAAGGTTTCCATGGCTGAACTGTGTTCCAAAGCCCTGGAGTGATGCAGCTTCACGCTGGGGCTGGAAGGAAAACCAGAACCAAAGAGCTTTTTGCCTTGAACCCCGCTGTAATTTTTATTGACCAATGCACCTCCTGTCTGATTTGGTCCAAGAGAAGTTACACCTGGAGATAAAAACTGAGGTTCTGTAGAGGCATTCAGCTTCTCTGGGCTTTCACCTGCTGTGACACTTGCTAACGGATTGTGCTGTGGCATCCGGTGGACCTTGGGCAACTCCTTCTGATCCTCAAAGCTACAGGAAGAAAATGTTCTTTCCCGAGGGTCCACATCTTCAGACTTCAGAGAGGCACTTGCCACGTTTGCCAGTTGGTCTTGGCAGCTTAAAGTTGAACCAGCTTTGGAATGTTTTTCTGGGACAGCCTGATCCTCTACACCAGATAATATTGCTCCTGATCCACAGGTCTTTTCCTGGGGATCTTTGGAAGATCTCACTGAGCGAACATCATCGCTCCTGCTTTGGGCACTCGTCTTTATTCCTACATCTGGAGAAGATTCTTTGCCAAAATAGTGACCGCTGCCTCTGTCCAGTTGCAGGGAGAGGCCTTCTGACTGCTTCTGCAGCACTGGCTGTGCAATTTCCACCTTGATGTTGACATGAGACACTGGGAGAACTTCTTCCAGTGGAAGCTTCCCCTTCAGCAGCTGCATCACCAAAGGGTTGTTGGTCTCGATGGAGGACACGGGCCGAGCAGAGCTGGCCGGACGCTCGGTTTTCTGGGGTCCCCACCTCTGAGGTGGGGGTGCAACCAAGTCCCCAGAACAGGCTGGACTCTCTGTCTCCACAGACAATTTTGACCTAATACCATTGCGTTTCTCACTGCTGCTGTGACAGGAAGAGCCTTTCCCAGCCATCTCCCTACAGCTGACACTTCTGAAACGCATCTCCACCTCCACATTCTCATCAGCCATGTCCCCTTCCCAGTCGGAAGCAGTGTCTGTTGTTTCACTGTGTGTACTCTGTATTTCTTCATCGCCACTTCTCTTCAACTCCTGAGTCTCTCCCAGGGGCTGATGTGCGTTTTCTGGTTCGGTTCTGGGGCACCTCTCCCTTGGCTGCAGGAGTTTTTCAGAGGTATCTATCCTATTCTGAGAAATAAAGTCACCATGCACAGAGGGCTGCAGTAGAGCCTCTGCCTTTTGTTCCTCATTACTCAGTTTGCCATCACTGCCTTTCCCCGCCTGCAGCTGTGCAGTGTCACACACTGCAGGGATCGCTTTCTTCACTCCAACAGTCACCGTTTTGGAGGTATTATCAGCAACACATTTTTCCAGAAATGTTTGGGAGTTGTTATATCTAAAACCAGACACCTTCTCTGGATCATGGCATTCTGAGACACCCGATGACAATTCTGGTGGAAAAGGACAACTGGAGGAATTTTGCTTTACATCAGAAGGATAATCCAGCTGTATGGTGGGAGCACCAACATCTCCGAGTTTCACCACAGCCCTGTGTCCCATGGGACTGACCCCAGCTCCCTGCCCCCCAGAACACGACACACTGGTCACCACAGGAACCACACATCCCAGCTTTGTGCTCTCCTGCGATGCAGCACAAGATGGGAGCTCGGTCCTTGGGGCACTAAGGAGCTGCTCAGGACTCTCCTCCTGCCTCTCAGGAGTTGCATTGTCCAAGGATGACACAGTCAGAGAACAACAGAACGGTCTCCTGGGTGACCCATCACCAGGCTGAGTGTCCCCTGACCCTGTGGCACAGCCCGGAACGCTGCTCCTTTCGCTTTTTGAGGAAGAGTGATCCTGTCTGGAAGAGAGGCAGGAATTCACGCTGGCTTCCTGAGCAGCCCCTTTGGAGTCAGCCTTCCCTCCGCTCAGATGAACAGACAGCTGTAGTTGTGCTCGCTGTAGATCTGACGCACGTTTTCCATGAGCTCTCTTGGATCTCCTGTGCTGGGAACGGCCGCTGGATTCTCCTCCACCGCCTCCTTCATCGGAGCCTCTCCCCCCACCAGGGCCACCCCCTCCTCCGATGGCGGCGGTGGCAGCTTCGCGCTGGGCTCGGGCTTGCAGAGCACGGGCCTTAATGTCTGCGAGGGTCCGGGCCCCGGGGCGGCCCCGGCCGGAGGGCTCCGTGCTGGGGATGATCCGGGGGCAGATCTGGTAAGTGGGCTGACCTTTAACCACCCAGGGTGGTTTAATACGTGAAAGTTGAATCTGAAAGAAAAGGGAAATGTGGTAAGTTCTAACACTGCCCATCTCCAGTGAAATGCGTTTCATTTCACTATGATGGCAACTGCTCATCACAATTCTTAGCACAAAAATTCAACAAAAACCTCAACTTAGAAATGAACTTGGGCAGAGAAGCAGCACGGTCCCACAACCTCTGCTCTGTGATCTGTAAAGCTCAGTTCACACTAATATTGTTTTACCAGAGGCTGCAAGCAAACACGAAATAAGTTATTTATATTCACGTCTTTAGAGATCAAACTGGTCTTCTCTACACCAGGATGACTGCCCTGAAGCTACCAAAATGGGTATCCTGGTCAAAATGGAAAAAGTCAGGAGGAACACTGAGATTCTGTCCAAAAGCAAAGGAAAAGAACTCAGAAACTAGACAGGATAAAGAACACGATTTCAAGGTCTTTTGCAGTCAGTCAGCTCATTTCAGGCAGTGTTTCTGTAGCCACAGAAATGCAAATGAAGGGAGTAAGTCAAGGTTACCCTGTGCTCTTGTGCAAAGACCTTGGGATGATTTTCCATTCTTTGCCTGTCTAAATACGACAGCAAACCGTGGCAGTCAGAGGCACTTCACCAGCTCTACCAATGAAACCCTTCGACTCCTTCCCTTAAGATGGCAACGCTTGACATTTTAATAATGTTTTGATACTACTGAGCACGGCAGCCCTGAGATACAGCAGCTCTAAAGCTCTTTCTTACCCGGATGGGTGGGACTTTGGGCTCCTCTTTAGTAGGCTGTGGCTTTTCTGGGTGAACACTTTCAATTGTGTTACGAAAGGACTGACGATCTTCAAGCCGGGGCTTCTTTTCGGGGAAGGACGCAGAGGCAGCCTCCTCAAAGCTTTTCCTCTTCTGCTCCTTGGACTCCTGAGCAGAGTTCTCCTGGGGCAAACTGGGAATTCTGCTGGTAGCTGCCAACGATGGATCTTCTGATTTGCTGTTTGATTTGGAAGTCTCTGGAGAGAGGTGCAGTTCAGTACTCTCTGCCTTCAATCCTGCAGCCGAGGGGCTGGTCAGATCATCTTTCTTCAGGTCTGTCTCAGGCTTTGGCTCTTTATGAAGTGAGGGATCTGGCCCCACGGGAGCAGGCTCTTTGGGAGTCTCTGTGTGCTCAGGCTCCCTCAGTCTGTACAGGCTCCTCCTGGCCCGGCAGCGCAGGTCGGCCCGGGAGCGTTTCCGGAAGCGCCCGTCCCTCTGGCGTGTGGTCGGCCCGCGCGGCAGCCTTGCCTCTCCTTTAACAGACAGCTCTGTCCTGTTCTCAGCGTCCTCCTGCACTGAATTCTGCGCCTGGGATTCTTCCTGGGTCAAGCCCAACCTGTAAGGCAAACACAAAAGCCAGCTCAAAGCTAAAGCTCATCCCAATTTCAGTGTTATTGAATAGTGCCAACACAGGCAGAGAGTCATCAAAGACTCATTAACTCATCCTGCAAGGGGAGAACCCACACATTCCACATTGTTATCACATGGAATGAGAAAAAAACCCCAAAAATTTGTGATGGAAAATGTCATCGACTTTTCTTGGAAACAGAAAAGATGGGCTACAAAATTCTGCTGAACCCAGCCAATTCCACTAAGGATTTTCCCAGAAAAACAGCTGGAACGATTCGCCCCACAACCTGTGTTTTTCAAGGAGTTTATGCTGCATCTGCTCAGGTATCCACAAAGAGAAGCACACTCTGCCACCTGCATAAACATGGATAAAGCAGAATAGACATGGTAAAATTTCTCACTTTTGCCCATAGTAGTCCTCGAAGAACTTCTCTTTCCATTGCTCCACTCTCTTTTCCTTCTCCATCTCCTGCCGGATTCGAACTTGCATCTCGTGGGTGAATTCACCTTCATGGAAGCAAGAGATTGGAATTCAGTTCCAAACAAAACTCATTCTGCAAATGCAACCTCTAGTGTTTGAACTGTACAGCAGCTAAATATATGAAAGGCAGACCTGCTGTTAACACCCTGCTCCCATCCCACTCTGAATCCACATGCTGCCTGTGGCTCCAGGAAAAATCCTGTTTAGAGGAAAAATAAGTCTGGCACTACTTTACACCTTTACCACTTAATCCCGTAGGTCCCATGGCACCAAAAGAAATTGTATTTTTGATTTTAAACAAAAAAAAAAAAAAAGAAAAAGTTGGGGGCAACACGCAGCAAAGCTGTACTAAGTTCCCGCTAATTAACTGCAAAAGAAAACCAAAAATCCTACAGAATGAGCAGCTATTCCCCAGGCACCCAGGAAAGCAAAGGCACTCACCGTCAGCGAGCCGCTCCCTCCAGCTCTGTGCAGCGTGGGTGAAGAACTCGTTGTTCAGAGCGCTGCCACTGAGGCGCATCAGCCCGTCAGCCCCCACCTAGCAGGACAGAACCAGGACAAACAGAACACATCAGCTCCAGCTGTTCCACACTGAAGAGGTAATCAGGGAAGGGAAAACAGCTGAGTGCTCACCTGTCTATCGACTTCAGGCAGGAGGTAAAGCAGCTGCTGCTGGAAGTGCGACGGAAGCGCGTTAAAGGTCCTGGAGTTGATCAGCGCTCGCAGGTTTGTGTTGACAAGGATGGAGCCTGGGGTTTCAAAGTCAATATCCTCACCCCTGTTACGTTTCATTTGCCCTGGAGTTTAAGGACAGGCAAATAAAATTAACATTGTTGTACAGAAGTATTTCAGCATGAAATTTATGTCAAA
Organism: Camarhynchus parvulus; assembly: GCF_901933205.1. Classification (NCBI taxonomy): domain Eukaryota; kingdom Metazoa; phylum Chordata; class Aves; order Passeriformes; family Thraupidae; genus Camarhynchus; species Camarhynchus parvulus. The sequence goes on along the minus strand of NC_044590.1, from coordinate 7,322,592 downwards.
CTGCAATAACAAAAAGAGCAAGAGACATGATAAAGACTGCAGTATTCAAGTGTGAAGAATGACTCTCCAGCACAGTAATTAATAAACCCACATCTGGATTTTTGACATGAGGCCACAGTTCTGTCATATTCAGGTACTATTCTCAATGCTGCTCTTCAGACCAGCCAATCTTTTAAACAATTTTATAACTAGCACTCAAGGTGGAAAACCTGTCTTGTGACCTCAGGTCATCAAATGCCTCCTGGTACTCTTTTCTCAGATAGATATGGACTTCACCATCACCAGTTATTTTTCACCATTCAGTTATTTACCCAGGAGCACATACCAGCCGTGGGCTTTCGGATGCCCCTGAGCAGCTGTGGAGGATCCCTGTTGATCTCTGTCCTGCTGCGCAGGCTGGTTTTGCACAGGGCCAAGGAGCTGCTGCTGCTGCTGGATGTGCTGCTGCTCTCCCCATCAGCGTGCCTTCCTGTGAAGCCTAAATGCAAAACAACATCATAAAAATATGCAAAGAACAGTCAAAGCCCAACTGGGAGAGTGGTTTAACATACAGGAATTCTCTGTTACTAACAAATCTGCTATTACAGGGTACCAACTATTTTGAGTGAGTTAAACACACACACAACTCTGCAGTCTCACTCATTCTCAGCAGATGTTACAGAAATCCTCAGGTAAACAGTGATGATTGAGGACTGTCTGAGAGAGGTCTGTGAGGTTATCAGGACCCCCCCAAAGCCATGCTCACCTGAGGCAGACTCCATGTGTGCCCCATTTACTTTCAGTGGGGTTAACACCACCCGTGGCAGCATCACACCCGTCTTTTTCTTCTGTTTGGTTGTCTGAAGACCAGAGAGAAACCAAAAACAAAACAAAGGAATGAAGGCATTATGGAAGAGTATAGTAATCTTCTAAGCAGCATCCTCCTCAGTTAAAAGAGCTGCCTGGCTCCTCCTAGCTGAATCTTCAGGCAACACTACATTAAGGACTAGCAGAGAATTCAAAATTGTCTTCCCATACATGATCTCACAACATCCTGCCATTTTTTGTCCAAGGAGACAGACTCGTAACTATCTCTGGGGCACTTATGCACAAACAGTCCCTGTCATATCACCCCAACAGTAATGAAAGGTCCCCTGAAGGCTTCATCCACCCCATTAGTCCGACTTTTTCCTACCTGGGAAGCAGTTCTGTAGCTCTCCCTGGTAGCAGGTCCCTTGCTCTGAGACTCAGTGGAACACGAGGCGTTAGAAGAAGTTTCATCAAGAGACACTGAAAGAGATGAACTCTCAGTCAGACACAGAAGTAGATCCTGGAGTTTAAGGTTAATGTCACCAGACACTTACCATCATTGTCACCACTCACAGTGCTGGCTTCGTTGGACCCACAGCTCTCTGCATCTGCCGTGTCCTCCAGCTCCTCCCCTTCTGGCACTGACAGGTTCCGGGACCACTGCAAGGCATCTTTCTAGAGGGGGAACAGAACTGGGGTGGCTACAGCCCTCCCTCCCTCACAAATCTACACCAATGGGACCAGACAGTTAACTGGATACGCTTTAACCTTCAATTTTTTCCCTATTTTAATCCTTGATGCAGAAAGGGATTTTAAAGTATATTTGGGCTCATAGCGGAACAGAAGTCACCTAAACTAAGAGCACTTCATAGCCCCTTCCTAGACGAGTAACACATACCCAAAATACCAGGTTAATAATAATTAATTTAATAGAAAGGTTCGTAATATGTTATAATTTTCTATAAGTAATGAGTTCATATTAAAGACAAGCATCACACTATGAAAGAACAAGTAGCATCAGAGTGACCAAGCACTAAGTTTAGGAGATGTATTTCCTACTTGTACAATAAAAGCAATTTCAATGCCATCTATTTTCAGCAAAATGTGTAAATTCAACAGGATTTTCTAACAGCAGAAAAAAGATGGAAATGAAAAAGCTGAGATCAAGTTGATATTTATCAGGGAATCCAACAGTACAAAACAATGCAAAAGAAAACCTCAGGACCAGAAATATTTTCAATATTTAATATTACTGGAACAATAAACTAAAAATAAAAAAGTATTCCAGAGAGATTTTAAGATCTGAGGAAAATACTGATGCTAAATAACACAGAATGTAGTGGAACACAGAACAAGCAGCCAGAAGAATGAATATACATTTTCCCATCAAGATTTTACTTGTCACTACAAGCTCTTGGACCAATTCCTTGGTTGGGTGTTTTCCCTTGTGGCTGGCAGCAAGGGAGTGCACAGATCTGTTCTGATGAACAGCCACCTGAGCTGGACACCAGGTAGAGAAGTAAGAGGATTCAAGAAACAACAGTTGGGGTTTTTTCAAAGAATTTATCATAGATGGCTGAATACAACTGAAAGGTACAAGCTCCAAGGAAATAATGAATTCCAGACCCTCTCTCACATGATGATCTCACTGCTCATGATGCTCAGTGACAGGGTAACACTCAGCCCTGCACAAGGAGCAGAACTCACCCCTGGGCCCTCAGCTGGGAGCAGAGCTCAGCATTTACCTTGAGTGTGAAAAGGCTGATGCGTCCAGGCAGTTTGTAGAAGAGCCCGTCCCCTCCCCGGGAATTGGAGTGGAGCATGGCGTTGAGGCAGGCCAGGGGAGATGTGCCACTGCAGCAGAGACAGAGAAAAGAGAGCTTAAGAAATAGATTATCAAGAAAACAGCCTGAAAGATCTGGTTAAATGGGCATCCTTTAGCTGATGAGGGGAACAGAGGTGATGCTATTAACTTTATGAGACAGGCACTTCAGTCAGAACAGTGTCACTGGTTTCATTCTGACCTGTACATCAGCCTTGCACATCACAGCCAACAGTAAATGTGACAGCAATTTTAAAGCTATCCTTATCTGTTTTTAGACATTTCTAACTTTTATTATCTGTTTCCTCCCCTCCTCTCCTGGAATCCTTCCTTGTTGGATTGATTTTATAAAACCCCCAGATTTATTCAGCAGTAGAAAGATGTAACAAACTACAGACACACGTGTTACTGGAGTGTCTCCCTGATATGTCACTGACCAAACTACTCGAGCAGAGCTCAATACAAAGGCTCTGATGCTCTCATTTGTTAATTCCTACATAACTCCCTGGTTAAAGCCCCATCCTGCACTCACATTGATGGAACTGCTGTGCCACGTAATATGGTGTTTTCCAGTAAGTCCCACATGTACGGGCAGAAAGCTGTCTGGAAGACACATTAGAGCACTACTGACTGCAATCATAGTAAAAGTGAAACTGAAAACTGGACTGAGATAAAATATTTCAAAGAAAATCATTGTCAATTTGAAAACATAGAATTTCTGTTTCCACCCTGTACGTGCCTGGGTTTTGGACATTTCTTCACATTCCACTGCAACAGGCAAAGTTACCCTGTATCACTTTCAGATCATGTGAACAAAATTTCCAGCCTTCAGTCCTGTTAGACAGTGTTTTCCCCTCTGTGTTTACCAGACACTCCAAGCACACTCACCAGCCACAGAGCTCTCTTAAAACAGCAAACTAAGTAATTTTCCCCAAAACAAGAAAAAAACTCAAGCAGTTAAAACTCTACCAAGGAGCGAAACTCAGCATGGTACTGGGTCATGGGAATGTCAGTGCCTGGTATGGAACACAGCCCTCCCAGCAGAGCACCATGACCCCCCCAACCAGGGAGCCCCACTTCAGAACTGATTCAGAAGGAAAACCATGTCAAGGCACTGAGCTATTTCCTTCAGGAAATGGAGTTTCAGGAAGAGCTTCTATACAAGCACCAGCAAAGCCTGCTGCACATCCAGCCAGGCAGGCTCACTGCCTTTATCCTGCAAACAATCACACTCTGAAGAAAACAATCTTTTCTTAAAGCAGAGAATTAATGACCAGGGAAGGAAAAGCAGATATCCCAAGGGAAACCATCGACCTTTAAAGGAATGAGTTAGGTTTGTGGGATTTAACATGACACATGTTCCAAAGTCTGGTCTTTACTTACACAGTGTGACAGGTCACTTGTAAAAACTGGGAAAGCACAGGATAATTTATGTGTGTGAAGAGCCCTGCTATTATCTTTGGCAGGGGACAGCCTGTGCACAGAGATCTTCAACTGCCTGCTGAGGGAACAGGACTTATGTGAGAGAGTTGCAAAAGATTGATTAAAGCAAAGCTCCCCTGATGAAAATCCTCATTAAAATCTGATTTCTACTGAAATCACTGCCCACATCCAAACCAGAGAAGATCTCAGAAAGCATCACAGAATCACTGAAGAGTTTGGGTTGGAAGGGACCTTAAAGACCATTTTGTTCCAAATCCCCTGCCACGGGCAGGGACACCTTTCACCAGACCAGGTTGTTCCAAGCCCTGCCCAGCCTGGCCTCGGAGACTTCAAAGGATGGAGTAGCCCCAACTTCCCTGGGCAACTTGTGCCATGACCTCAGTACCCTCACAACAAAGAATTTCTTCCTAAAATCCAAACTAAATCTTCCCTCCTTTACCTGAAGTCCATTGCCCCTTGTCCCACCACTACATGCCCCTGTGAAAAGTCCCTCCCCAGCCTCCTTGTAAGCCCATGGAAGGTGGGTGTTCCAACAGTTCCAAATCTGATGCAGCAGCACACACCAGCCTCATGCCTCTCCAAACAACAGCAGGTCCCACACCCAGCACCTCTGTACACGTCACTGATTTGCACTATTCAAAACACCCCAGCTGTTTCCTGATTTCACACAAACAAGGAGCAGAAACAAGCCTAACGTTTAGGTCCAAGAAGAAATCAGTTTACCTTCTGTAGCTGGGTAAAGGACAGGTTCAGGAAATGCAAACACCACAGTGAAAAACAGTCCACAGAAACAAAGGGAGGGAGAAGCAAGACCAGAAACAGTCCTTGCATCTGGATTTGTCAGAAGTCCATCACTGGACAGCAGCTTTTCGTGTCTCTGGTAGTCAAACTTCCTTTTTTTTTTTTTTTTTGCCAGGCAGCAGCAACTGAGGCATTTGGACTATCACAGTTACCCACTTTCTTTGAGCTGCAAGACACTCTGTATTTCTACTACTGTCATGGAAACAGATGGAAGCTCACAGGAACTTAACCAAGGAAAGCAGTCTCCCACTTCTGCCCTTTCCAAGGCTTTGTATCAGGTTCTTTTCCAAATGAAATCCACTCTGAGATGGGCATCTCCTCCTACAGTGTCAAGAGCCACAACTGTGTGATGTGAACTGTGCTCTCCTGGTGCTCAAGAATCTGAGCACAAGCCAGGGACATAGAGAAGACTGTCTCTTCTAAAACATAATGTGTGCTCTAGAAATGAAGCATCAGAGGAGATAAAACTTAAACTGTTCTCAAACTCAAGTCACAATAGCAGAAACTATTGTAGCTGGGAGCTACTTATGTGAGAACCATGGGAGTGAGTGTAAGTACAGCACAATGCAGGGGCCTGATCTGCAAGAGGCATTTACTTCACAATAGATGGATGAAGGGACTCTGTATATTATCTAAAAATCCAAGAACATTTTCCAGTTATTATCAGTGCAAAAGAAACCCTCACAATCTGTATATAAATGTCTGTACTGTCATCTGAAATTACCAGGCTGAAAAGAGAAAAAGGGAAGCAAAGTGGGCTGGGGATGAGGCAGAACTGTATGCAGCAACACCAGCCTTCATACACTGCCTCCCCCATGCTGCACACTGGTTTAGACAAAATCATCAATACTAACCTCATTTCCTTTAGACCTTCAGCCTCTATGACCTGCAGAATCTGTTTTGGGGTCATAGGAGCATCTGAGTAATTTTCCAGCACCTGAAAAGACAAAAAGACCAAGTGTCATTACAGAACTGGCTTCTGCATTCCCAGAACTACTCCATCAGCTGTGGCCCAGACCCAATAATGTGCCCCTTCAAATTTGGTTCACCTGCAAAGACACACAGTAAAATTTCAGGCTAGCTCAAGATCCTGGTGAACATGGATCAAAGCCACAAAAGGCTTCACCTTCACCTCTTCCCCAACTAACTGAAATACAAAAATGGAGGAGAAAAAGCAGCAGAATTTGGCCTTGACCCCACCCAATGGAAGCTTTACCAGACTTCACTATACATTAGATGGAGCTGCTGCCACATAAACCTTCCAAACTGAACAGTGGTGACCTGTAACAATGTAAAACCTTTTCCTGCCTCTCCACAAAGCATCCAGCGGTTTTTTGTCACTAGAAGTATTACTGTGCAGCTATACAATCCAATACTGTACCTTCCTCAGATTACTGCATTCATTTCATCTTCACTCCATCCCAGGAAGGGAACCACAAGTTAAGAGTCAGAATTCGTGTCAGAGAAGGACAGAATTCAGAAAAGGACAAAAAAACAGTAAAGGATTTGGGAAAAAAAAATTGGCTAGAGACACTAAAAAGACTTAAGAGGGCTTGCCTTTGACATAAAATGAAGAAAAGCAGATATTAAAAGGCAACACAATAAATAACAACTCATCCTTTCATATATTATACCAATAATAGAATTGTCTCTTATATACAAAGAAGTAAAGAGGTTATTACTTTATTGTTTTTAAGCCTGTGGAACTTACTGCTCCGAAATGTCTAGAAGCAAAAACTCAAGGATTCAAAGAGAGGACCGGACATTTCTGTGGATAAGAAGATTATCCACATAAACAGGAAACAATGAGCAAAAATAAGCTGCAGTAGATGTAAACCACTCAGTTTCTTTGGGAGCAGATTACCCTACAGCTGCTGACCACGCGCCTTCCCCGGCAGCAGACACAGTGCTGCTCTTGGAATGCAAAGGCACCCAGCTCCACAGACCTGGGGCCACGAGCAAAAAGAGGCTGAGACAGGCACAGGCCATGGCCTGGAACAGGCATGGAAAGCAGCAACAGGAATTCATTCAGGAACTTTTTCATAACCATGGTCTAAATTGCCCCAGCATCACGGCCACACGATGCACAGCCCCGGTGTCATCTGTCCCCACGTTTTAGGAGTCAGCAACACGGTGCTGTCTCTCAGTCTGACTGGTGTGGGAAGCCAGAGGAAGGACCCAGATGCCCCATTTCTATCAGTGACATCTAGAAGTGAGTCACTGCAGCAGCCACGCCAATGGGACGTGAGCAAAATCACCCCAAAGCTGTGCAGGCCAACATTTGCACCTCAGACCATCTCCACAAGTAACAAAAAACCCAAGTGCAGTTCTGCACTTCAGCTGTGTGTTGTGATATGGCTCGGTGCATGGGGCTTGGAGCAGCCTGGACTAGTGGAAGGTGTCCCTCACTGTAGCAGGGACAAGATGATCTTTAAAGGTCCTTCCAAGATAAACCGTGATTCTACAAATGGAATTTCTCTAATCATATCCACCCAACAGGTATTCTGCAGATGCTTGAAGCTCACAAGCTTCTGAGAACGAGGTAGGAACCTCATGGGGAAGAGAATTAGAGAACTAACTTGAGTTAAATCCCAATGAAAACACAAAGAGCGTAAAGAAAAATCAAAGCAAGTGATGAGCCATATTCAGAGAGAGTAAGCTAATTAAATTCCATACAGCTCCATCACACTTTTTCCTCCCTCCATAGGTTACAAGGTCTCCATGCCTCCCTCCTGAGCTGTCACCCCATCACTCAGAGGCTGCAGACAGCTGACACAGGAAACTCATTGCTCCCGAGCCCAGTGAGATCTGCAAAATACAACACGTCTGTTCCAAAAAATCAGGGAATTATTCAAACCTCTCTCCAGTGACAGACACAGCAAGTGAAGTATGTGGCCTAAAACTGAGCACAAAGGAGCATTTACATACACATAAAAGAATCTATGCTCAGGGGAACAATTTCCAATCAAGAGCTGTATTAAGTATACAGAGCACTTAATGGAAGAACTGGAGGAGAGGATCCTGCAAGCTTTAGACACCAAATCCCAGTCTCCAGCACTGCCCCTACTATCCCTCCCCAACCTGACACTCCCAGCACCACATCAGCCCTCCACCCAAAGCTACAACTTCAATATTGGCTATTCCTTACCCACAAAACAGAATTTTCCCCCCTCCACTATTTACAGCAGTGGTAGCTGGGGGTTCCTGTACCCCTCATTATGGAAGTTTACATCGCTTCCTCAATTTACTGGTCATCTAGCTCTGACAGCACTTGTGGGATCCTGCCACGGCTTTGGGCATCCAGATGAACCTTTCAAGTTTATTTTATGGAACGTGCAGAGTTTTGGCTCTGTAGGAGGAGCAACACTGAAGAACATTTTTGCCTGTGATTCTCAGAAATGTTGAGCAGAATACAAAATACACCAGCACACGTCAGAGAGGGAAATTAAAAGCATTTTGACAGGGAGCATGTGTAAGCCTAGTGTGAAATAAAGATCTATTTTTAGTGGATTTACAATCAGTCCTGCAAGCTGCAAGTGCAGCTACGCAACTGTAGGTCTCTTTAAGTGGATAATCTAGTATGAGATCGTTCTATTTCTGGTTCATCAATGGCTCTAAGGTGCTGTTGAGGCTCAGACATCTCATGCACCCACCATGCCTGAGGTGCTGGCCAGAACACAGGTGAGAGGAACTGTATGAAGAAATGCCTTCCCCATCACACAAGGGTGATGAGGTGTATTAGGTGACTGCTTTAGAGTTACAGTCTCATGTGCTGCTTTGGGCAGCTTATAAACACTGAGTTTTTTTCACCTCTCAGAGTTCAGGATGTTTGAATGAGCTGAGTTTGTGCAAGGTCACATAGCACAGCCTCTGCCCCCAGGGTCACCTGCCAGGAAAGCATCCCTGCCATCTGCAGGGACACACCTGGTTCAAAGAACCTGGATCCCAAGGAGAAATGCAGGATGGAGAATGAGACCACCAGGCTCCTGCTGTGAAGTTCCACAGTAGCTGCTTTATGCCCTTCTCCAGTTTTTCAAGCAAAGCCACATGGGTCTAAAATATTATCATTTACACACAAAAGATGATGCAAGTTGCTGGAAGTCAGATGCTTGTCTGATTAGGTTTTCTCCTGGCAAGCAGTAAGAAAACACTCTAATAGCCAAAAAAATCTTGCTCAGAAGCACCAAGAGTTATCCTGAACAACCTCAGTACAAGACATGAGCCTCACTGGACTCACCCACACTGTTCCTTCTGAATGTTTACAAGCTTCAATACATAACCTGGGCTGGCAAAACCAAAACAAACACACACAACAGAAAAAAAACAAGGAAACAAATCACCCTCAAGCTCTTTAAATCCATTTCTGCAGAAGTCCAGGGGCTACACAGAAGGAATACATATATCCTCATGAGTTGTACACCACTGACAGGGGTGTGGGGAGGAACTGTGGGATCCATTCACATCCAAGTAGCTGGATCATCCCTCACCCCATCCCTGGCACTGCTGTACCTGTGGCACTGGGTCACCAGGAGAGAGCCAGCTCCTTCCACCCAAATGCCAGCCAGCCCAAACACCTCAGCATGCAGCCCTTAAATCAAACCTCTGACTACCTCCCTGAAAGACACTGAAGTTATTTCTCTTTTTTTAGATTTCCTACTTCATAACTGCTCAAAGGCTTCACAGAGGGAAGTCACCTTCCTCCCAGTGCATCGGTGCAATGACAACAGCATTCCCACAGACATCATCAGGGCAGAGCTGGGCTGGGAAGTTGAACCCTTCAACAAGGAAATTCTTTAAGACAAAAGGACTGAGACATCTCAACGGCCACATCTCCTAAAACCAAAAGTGACCAAATACGGGCTGATTCAGGGATGTTCAGTCCAGCTGCTGCTACAGCAGCCCAGCACACGCCACCGGCCCTGGGGCGCTGCCGGTGCACAGAAGGACCCGCACCGTCAGTAATTAAACTAGAAACTTTTGACAGCGGCCGTGCCCTCTCCGGAGGCTCCGGTTCCTCCCACGGAGCTTTAAAACCATCTGAAAGGAAGAGAACGAGCGGGACCGTCCCCGCAGCCCTGCCCGGCACGCACGGAACCGCAGCGGGACGGCGGCACCTCCCGCGTCCCACGCCGGGAGCCGCTGCAGCCCCGCCCGGCGGAGGCCGCGGGACCCCCGGCGGGGGCAGCTCCGCCACCGAGGGCCGGGGGCCGCGCTCGCACCGCCCCGGGGCGCAGCTCCTTCGCACCGGGCTGAGGAAGAAAAACAACCGCGCGGGAGAGCCCGGCCACAGCGGCCGGCGGGGGAACCGCGGGAAGCCGCGGGACCGGGCGGGGAAGCGGCAACACCGCCCGCGCCCTCCAGGCGGGCCCGGCCCCCGCTTTTACCCCTCAAGAGCGATGGCGGCGCCGCCGGCCCCGTTACTCGGGGAGGGGCCGGACGCGGCGGGGAGGCCCTGAGGCACGGCGGAGCCCCCGCGCCCCCTCCCTGGACGCCCCCCCGGCCTCACCAGGCGGGCGGCCTCGGCCCACGTGCGCTCCTTCTTCCTCCTCTGCTTCATCTCCTTCATCCTCCTCCTCCTCCTCCTCCTCCTCCTCCTCCCGCGCGGGCGGGCGCGGCGGGCGCGGACCGTTGGGCGCGCGGGCGGCAGGCGGGCGGCGGCGACCGGGGCGGGCTGGGCGCGGCGGGCGCGGCGGGCGGGGCGCGAGGCGGGGGCGACTCCGGGCGCTACGGGAGACGGCGGCGGCGGCGGCGGCTCGGGCCCGGCATAACAACGGGGTCAAAGGGCCGGGAGCGGGGCGGGGCGGCGGGGCCCGGCGACGGTGGCCGCGGCGGGACAAGGAGGGACCGGAGGGGAGGGGCTGGAGAGGCGGGCCTGGGGCTGGTTTGAAGGAAAACAAACCGAAAGGACCGCCGGGAGTTGTAGTTTTCACGCGTGGCCCCAGCGCAGCCCTGCTGTAGCCCGCGGACTACAAGTCCCGGCGGCCGCTGCGCCGCATGGCGGGAGAGGCCGCTGCCGCCGCATGGCCGCGGCGGGGAAGTGGCACCGCCCGGGCCGGGGGCGGCTGCGGGACCCAGCTGGAGCTGAGGGCTCGAGGCTGAGCCCCCGCGTGTGAGGGCTGCGGCGATTGGAGTTCCAGGATCCCGGTTAGCACAGGATCAATTAAGCTCGAAAAGACCTCTGAGATCAGCGAGTCCAACCTCTGACCCAACACCACCATGTCCAGCAGAGCAGGGCGCTCAGTGCCACGTCCAGCCTTTCCTTGAACACCTCCGGGGACGGTGACTCCTCCACCTCCCTGGGCAGCACCTTCCAGTACCGAATGACCCTTTCTGTGAAGGAATTCTTCTTGATTTCCAAACTAAACCTCCCCTGGCACAGTTTAACGCTGTGTCCTCTTGGCATGGGTTGGCAGAAGAGCCCGACTCCCATCTGGCCACAACCTCCTTTCACGGAGGTGGAGAGAGTGGTAAGGTCATCCTGCAGCCTCCTTCTCCAGGGTAAACACTCCTGCCTCCTTCACAGGACATCTGCTGCAGACTCGTCCCCACCTTCATTTCCCTTCTCTGGACATCCTGGTTGTACTCCCAGGCTTCTTCTCCCCACAGCATTGATAAAGGATAAAAGACTGGTTTAAATCAGCACCATCCACTGCAGGAGCCCATCCTGGACTGGGATTCTGGCAGGGTTTCACCAGCACTTCTGGTACCTAAGGTGCCACATGCAGGCATCAGCACCTTCTACTCATATACATATATATAAAAATAAAATATGTATGTGTATATATCTCTATATTATATATACACACACATTACAATACTCATTGCACTTCTACTCATAATTACATTTTTCCACTTACTTTGTGCAGACTTCTTTTTATGAAAGAAAAATAACATGAGGCACTGTAAAACATGAAGTCACTGAGCCCTGCCCAAATTAACAATGAAAAACACGTGTTTTGATAGATGCAATAAATCTTATTGACTTTATTACACATTGTATTTTAGGATCACTTTACATTCCTAGACAAAAGAGATGATACAAATAAATATAAGCTGTAAAACTATGGACAGAACTATGGACAGGTTCTTTTTCTACAGATCACCTAAGAGAAGGTGGAGGTGGGTGTATCTCCAAGGAGCTGAGAGTTGCCATTGACAGCTGTGCCCACAGAAGGATCCTGGGTCACCTCTTCAAAAAGAAAGGGGGCTGGAGAAGGCAGTAAGCACCTGGATCCCAGAGAGTCAACCCCCCACTGCACAGTGCAGCAGGCAGCACCAGCGTTCTCATTTCACTTCCATCTCTGTAGCTAATTATGGCTTTTGCAGGTTCTCTTTTTCAGTCTGTGTTTGAACACAGCAGGAACAGACCCCCAGGAATTCCACTGAACTGTTTAAAGACTGGTGCACAGCCCAGCACAGACAGGAGAGAGGACAGGTCCAGGTACTCAGGTGTTTCACTGAAGCTCCAGCGCTGCAGGTTCAGCCAGGACAGACTTACACAGCCCCGACTGACTGAGCACTGCCTGCTCTGATCTGTATAAGGCACCAGGTGCCTGGCAGAGGTATGTGTTTTAGAAGATTCAAGCAGCATGCAAATATTTTTAAAAAGGCGTTAGACCTAAGTTAAGGATTTAAGAAAGTGCTTTAATTCCTATGCTTCAGTGTCTGGTGGCACTTGCTCCCCGTGGCCAACTCCTGCTCCATGCCACTTTTTTTTAAAAAAAGATCCCATTATACAGATCAGAGCAAAGACAATTATGTTGAATGGTAAACATTCCTATGAAGAAAAGGTGATGGTGCAAGGCTGTCCCAGGGCCTCTTCCAGGAGTCCAGCTGGATTTCCTGCCTTTGGTTAACCAGCAGGAAGCCCAGATGGTTCAGATAACACCAAAGAAGGGCAAACTCGGCAGGAATGTTTCTTAAAAGCTTCAACCCAGAGCTCAGCTTGTTTTGTACAGCTTAAGACAATGTATCTTAACATCAGTGCCACTGAGCATCTGGTGAGGGTTAAGTCCTTTGGAATGAGAATCCAAAGGCTTCTGTAACAGGCCCGAGATTGCCCATGAATACACTGACCAAATCTCCACCAAGCCCCAATTTACATACAATGACTAAATATGCAGATTTATTCTTTTCCACTCTACTGAGTTTCTTTCACCTTGCTAATGAATTTCTACAGAGTTAAAAGCAGAACGTCTCTGACACTGGCTCATCAACATGAAAACAGGTTTGCACTGCAGAGCTCCATGGTACCAGCCCTGCCACGAAGGCAGTTTCCAGCATATGAGTTTAATATAGAATAGAATTCCCTATGGGATAGTAGCAACTGAGGAAAAATGTGCACATGTGCAGACACAGATGTGTCTGTGTATGCATTATTCACATAAAACATGTGTACATAGGTATGTACATACACGTGGTTATATATTGTGCTGCTGTTTCAGGGTTTTAAACCTCCCCCCTATTTAATTTCAATTCTCTGAGCACTTAAACCATACAATCATCTTTTAAAATGTCCTAGTACAGAAGATTATGTGCTGGAGAGAAAGAAGGAAGAGAGGGAAGAGAAGGTGATGTTATACTATGCAACAAAAGCCAGTTAAAAGGCTCTCAGGATATAAACAGTGCCTGGTGAAAATGAAGATTATGCTGGGTTTCCATGTTCAGGCTGAAAGAAATTGGTCATGTGCCTGTTCTCTCAGTTATAAGTAAATCCCTCCTTCTTCCACCAAAACTATTATATATATGTATGTGTGCATACATGTGTATACAGATATTAACCTTGTGGCCCAGGAAAGCAGTCCAGGAATGCAGCAGCCAAGTTGGTGTTCAGGGGGCCCACCTGGCCCACCTGGGCACCGTGCCTGCAGGATGCACAGGTGAGCTGTGCTGAGCACTCAGTTCCTCCTGCTTAGGGGGTCAGTAGAAAGGAGCTCTCCAGCCTGGATGAAGTCACTCCGTGGACACTTAAGGAGCACAAGGCAGAGTCCACACATCAGAGCATGTCTGCAGCCAGGCAAGTCCTCACACACTCACACGTGTCAGTCTGGAGGGAGTCATCAGCGAGGGAAAACAGGTAAAAATGTTCACAGGATGACAGCCAAGAGCAACCAGAAAAAGTAACATCCCAAGTCTCAATATACAGTGAACTAAAACTTACAAATGAGCTGTGGGACACTAGACAGGGACACCTTACTCTGTCCTTAGCGTGGAGTTCCACCTCCCTCTACCCTGCTACACGAGCCTGCTTTAGTCATAGGGCAGCTTTGCAATGAGACTGTCAAAAGCAGGAGTTCTCCCTCCCTTGTTTTCAAAGTAAAACCCCTGGAATTAACACCAGCTTCCATCACCAGCCTCAGTTAGGTCGGGTTCACTCCCAGCAGGCTCTGAGTGGGCTGGGAGGTGCAGAGAGAAATCTGCTTAACATGGAACAGGTGAGGCACAAGAGGCACTGAATGCTAAACCTCCTTAGACACCAAGGGAAGGGACCAAACTCCCAGGAGTGCACTCAAAGGCAGCTCCAAGGTCCAGTGCTCTGCCCAGCTGAGAGTCTGAGCCTGGCAGAGAGAGCTCTGAGCTGGTGCTACGTTTTTCATCAACAGTGGGAGGCATGAGAATATGGCCATAAGCCATTAAAGATGTCATATGGACACTGGGTTTAAATGCCAGGGGTAAAGATGGAGGCAAGAGAGAGGAGGAAGCTGTGGAGCTGACATGGCATGCAGAGGTGTTCCTTGACAAGGTGGTTCCTGTTGGTAGGGGTGAGGTCTGTACGTCAGCTTAGAGGGGCCCTCACTTATGCCTGTAAACAAAGAAAGGACTTCAGATTCTACTGCTTCCTTTCTAGAGACCACAGAGGTGTTTTTGAGACCCTTTTCTGTCCTACAGCCCTGTGGGGAGGCACAGCTGTGTGGTGGTGAGGACATGCTGGCCACTGCCATCCTGCCTGAACCCCAGGTGGTGATGCCAGCCTCTCAAGCAGGAAGAGGAAGAACCATGCACCTTGTCGAGTTTGAACAGATCCTCTGCTTTTTAACCTCTTTTGGCTCTCACTGTGGAGCTGCAGAGTGGTGGTTCTGTGGAGATGACTTTCAACTCTGTCTTCTCGGTGCCCAACAGCCAAAAAGCGCCGTGCAGCAGAAGGGCTGGTGCAGGAGGAGGACAGTGATGCTGTGAGGTGATCCCCATGCTTCCCATTGCTCCTAACACACTGTAACGTACCTCATGCATTTTTGATTTCCTAACTAAAATCCATTTCCCACAGAGGCCAAATGCTGAATTGCAAGCACGGATCTTCCCATGGCTCAGTGTCCCTGGACTGGCCTGAGTCAGTTAAACAGCAACAAGGCCATCTCCAGGGAAAGGGGCTGGAGGCTGGCCAGGAGCTCTCTCTGCAGGTTTGTCCTTGTCTCTGCTCCCAGAAGGTAAAGGCTGTTCCCTCCCTGGAGAGGAGTTGCTGATTTTATTTTGGAACAAGCCCTCGTGACTGTGGGTAGAGCTGAGAAGTGGGGGTGCCTGATCCTGATGCAGATCCCACTGATTTCCTTCCAGTTTTCGGTCTGAAGAAGCAAAAAATGAAAATATAAACAAGAAAACTTCTAACAACATCACCTGCCTTTCCAAAATTAATCTGCAAAAAGCTGATTTTTTTTAACTGGAGTTATTCTCTAATAAGCAGTTTCAGCTTTTTCTTTTGTCCTATGTCCTACACCCTGAAAGAAGGTTGTGGCAAGGTGGGGGTTGGCCTCTTCTCCCAAGCAGAAAGTGACAGGCCAAGGTGAAACAGCTTCAAGTTCTACAAATGGAGGTTGAGGCTGGATATTAGGAAAAATCTCTTCACTGCAAGAGTGCTTGAGCCCTGGAATCTCCATCCCCTGCTGTGCTCAAAAAATGAGTAGATGTGGCACTTCAAGATAAGGTTTAGTAGCATGGTGGGGATTCAGCTGGAGGTTGGACTCAAAGGTCTTTTCCAACCCTAATGATTCTATGTTCCTTTTTCTATCTCCTTTACTATGAAGCTCAGCTTCACTTCACTGATGACAAATGCTGACCGACAGCAACTGTACTTGCACCTCTCCTGTGGGCCAGGGAAAGTCCAACTCACCTGGGTTTTGATTTTTTATTTGAAGAGCTCTCAAAGGTTGAGGCGTCCACTTGAATCTCATCTTCATCCTGCAGAGCTGCTTCCAGAGCTGCCTGAACCTTGGGAGCAATGGCTGGACCCTCGTAGTTCCTCGTCGTCCGGCTGGGCGCATCCAATTCCAGTAACACGACGTTCTCTGCCTGAGAGGGGAAAAGCAGAATCAAAGTCTCCACGTTTTCACACAAACTGTTACTTTGCCCTCCAGAAATTTAATCTGAAGTACTTTATAAATGTGTGCCCGGGCACTACAAATTTACATCTCAAAGAAGAACACCCAATCCCCTCTGGAATCCACATTCCCAATCACAGGGTGAAGAGGCAAAGGTTCAACCACATGTGGGCTTACCCTGTACCGAACAGCTGTGTGATTCAGCATGGACGTCCTGGCGTGCTGGCTCAGGGGCCTCTTGTACCCCACAGCAGATACTGGTCTTTTCATCATCTGCTGGTTACTAGAGAAAAACAGACTCAGGCTGTTATACCCTAAAACCAAAAGCTCCCCTTGGAGTTTATGAGCTACAACTCCTCTTGGAGTTTATGAGCTACAACATCTGCAAATTCCATGCAGAAATCTGTTTCAACACAGCAGAAACCACCCAGGCTGCGTTTGTAGGAGCAGGAAAGAAATATGACAGGAATGCACTGATATTTTAAGGGTGAATGCACTATTACATGTATTTTACATTTAATTATTGGGTTTGCCTAATAGAAAAATCATCATATCTCAAGAATTCCCCTAACTGTACATTCGTATTTTATAGCACCTATTAAGAGGAATAAATTGATTTATTTTATCTTATTACACATCAAGAAGCTGTGAACTCTCGAGGGTCAGTTTAAATCCCCAGTTCAATCCCTCTTTTGTTCTTGACAGCTAGAGGGTTTCCTGTGACCTGTAATTCCATCCCAAGAGCAGAAGTACACTCACTCCAGACGGGTTATGGGATGTAGTTTCCAGTTGTCTTCCTCTTCATCAAGGAATGCTCTGTTCATGATCTTATTCTTTTCTTCCAAGGGAATAAAGTTTTCAATAATCAGGTGCCTACATTCAACCACAAAAATGAGAAATATACAAGAAACGTAATTAGCAATGACTTTCCTCACTGCTCCTCTCCCACTGATGTAATAAAACCCTGGAAAAGGAGGAATGGTTTCATTTTCTCATGGTTAAATCTTATTCCACAAGTATGTGCAAGGCAGTCCCTCCACTCCCTGCCCCGAGAAACCCTCTCTGTTACAGTTAATAGCTTACTTAAGTGATGGGGCTTACTTTAGCTTTAGTTCCCTGGTGAGTTCATTCTGGGTCTGTTCCATTTCCTGGCGCCCCTTGATGTGCTCTTCTTGGAGATCATGGATCTCTGCCTTCACAGCTTGCAGCTTGGAAAATAACTGGAGCACACAACAAGAGCCAAAATCCGTCACTTGCCAAAGCTCCTCTCACTTTGACACACAAGTTGATTTTATTCCCAGCCTGGCAGACAGGGAATCATTTTCTTTTTACCTTTTTGAGCTTTTTGGTCTTTATGTCCACCTCTTGCTGAAGAGAACTGTAGGTCTCCTTCAGCTCTAGTGTTTCCTCATCCTGACTCTCCATCTGTTGCTGGATTTCTCGCTCCCGACGTTTCTGAAGAATGTGAAAATATGGCATTAAAGACCTCAATTACCTTGTCATCTCCAGCTGACACACATGCTGAAGGGCATGCTCAGGATGGGTTTCCTTCCCCGCCTTTCAGTTTTTCATATCTCTTGCCACAGAAATACCAGAAACATCTTATTTGTCCTTATTTTGCTATTAAAATCAGGTAGTGTGAACAAGGCTCAAGCTTCAACTAAAGGAATCAAATGGCATATTTAGAATTTATTTTCTTTCCTTTTTATCAGTTTGTACTGGTTATTACATTTAAGAATCACCAATAGAATTTGCATAACAAAAAATAAACTTTTAGCAGAGAATAAAGACCCCTCCCTTCAGCTAAAGGCTGAACTGGTACTCTTAGAGATCTTAGCAATACTTCCTCACTTACAAACAGCTCCAATCAAGATAGGAGGTAAATCTTTACCATGAAAAGCTAGAAGAAAACTTTTATAAACCTTCATTACATATTTCAAATAATGACAAATATGACACAAGCCCTTCCCCCTTCTTTTCAATAAATTATTGCCATTAAACCAATTCTAGGGTTAACCCTGGGAAAACTTTCTGGTAATTTCCCTGACACAATGTTTTACAAAAGTTCAGCAGCAAGGCTTTTTATACAAAATTACAAATCTCCTTCCTTGTACCTGTTCAGCAATTTCCTGTCGTTTCTGTTCCAGGATTTTCTGCTGTTCATTTGTGTGATCCACAATATTTTTCCCTCCCACCAGCAGCTTGCTTTCCATTGTCTGAAAAGAAAAACCAGGGTCAGAAGTTTCTCTCAGTGACTACAGAGGGTAACTTTCTCTCCTATGGATACAACTTCTTCAGGGCAGCTCCCTTATTTAACCTTCTCTTTCAAGGCAGCTGCTACAGGAATCACTATTTCTAAAAATTCCTATAAAACTGTGGGATTAATGCAACAGTAACTTGTTTAGAATAAGGCACCACTGCAATGTGTGGCAAAGCTGAAGAACCAAAATGTGTGCTCCCTTGTAAATAACTTGTTAATGATCTGTAACAGAAGGAAACATTTTTAGTGCCACAGCTTGTGAAAAGATGCATTGTCTTTTACTGTGCCAATTGCTTAAGATCAGCACAGAAGAACAATGAAACAACTCATGAATATTGAAATATGTGATTAATGGTGGAAATTTCAACTTCTGGCTAGAAATGGTTTCTTTTAAAATCTTCCAACCCAAACACAAATCACTATCCTGGAAACCTTCTGTGAAATATCTTTCCAAATTGGGAAACCCTTTATTTTCCCCACAGCCTAAGGAAATTGCTTTCAAAGAGTATGACCAGGAAGAATTCTACCTTGATTTTAGCACTCAGCATCTCTGTTGCTTCTTTCTCTCGCTTCAGGTCTTCCATTTTCTTCTCCTTCTCTTTCAGCAGCCTCATCTTTTCTTCTGCTACCAAGCTGTGATCCTCGACTATAGCTTTCTTCTCAATCTCCAGCTTTTCTTGTTGCTCCCTCCAATAGTCATCTTTGTCATCTCCTTCATCCTCGCCCTCTTCAGTGTCCTCCTCCTCTTCCCCACCCTCCCTCCTCCTTTCCCTCCTCTTTCTTTTGCCAATAGACCGTTTTTCCAACTGTGCCTTGAGTCGAGCAATCTCTTCCTGGAATTCCCGCAGCAGAGCCTCCTTTGGATCCTCGTTCACCTGCGGCTTGTTCTTGATGTTTTTGGCACGGTTGGCATATCTCAGTGTGGTCAGGGTCTCCTCTACATTGTAAGAGGCAGGGCCTATATTGGCCACCATCACAGTTTTGGCATTGCCACCTAATGAGTCCTGGAGCAGCCTGGTCAGCTTGGAGTCCCGGTAGGGAATGTGCGTGCTTTTGCCATCTACCAGGGCAGAGATAACGTTGCCCAAAGCTGAGAGGGACAGGTTGATTTTAGTGGCTTCCTTCAGCCTCTCCCCCTGTGCTCCAGTCTTTGCCTGCCGCTCGCTGCCTGCCAGGTCCACCAGGTTGAGCTTCCCCACACGGATGTGGTTCTCTCCATCCAGCCCCAGCTCGCTGCACTCGATCGTGATCTGGAAGATGGCGTGAGATCGAGAGCTGTGCTCGTTCATGTTGGTGGCACCGACAGAGCGGTTCTGGTTTCCCAAATTCATGATGTGCTCTATCTCTTTGACGCTTTTCGTGACAATGGTGGTCAAATCCTTAACAAAAACCCCCGTGTCTGGTCTCTCCTTCAACTCCAGCCGCTTGGACTGATCCTTTGATAACAAGTCTCTGATTTCTTCTTGGTATATTTCCAAATAAGACGCTCTAACTAAGTATTGCTGATTTTGAGATCTAGAGATGTGGGTGAAGATGTGCTCAAATGAATTGGGGATGACCCCTCTCTTCTCAGGATCACCACGCACCCCTTCCATCGTGTATGTTTTCCCTGTCCCAGTCTGCCCATAGGCAAAGATTGTCCCATTAAACCCTTGCAGAACAGAGTCCACAAGAGGTCTGAAGGTCTCATCGTAGAGTTCGACCTGTTTGGAATTCCAGTCATACACAGCATCAAAGGTGAACGTTTTAGGCAGTTCATGAGATGATCCCCGTGGATTCTTCACTGAGACCTGCCCTAACTTGACATCCACATTGACAACCTTCTCATAGGAAGCAGTTTGCTCCTTGCTGTTCATGGGCCGGCAGCGCACGACCACCCGCACGGACTCGGAGCTCTTTGCCTTGGACATGACGGCGGCGCTGTGCCTGCTGTGATCCTGCTGATGGATGATCCCCTGCTACACACCTGGAACAAAAACAAAGCAGGAATGTCTGAAGGCAGTTTTCTGCAGGGGACAGCTTTTCACAAAGCCAAATACTCATCAATTTGAGCAGCATTTTGCGTTCATTAAGTTGCAAGGGATTTTGAAGTACTAAAATAATGTGCAACATGAAAACCCTGTAAAGGCCTGAACTGAGACAGAATTATTTTACCAAAGGCTCTGCATGAAATGGTATCATTTTACAAGCTCTGCTGCAAAAACTCATCATCAGATCACATCTTTACAGCTGGTAAAGATCCTTTTCTTGACCCTTAAAAATGATAATAAACCTTTTAAGACTATTTATGAAAATAATATTTTGCCAATCATTTTCTTTGCAGTCAGGCCTTTTGTTTTAAATCTCCCCTTTTGAAAATCTAGGACAGCCTTGCTCTCTCTGGAGCACAAGTCTGCTATTATCTTTTGGCCATATACTTTTATCAGGATTCCCCACAAAAGCCAGCCCTGCTCAGCTACACTGACCTACTGACATCACTCCTGCTCTGGTGTTCCAATTGCATCAGGTCTACAGGACTCACCATCAACCTAAACTCATGTTGCATAAGCCCAGATCACAGATCCAACTCGTTCATGTCTCTGGGTAGAGAGGGAGGACACACTGGTGCATCCTCCAGTCACCAGCCAGATGAGCTGCCATTGAAAATGGAGCAAGAAGCCTGTGTTCCCTAAACTGCTAAAGCAGTCACTGCTCAAGCCTCACACGGCAGATCTCAATGGCACAACTTGGGGAATGCCATGCAATTTCTAATAACCCTTTTTATTTCCAAAATATCTTCCAAGAAGAGCCCTGAGGTCCCTCTGCCAACTAGAACTAATACAGACAGGGAAGCCCAGGCAGTGCTGGCACAGGTTCAGGTGTGGCCTCCCTGGGATGTGTTCACTGCTCCCTTCCCAGCCAGATCAGCAGGAAACAGGGATTTTTGTCTAATTGTTTTTCATTTGATAATTGCATGTCTCAGGAGAGCTTCTCCAACGAGGTGGCAGAGAACTGCAGGGCCAGAGCTATTGGATGGAAAAGGAAGCACAATTCCAGCCCAGTATACAGACAGTCAGACTGGCAAAAAGTAAAAGAGAAGTAACAGATAAACATGGTTAAGAATTGTACAGAAACCTCAATATGGCCTTGGGAATTTCCTCGGGTCTGTGGGGGGAAACTCTTTGCTTCTCACTCTTCCCATAAAAGCACTGAACTGGACACTCATTCAGAATTCACCCTGCACAGTGAGTTCAAACTGTTACAGGAATTTTGGGTAGTTATTGAATAAAACCATTTCACTCCTAATTGACAGCTCCAGATAAAGGTGACCTTCTTGTTTGACCCACAGCAAACACGAATTCTGGAGCACAAACATAGAAAGAATAAGTAAAACGAGGACAAATCTTGGCAGAATCACAAAGAACAACTCTCCCTCTGTTCATCCTGAGGACTTGTATACATTAACACACGCTTCCCCTTCCACGCTCCGAGAGACATTCCAGTAATTCAAGTTCACAAGAGACAATTTTCTGACAAGGTCACATGACAACCACTGTGTCACGTATCTGCATGTCCACACTGGCAAATGCTCCAACTAGGCACAAGTTCTGACAAGGAGAGCATGGATTTATTTTATATATTGGATATCTAAAATACTATTCTGATGAGAAGCGCTGCTTTTGTAAGCAACTATGACAAATATTAAGTAGTAGTAATCTTGCCAGAGGTACACCTTGAACAAAAATTATGTTGCACATTTGCTGCTCCTCTGGGTGTACCTCCTCACCATCAGCTTTTGACACCTTTCCCTACTTCACTTGCAAGTCTCTTTTTATAGTCACAAACAACTGATTTTACCCCTGATGTGGGCTATTTTCATAACAACCCATCCTGAATCATCTCCAATTATTTTAGCTACTGTGGTGAAGTTTACTGGAAGCATAACAAATTATGGTTCTTCTCAGATTTATCCAAGTGTGTAACTGGAAAATAAAACCAATTAGCTGGCAGTGTTTGTATTCCCCAGAAACTCCTGGGCAATGTTTGAACTGCCAAAGTGGCTGGATATGAATGGCCAGAAAGCTGGGAATGCTGCTGTGCCACCCACTCTTTTCCATCAAAGATGGGAATTTTTTCATGAAATAATTTCAGCCTAAAGTGACCTGGGCCAGGTCCCTGCAAGTCAAGGTCAAGGTCAAGGTTGAGATGGATGCATTTGCAAATGTGCCCCTGGTGACCAGGAGGGGAGGATGGGCAGAAATTGAAGCATTTTTATTCATTTCAGTCAACACAAGGTTTATGCCTGAAAAAATGAGCAATGCCACAACCTGAATACAAGCTGGGGCAACCACTTTTCCTCAGAAACTTGCAGGATTGGGGGGTGCTGTCTTGGACAGCTGTGCCCCAGACATTGTGCCCACCCATGCCACCTGCCCTGACAGGTGACATCCTGAAGCTGCTCTGCCTCCTGCCTTAAACACCTCTGAAAGATTTTCTTGGAACTGCCCAAACCCTTCCCTTGCATCTCCGCACATCCCGAGGTACCACTCAAAACATTCCATTGCTTCTCGCCGTTCAAATCTTTCAAATATTTGTGGTTTCATAATGTCACGGTTGAATTGTGTCCTTCCCTCCCTCCCAAGCCAAGCCATCCTTGGCGCTGCTGTTTTCCTCTCGCCTCCCTGCCAAACGCTCCGCAGGCCGGGCAGGATACCCCGGTGCTGCCGCTGGAGCCGGGCCGGCGGTGCCACCTGCGAGCCCTGATTTCACTCGGCGTCTGGGGTCACCTGTGGTCACCTGTCACCGCTGTCACCTCAGCACGGCACCCCACCGGTGTTCCCTCCCCCGGGGAGCCGCGGATTCACCCGAGCATCACCCACCGCCCTCGCGGCTGCGGCACCGGGCGCTGCAGGGAGGGGAGCCCGGGGACAGCGGGGAGAGGGGGAAGGACCGCCGGGGAGAAGCACCGGGAGCGGGGGACACCCACCCGAACGGCGCCACCCGCCCGCGGCATCGCCCCCGCAGCCCGGCCGCGGGCGGCTCCCGCCGCCTCCCGCGCCCGCTGTCCCGGCCGTGCCCACGGCTGGCACCGGGAGCACCGGGGACACGGGGCTGGCAGCGGCCCGCGGGGTGCCAGCCCGGAGGGGTCGGGGATGCTCGGGGCGGGGTGCGGGCGCGGTGCGGGGCCGGGCCGGACTCACCTGCGCCGTCACCATGGAGCCGCCCGGGCGCTCCTCCCGCGGCCCCGGAAGCGGCGCGGCCGCTCCGCCCGCCCGTGACGCGCTTCCCTGGCAACGGGCGCGCCCGCCCCGCGCCGCCCGGCCCGGATGGGCCCGGACAAAGGGACCCCGCCGCGGGCATCCCGCACACCGCCAATCCCGAAAATGCCGGGATTGCCCCAGTCCGGACAAAGGGGCCCCGCCGCGGGCATCCCGCACACCGGCAATCCCGAAAATGCCGGGATTGCCCCAGTCCGGACAAAGGGACCCCGCCGCGGGCATCCCGCACACCGTTAATCCCGAAAATGCCGGGATTGCCCCAGTCCGGACAAAGGGACCCCGCCGCGGGCATCCCGCACACCGCCAATCCCGAAAATGCCGGGATTGCCCCAGTCCGGACAAAGGGGCCCCGCCGCGGGCATCCCGCACACCGCCAGTCCTGAAAATGCCGGGACTGCCCCAGCCGGGAGGGTCTCCGCCACAGCCAGGCTGGGGTTTTTTAAATCCTCCAAAGCTCGGGAGTATTTCCAAGGAGAAAAAGACCATCGTAAAGAAAATATTTAAGTGTCAAAGCTCCTTAATCAGAGCTTTCTGGATCGCAGCAGTGCAGTGGAGGCTGCAGCTCTGGTACCAGACTCCTGCAATGTAGGAAGGAATATTGGTGCACTACGAGTGAATACAAAATCAAGTTTTTATTAGTACAAAAAATACCTTATTTAAAAAAACAGAAAAGAAACACCCCATCCCAACATTTTGTTTTAATACTTTTTCTTCCCAACACTGCGGGCAAAGGCTTCCCCTCCTCCACAGCAAGGCAAGGCAGCCCCAAGGGAATCGCCCAAGATCAGTAAACTGTATGGCACAAGGAGGTTCAGTCTTCAAAAGCCCAGCTTCCAAAGGCCCTAAAACAGATAATTTTCACCCAAATCCCATGATTTTTAAAGCCAGCCCTGAGGAAACAAGAGATGAGTTTTTGCCACCCTGACACCTGGGGGACCTTCTCATTTTGCCCATTTTTTCTCACTCCCCTGAGCCCTCAAACTCCTTCAAAGCTCAGAAACATTTCAAGGAGGAAAAGATCACCATAAAGAGAGACATTTGGAGTAAACTGCTCATAACAGCTTTGCCTGGACTGCAGCAGTGCACTGGAGGCAGCAGCTCTGGTATCACAGACTCACCCAAGAGGCATTTCAGAAAATTGAACCATTCTGTACTCAGTCTTTGGACCAGAAAATGAAGTCACAGAAGCATCAGAAGGCGTTGTTCAAGTTGAGTCTCACCATGTTGGGATTATCAGTGTTACCAGCATCAAACCACACCAGGCCAAACAGAGGGCTTTGGGCTGTTGCTTCCCCATCAATGAATAATTTTCCAGAGTTACCTGCACTGGGAACTGCCCCAGTCAAGGGTAATGTTCTCAGAGAGGTTATCTTATAAAGTACAAAAACAAAACAATACCATAGACCCAAGTATGACATACCTAACCCCACTACAGCTATTTCAATAACCTTGGCTCAAAGTTTCTCTTCTACCACAGACCTCACTGACATCAACAGCTACAAAGCTACGAGCCCTCAATCTCCAGTCCTGGCCTGGCTGTGACAGATCTCCTCCCATGTCCTGCACACACCTTGCCCCAGGCTGATGCAGAGAGGCTGAACAGGCAGCTGCCATGTCACACCATGTCCCACTGCACTCCTCCAGCACCACCAAAGAGATCCAGAGCCCCAGAGCATGGAGTATGGAATCTCTTTGGACAGGAGAAGGGACACTGAGGCACTGTGGTGACACAGGTCTGGTAAGACAGCTGTGGTCCTTGATAAACCCCAGAGCTTTTCCAGTCCTGAGCTTCACCTTGCACACCCTTTCCAGGGAACCTGATATGCCTGACAGAAGTTTTACACTCAAAGAGAACCAATTATGGTCAGTTTTGGACATGAAGCTTCAAACACCTCCAGGTGAGAGTTAAGAATTAATAGAGAAAGTAAAGAGGAGGAAATCTGAGCAGCAGCTTCATCATGATTGCTGGTGAATCCCAAGTAGTGAGAACTGAGAACTATAAAAGCTACATCTTAAAAAACTATACATAGTTTATAGTTTCCTATAAACCACAGGATTTAAATTCCTATCTGAGCTCACACTGGAAACACAGGAGAGACCAGACAGAACAGTCTGGAAGGGACTGTGAGGAGCATTGGAGGGCAGGAGCTCTCCCACAGCCCAGCAATGACTGCCCACAGGGAATGCTGCAGCACCAAGGACCCAGCCCAGAGCCCTGGAACCAGGGAGCTCCTCCTCCTCCTCCTCCTTTGGTCAGAACTCATCCCGCAGCCTTGGTGGGTGGTCCATGCCAAAAAACGAGGAGGGTTTCCCATGGATGTCACGTTCTCTTTTCACAAAGGCAGTGAAGGAAGAGACACAGTTCCCGATGAAGTGATCGGACTGGCCAAGGATGTACAGATCAATCTGAGGCACTTCTGGCTGCAAGCTGACAACCTTGAGCTGCAGAGAAACGAGGAGAGCAGATGAATCCAGTCAGCTATTATCACAATCCAATGCCTTGGCATAATGTTAGAAATGGAATACACAACAGAAAGAGAGTGAGTTTTGTCTTTCTCTGCCCTATAACTCATTTATGATTAGATCAATGTCAGAGCATTTCTGAAAATCACTTAGGTTTATTTAATTTAAACCCTTTTCATGGAAATATTTACTATCATGCCAGACAATGCTCTTCAATCTCCCGGGGAAAAAAAAAAGACTTTTACAGGATAATTTTTATTGCTATGAGCCAAATTCACTTTGAGATGCCAATATTTGGCTGTGAATAACCTATTCCACAACTGCCTGTCTGCTATCCATGACAGCCTTGGGCCAGAAGCCAAGGAAGGCTTTTATCCAAGCACTCCTGCTAGAAGAGGTTTCTGGAACACTCACCTTTCCCTGGAAGAACTGCTGTATTTCTGTTGTGTAGGGCTCGGAATCAGTAGCAATATAAACAGATTTAGCTTCAATCTTTGCCACCCAGAGCTTGAGAGCCCGTTTGATCTCTTGGAGGTCTGGCAGGCACATGTCCATGGTGAGAGGCACCGCAGCACTGCGGTCGTAGCCCACGCACTGCGGTGAAGCCATGAAGTGTGGCCCAGCTGTCCCATCCTTTAACATGTTGCAGGCATTTTTCTATTGGAAGAGGAAAAGAGAATCACAGAACCATCAAAGTTGAAGATCTCTGAGATTATAAACTCCAAACTTTGAACAGATACCACATGCCCACTAAACCTTATCAGAAAGTGCCACCTCTACTTGTGTTCTGGACACTTCCATGAATGGCAATTCCACCGTGGCCCTGGGCAGGCTGGACCAGTGCTCCATCACTTGTTCAGTGAATAATTTTCCCCTAATATTCAACCTGAACCTCCCCTGGTGCAACCTGAGGTCATTTCCCTTGGTCCTGTCGCTGGGAGGAGAGGCTGAACCCCACCTCACCACAAACTTTTTTCGGGTTTTTTTTGTACCACATTCAAATGAGAAAACACCACCACGTCCCCCACCTCTGCCTGTCTGAAAGAATCCCAGCACCACTGCTAACACACAGGGAGCTCCTGGATGCCAGTAGGGATCAGGTGCTGTCCCAGCACAGCTCCTTTTAGAGCAGCTTTGCCCACACCCCATTGTGCCGTACCCAGTCGGAGCCGATCCTCAGGTGAATTCCCACGTAGGGCCGGAGCAGCAGGGACTGGATGTAGGCTTCTCCCTTCTCCACCATGGCATCCGACCACTCCATGTACTTCTGCAGGGGCCGGTGCTCCTCCAGGACAGGGAACTGGGCTGGAGCTCCAGGTAAGGCAAGAACAGGGTGCTCAGAGGCTGGAAACCTACAGAAAACCAAACCCAGCAGGCTGAAACGTGACCTAGCCTGCACGAAGGCTGCTGTGAAGGGTAGAAACCAGGAACACCCCAAAATATGCAGCATTTATTGCTCCAAATTGAGATAATTGTATCTGGTTTGTCACCTAAACTGAAGGAATCTCAGGGGCTGTATTTTACCTCAGACCTTTTATCTGACAAGCAATAAGAGAAGAACCTCAAACATGCTGCCAAGCAATGGGATGTTACATTTTCACCCCAAACTAGACCATTTCTGTCAAACTTACTGATAACCACTAAAGTCACTCATGTCTCTGAAAACACAAATACAGTTCATAATCCCCAAGTGAGAACCAAATTCTTTTTGATGATTAATTACATATTTAATAAATACTTGATAAATTAAATATTCCTGGCTCAGAAGTCAATCAGCCTAACAGAGTTCATACCTAAAATAATGCCCACAGGAAGTGCTCAGCAAACATTTAATGGAAAAAACATTAATATTTTTAACTATATTACTAACTCACCACTTCAATCTCTCCCCCAAAATGTAAAGTCACAAAACACAGTCACAGCTGCTTTCATGAGTGACTCTAAATGCCCGCAGTGACCTGCCAGCACTCATGCATCTTCTTGGTACCTTTGGATCCAATGGTCCTTGTACGCAGGACTGAAGGAAATTCCCTTGAAGAGCTCAGACTTATCAAAATCCACTTGGAACTGATCCCAGAAGGGACCAAACGGATTTCCATCCTGCAAAGGAAAGACAAGTGTTCATTTAGTGCACACACAGAGCCTGAATGGTGGATGTGCAAAGATCCTGAGGTGCAAAGCAGGAGCCTGTTCCAGGATGGAAGCAGCTGGGATACAACAGCCTGTTTGACACAACAGCTCCACAGGAAGGAGATAGAGAAATACATTTGTATATTTAGCTTCAACCTTTGCCACCCAGAGTATACAGGGAAGTTCACTGAGAAGGTTGCAAAGGTTGTCTCAAAGAACAAGGACACCACAACTCCCAAACTTGTAGTTAAGAGAGGTTGCTTTAACACCAGCGGGAAAACAGAGAGCAGGAGATAAGCCACAGTCTCAATTAAATCTGAGGTGATAAAATCTACTTGCACAAGACTATCGCTGATCCCCAAGCACTTGTAGACAAAGAAAACGAATGATGGCACAGCATGCCACTCCACAAGTGGTGAAAGCAAAGCCACACAGACCGATTTGCGGCGGGTAACTCCTAAATTTGCGAATCAATGGCGACCTGAACGAGTCAGTCGTACACTTTGGAATTAAGCCGTGCCCGCGGGAGCTCACCTTCATGGGACACGTGCTTTTGTCCGCGCTTCTCTGGGCAGCAGCCTCGAAGCAATAAGCCACCCTGCTGCCGGGCGGCCAGTGCCGGGGCGCTAGCTGCTCCATGAACATCTCCAGGCTCACCACGCGGTGGTAGCGCCGCAGCGGCTCCAGCCTGAAGAGCTCCGAGTAGGGGACGTGCAGCTGGGGGAAAGCAGAGCCGTGAGCCGGGGCTCATCCCCGGGGAGCCCCAGCCCTGCCCGCCGCTCCCGCCCTCCCCGCCGGGGCTCACGTTGGTGTAGGGCGGGCGGTGGTGCCGGTACTCGATCCAGGGCGGCACGGCCAGGGTCCGGTTGAGGGCGCGGGCGAAGGCCAGGGCTCCCAGGAAGTGCTCGGCCTGGTTACCGAAACGGCCTGCGGGAGACGGGGCTCAGCCGGGCGGGACCGCGCCGGGACGGACCGGGCACGGAGCGGGGGATGCAGCGGGGAACGGAGCGGGGATACAGCGGGGAACGGAGCGGGGATACAGCGGGGAACGGAGCGGGGATGCAGCGGGGAACGCAGCGGGGGGATACAGGACGGCGGGGATCAGCGGGGAACGCAGCGGGGAACGGGCGGGGATACAGCGGGGAACGGAGCGGGGATACAGCGGGGCACGGAGCGGGGATGCAGCGGGGAACGCAGCGGGGATACAGCGGGGAATGGAGCAGGGATACACCGGGGAATGGAGCGGGGATACAGCGGGGCACGGAGCGGGGATACAGCGGGGCACGGAGCGGGGATACAGCGGGGAATGGAGCGGGGATACAGCGGGGCACGGAGCGGGGATACAGCGGGGCACGGAGCGGGGATACAGCGGGGAATGGAGCGGGGATGCAGCGGGGAACGGAGCGGGGATACAGCGGGGCATGGAGCGGGGATACAGCGGGGAACGGAGCGGGGATACAGCGGGGAATGGAGCGGGGATACAGCGGGGAACGGAGCGGGGATGCAGCGGGGCATGGAGCGGGGATACAGCGGGGCACGGAGCGGGGATACAGCGGGGAACGGACCGCGGACCGCGCCGGGAGATGAACCGGGGTCTGCAGCACCGGGGTCTGCAGCGGGAACCGCACCGGGGGATGCAACCGGAAGATGCACAGGGGGCCTGCACCGGGAAAGCCTCACCCATGCAGGGACAGTAGAGCAGGTACCCGGCCTCGTCCCAGGCGGGTGCCTCGCCGCCTCCCGCCGCCGTCCCCGGGAGGAGCAGGAGGAGGGCGAGGAGCAGCGGGGCCGGCGGCTCCGCCATGGCGGCTCGTCCGCGGCCAGAGCCCGGCGCCACCATCCCGGCATGCCCCGCGGCGCGCCGCTCTGGCGGCCGCCACCGAGCCGTGACGTCACTCCCACAAGGCCCCGCGCAATGGCGCCGCCGGGGCCGGGAGCGGAGCCGCGCTTGGCGGGGCCCGGGGGAACGGGGTGAGCGCGGGGGGGCGAGGGAGGGGGGCGGCACCGCAGCGAGGGGCGGTGGCACGGCCGTACCCTCCCCTCGGTGGCGGGGTCCCCTCAGGGGACAGGGGGGCGTGTGAGGAGGAGGAGGAGGATGCGGGGCGGAGGGGGGGGCGTAGGCCGGGCCCGCCTCCCTCCCCTCAGCGCTGCGGGGCGGGGGTGGGATGTGTGATCCCGCTCCACCGGGACTGCGTTATCCCCGCGGGTGGGGGTCTCCCGGTGGGCTTCCGAGGCAAACGGCGGAGGTGCCGGAGGGAGGAGCGAGTTGCCCCTCGCGGCCACCCCCCGGCACCTCCGCCGTTTGCAAGGCGGTTGCAGCAGCACCTCTGAATTCCTTAAAATTCCATATGATCGTTTATGCACCTTACTGTTAAAAACATCCAAATTCAAACTCTTGTCTTCTTCCAGGTAGCTTTGAAACTGGCCCAGATGGCCAGGCTTTTTCGGAGGGAAAGGAGCAGTTCCCCGGTGAAAGTGGTGGAGACTCTCAGGACACCTGCACAGCTCTGGAGCAAGAGGTAGAGAACATTCATCTTTTCTGGGACATATTTCATAGAGAGGTGGAATAGTCATGCTTTTAGCACCTAGTAAGACAGCTTGCTCTGAACCACAGGCCTCCTGCACCCTGAGGGGTCAGAGTAGCTGTCACACCACTCTGGTTTGTCCCAAAGTGGCACCTCAGCAGTTCTGGTCCTTGATTGTTCTGCTCTGACCACGTAGATTTAGCCTGCACAAAACCAAGTTTTGTTCTTAACAGGCATTCCCAAAGCTCACAGTGATATATTTTCTTGGAGTCAACCAGTTTCCCAGTGTTTTCCACCCTGAGGGAACCATCCATGCTATTTGGGGTGACGGTGCAGTCACAGTAATTGTCATTTCAGCTCTTCATAACGTTCCTTGAGCACTTTCTTGGGGGTTGGTTTGTTCCCTCGCAGTTGCACATCCTGCCCACAACTCGCACTCGTGTTGATGTGCAGCAGGAAGTTCCTCCTCTGAAGCAATCATGGAGTGAGGGTTTGATGCTATTTTAAGTAGGGTTTCTCAGGCAGCCAAATTGAGTGAAAGAGGTTGGTTTTATTTCAGCTGACCGTTTACCAGTCGAGCTGGCAGTAGAACCCTGTAAAAACCAACACACAACTCAAGAACAACCTGCTGAGAGAGATTCATGTAGAACCTCATCAATGTGAAAGCCAGAAGAGCTTAGAGGAGGTGTACTTTTTTGGACAGGAAACAGTTTGAGCTTCCATTATTAATGCATGAGAGTGTCAAAGAAAAAAAAAAGAGTTAAAAATTGCTCATTACAGTAGAAAACTTGCTGATCCTGAGAGGCAGAATCTGCCTCACAGTCGGAAAGTGAAAATGCAATGAGTAATCCCACCCTGAAGAGGAGCAGCATCCGTTGCCTTCCAGAAAAAGGTGTGATGTTGATGATAATTGAGAGCTTTCTTCCTCAGCCTCATTCAGCCACATCTGGGGGTTCAGATTGATTTGCTCTGGAGATTGTTTTGCCCAGTGCACCAGGTTGGTAGCAGAAAGGATGGGAAAAGAAAATACAGGAGAACTCTGAGAATCTCTGAGAGGGAATTCCATGTAGGCAGGAACCAAGAGCAAGTGAGAATATAAAAAAATGGGATGAGAAGTGATCTGCAAGACACATAGGGAAAGGTATTTAG
Source organism: Camarhynchus parvulus (assembly GCF_901933205.1). Taxonomy (NCBI): domain Eukaryota; kingdom Metazoa; phylum Chordata; class Aves; order Passeriformes; family Thraupidae; genus Camarhynchus; species Camarhynchus parvulus. The sequence continues at coordinate 7,290,640 of NC_044590.1, read as the reverse complement.
AGCTACAAATAGACACCTTTTATGATATTTCAGGAGAAAATACATCCAACACATAACACTGGCTCCTAATAGTGGCAAAAAATGCAATTCAGAAAAAGTTTAACATAGTTTTATTCAGGTAACAGGTTAAGGGGGAAGAGACAGAAAAATGTTATTGATTGGAGGTCCCCATGGCTGGGAATGCACATATTCACTGTGTACACAGGTGAAGGTGGCAGTGAATTAACACCAGCCTTCTGTGATTTCAGATGAAGAAGTTCTGCTATTAAAGCAGTTTGGTCACAGGGGGCTCCAACAGAAAACTGCACCAGGACAACATCACAGCCCACAGGCTTGAGTTCTGCTTGACATGGCCATGTTCTACTAGACCTGCCATGACGGCATTTTTCCCCAGTGTTCCCAACTGGATTCAAGATGCAAAGCAGGAGGAGGAAGAGACAGGCTGGAAATTAGTCCCCAGACCAAGAGGTGAAGAAACCGAAAGTCAGGGAAAGTGCCAGTGTGAACTATCGGAGCCCTCCTTCCCTCACGTGGACAAGCTGAGAACTCACACACTTTCCCATTCGGAGCAGAGGCCCTACAACTGCCCCCAGCTGCACTGTGGCAAGGCCTTTGCCTCCAAGTACAAGCTCTACAGGTAGGTATCTGCAAGTGCCTCTGCCCAGCAGAGAGGGGAAACCCCCTCCCTCCTGTGTCTTTGCTTGAATTTCTGAGAAGCTGGAGGAGGGGAAATACCCTTTTACCTTGCAAAGCAGTTGAGTCCCAGACATTACCATACTTGGCATCTCTTTAGGTGCCTTCCAGAGAACTTCAGCTAATGCTGTATCCTGAGCTCAAGCTGTTTTATGTTTCACTGAGGAGGAAATAGAAACAGAAAGTGAAGTTCACAGATGAAAAAACAAAATGAAAAGCAAGAATAGCGTTTGCATTCATAAATCCTGCTTCTAAGCACAGGGATAATTCCATGGCAGCTGTTGCTCCAGTATGGAGAAGTAGAGTTCCCATTGATGTAGTGCAGTACAACACAAAATAGTTAAACAGTGATGGCTGAAAACTTGAAACCAAGTGAACCACAGTGGGGGAGAATGTGAGATACCAAGGTGAAATCAGACCACAGTGGCTGTCAGCAGACTTGGGCACAGCCTGACCCTTCTGATAAAGTGAAGTTTTCTCACCTAGTGTCACAAACTAAGGAGGTTTTATTTGGCAGCCTCAGCAGAGAGCAGGAGCTGAGGGGAGACAGCTGCTGGGACAGACTGTAGCTTTTGCCTGAAGCGTTGTGCTTCTGTGCTCCTTGTTTAATGGAGGTAAAATGCCATCTGGGATTTTTGTGGCATGAAGTGTAGGACACAAGGAAAATTTTGGAAAACCAGCTTGTGTTCCCTCAGGGACTGAATGTTTGTCTGACATTTCCTGCTTTTCTCCCCTAAGGCATATGGCCACGCACTCTGCTCAGAAGCCCCACCAGTGCATGTACTGTGAGAAGATGTTCCACAGGAAGGATCACCTCCGGAACCACCTGCAGACCCACGATCCCAACAAGGAGGCTCTGCACTGTCCCGAGTGCGGCAAGAACTACAACACCAAACTGGGCTTCAGGCGACACCTGGCCATGCACGCGGCTGCCAGCGGTGACCTCAGCTGCAAGGTGTGCCTCCAGACCTTTGAGAGCACCCAGGTCCTGCTGGAGCACCTCAAAGCCCATTCCAGGCGGGCGTCCGGCGGGGCCAAGGAGAAGAAGCACCCGTGTGACCACTGCGACCGGCGCTTCTACACCCGCAAGGACGTGCGCAGGCACTTGGTGGTGCACACGGGGAGGAAGGACTTCCTGTGCCAGTACTGTGCTCAGAGGTTTGGGAGGAAAGACCACCTGACCAGGCACATGAAGAAAAGCCACTCCCAGGAACTGCTGAAGATTAAGACGGAGCCAGTGGACATGTTGGGTCTGCTCAGCTGCAGCTCCTCTGTGGCAGTGAAGGAAGAGCTGAGTCCTGTCCTGTGTATGGCATCCAGAGACATGATGGGTGGTAAGAGCTTCCCTGGCATGCTGCCGGTGGGCATGTACAGCACACATCTCCAAACCATGCCAAGCTCAGGGATGCCCCATTCTTTGGTTCCTAATTCTCTTCCAATGGGAATGAGCTACCCTCTGGAGTCTTCTTCTCCCATCTCCTCCCCACCGCAACCTCCTCCAAAGTATCAGCTTGGATCTACCTCATATTTGCCTGAGAAACTACCCAAAGTAGAGGTGGACAGCTTTTTGTCAGACTTCCCTGGCAGTCTGTCTCTCTCATCTGGTGATCCTCAGTCCTCTTCGCCTCAGCCACCTGCCCTGGATGAGGCTTTGCTTTCCAAGAGCCCTGCTAACCTCTCAGAGGCTCTCTGTGCTGCTAACATGGACTTTTCTCATCTTCTCGGCTTCCTTCCCCTAAACCTTCCTCCTTGCAATCCACCTGTCTCGTCGGGGGGATTGGTCATGGGCTACTCGCAGGGGGAGGCGCAACCACTGCTCACCACTTTGCAACATCAACCTCAAGAGTCTCCCGGAGCCGGGGCCTCGCTGAACTTTGGGCCCCTTCATTCGTTGCCCCCCGTCTTCACCTCCAGCTTGAGCACAACCACGCTGCCACGGTTCCACCAGGCATTCCAATAAGCTGGAAATAGCACTGGAGAACAGATCTTTCAGTCACCCTTTTGTGGAGAGCCTTAAAAACGCACAACTCTTCCTTCCTTGGGGGTGTGAAAGCTCTGGCAGAGCTGGGTCAGACAGGAGGTTTCTGATCTCGGAGGGAGCACTTGTAGACTGGAACCCGTGCAAGTCCCAGTCCTGTACAGCAGAAAGATTTCAGCTGATAGACTGGATATATTTTATCTAATTTTTAATCTGTGAATCAGGAGCCGCGCTTAGCACTGACCTTCCCTGAGAATGCTGGAGCTGTATTCCTCTCTGGGAAGGGACTGTCCTTCAGAAGGAGTTGAGACTCTTTCATCCTGGGCTAAACTTTTGAAGAGTCCAGCTTCCATTTCATGTTACCACACTGCAATTCTGGCAAACCAGCCAACACCTCCACACGGAGAAGAAGTCATGATACCACTCTGTATGAAGCCAATGGGGAAGAGGCTGTCCTTCCCTGCTACCTCTCATCCCATCACCCAACACAGCTTACTCCACATCAGTGTTAAGCAACAAGCCCGTTTACATAGTGAATTCAACGCCGCCTCTTTGGAGCTGTTAGGATAAACTCGTTATGGTGAACATTGTTTACACAACACAAGTCTGTTTCTGCCATTGCAAAAAATAGGAGGCACCAGAATACACTGGGTTCATCTCTGGTGTAGCTAGAACACTGTTTACACAACGAAGTCAGGTTGCACTGATTTCTCTTCACTTATCATGTTCTTCCCCCATGGGGAAATACACTGCTTTTGGACCACTTCAGCCTCTGCCCCTGTAGGCAGCAGCTTCCTGCCTTTTCTCGCTGGCTGTCCCAAGTGAAGGGGATGGAGCAGCTCTCACAGCTCAGCTTGGTGTGTGGTGTATGGACAGAGCCCTTTTAAATATCTCCCCCAGGCAAACAGATCTGGAAACCAAAGCACGTGAGAGAGCTGGGTGAGGAGCTCGGGCCATCGAGCATGGCAGACCAGGTGTGGGTGAGAACAGGCTGCAGGCCCTGCTCCATAGCTTCCCTTGGGATGAGGAACAGAGTATGAGTTTCTGGGGTTCGGGGTTTTTTTAACCACTCATTGAGGTCAGCACCCTTTTTGGCTTGTCCAGGAAGGAGTCTCAAAGGTATATTTTAACCTCAATGTTGATAACATGCAAGAATCAGGGATAAATTGGTCCCAGCTTCATGTACACGCTTTCAGTATATTTGAAGCATTTCTCCCAACACACATTTCTCCCCATTTGAAGCATATTCTCCCAATAGTTCTAACAAATGCTGAGGTTTGGGGCCTGCAGTCAACTTTTCACTTTGGATTTGGTTCCACTGGCCTTTTTTGTTCTCTCCTGCTCAAGCCTTGCCTCCTGAAGTTAAAGTCCTGCTTCCCTTGCTCCCTGCCCTACCTCTTCAACTCTTCCATGAGCTGTCTACCTACCAGGGTAGAAGGGTTATACTGGGAAGAGGCAGCCAGCTGCTGGTGTCACTTAGCACCTGTGTTGTCTCCTGCTCCTGTTTTCCTGGGCACTTCTACTGCAGATGGGAACATGTGGAGGTCACTCTGCACTGGTGCATGTTTGTGACTATGGACGGGCAGATCTTCATACCTCAGCATGGACGAACCATTGTAGGCCAATATAAACCAGGAAATCTGTCAATATTGTTCTCCATAAATCTAGGAAATGCAAAATCTACCTCTACTCTGTTATCTCAGCTCCTTGGGTGAAGCCAGATGCTGTCCTCCCCTGTCTCCCCAGAGCACATCCACCTCAGTTGATGCAGATTCCTTCCTGCTGAGCCATGATCCCACTGTGTGACATCAGCTGTGCCTCTTTTGGTCACAGGCTTGTCCCCTTCCATTTTACTCCAGAATTTTATTTTTAATTTAGCTTAGTAATTCTTCCCAGAATGACTCTTTAGCAATCCATTGATTCTCCAGAACATAGATCGGTTGTTTTAGGTTAGCCAGCAATGCTGCAAATAAGACTTTTGTATCAAAATGTAATATAAGATTTATTTACCTCAGCAATATCCTGTGGCAATGATCTCCCCAAGTTGAATGCAGTACTTTTTCCTTTTCTCCACTGGAAAATGTTGCCTTTCCAAGTCCAACGAGTGCCTTCTTGTTCTCTAACCTAGCAAAGGTAAACAGGGCATTGCAGCCAGTCTGTTTACCAGCATCGAATACCTCAGGCCTGTCTTCTATTGCTTTGCTCTTTGCAAATTAAAGAGTTTCACACTGTTATCAATTATATGCAAGCCTTATCCCTGTCTTCAGTTGAGAGGATTATTATTTTTGGAGAAATAAATGGTCAGAACTGATCACTCACTGCCAGTGAGGATTATCAGATTTATGCAATGCCATCACACACCTTCTCCCACTGCAGAACATTCAGCTTTTTTGCTTCCTGCCTGCATTGTACTCTGAACAGATGTCATCACTGGAATTCCTTTAGCAGTGGTAGCTAAACTTAGAGCCAGGCATCTTTTTCCTACCAGTAGTCTGTCAAAGAATAAATGGAATTCATTTTGCTATGATTTGCACGTGTGATTTGCTTTCCACAGCTACTTTAACAAGCAGAACTGCAGTAACTTTTGTCAGTGCAAGGAAAATCAAACCAGCAAGGGCAGCGTGGTCAGAGACAGCATTGGAGCTGATTCCAGGTGTTTGCACAGGAAAATGGATTCAAAGTTCCTCTACCACAACAGCTTGTAATCTGAAGGTATTTTACCAGTCAGTCTAAAACTAACGAGACTAATTCCATTTGAAATAGGAAATATGCAATTCACAGAACAAATTACAGTGAACAACCTTTACCTGTTTCTAAGAAAATACTTGGAGCATCCAAGCTTACAGCACTTGGGAATCCCAGTCCACTGGGACATATGTACCAAGCTCTTAGGCAAGTCAGTGGAACTCATCTTAGCCAAGCTCCTGCTGATGCAGCTGGAGGTGAGGGACAAGGGTAATTCTGGCATGCTGTGAGGGGATTGCTGCAGCACAGCCTGCAATCTGTTCTGTGGTGTGCAGGACCTTATGGCAGCCACTGTGCTGGTTATGTGATATAAAAAAATCATCCCAGAAAGAGTTTGGGTTTGGCTTTTGTTTTGGACCACAAGTTTGGGGCTGTGAGTCAGGCAGGCAGAGCCCAGGAAACCTTTCCACTGTGATCCCTCTGCTCCTGGCACACCTGTACCACAAAGAATGCACCAGAGCTCAAGGGCAGCAAGTACAGCACATAATTGTTCAGGAGGGTTTAATTAAGTAAAGGAATGTTTTAAACTGGCTGGCTTGGGGGGTGTCCATAGCAGTAGGAACACTGCAGTCAACTAAGATACAAACCCATAGACCTTCAGTTAGTAAAAGGACAGGACATGAACTTGCCAGCCCTTATAAATCAGACTCTGGATTCTCAGAAAGCCAAGGACCTAATGCCCCCTAGAAATAAGAACTAACAAAGAGCCAAGCCACTCCCTGGCAGCAGAGGGTTAACTCCTGCCCATCCTTCCAGGCTCAGATTGCCAGAACCCTGTGAAGGGCTGAAGATATTTTTTCCCCTCTGGGATTACACCTCACTCAAAATCCATTTGTAGGAAGGAACAATCTTGCATTTGCTTCCACTGAATTTCACATGACAGAATACTCACACACCATGTTGTGACAGACCCCGTTCTCTGTCTCACAACATTGCTGCTCTTTAGCCTCAGTGTTGAAAAATGGTGTCACTTCACCTGGAATCCTTTTTTCACCTCTGGTAGATTGATGATTTCAGTACTTTTGTTGAGCTCAGCTCTTTGTTCTTTAATTCCTTCCTTGCTGACAGGTGAACAGCAGCTGCTGGGAAGATTTCCTGCAGTTCACTGAAAAAATCCCTTTTTCCTTTCTCTACCATTGCACCACCTTTGCTCTCTGGACAGAACAACCCCACAGAGGCATTTTCTGCTGCCTGCAATTAAAATTTCCACAAATAAATCTTCAAAGATGTGCTTCCCATCACCCTACCTTCTTGCTTATCCTCTAATCCCAGTTAGTCAAGCTGACTGAATTCTCCCTCGGGTGCCTATTTTTAGTTAATTGCCTGCCCAAGCCCTGGAGCTATTCTGCCACTGAACAGTGAAGTGGATGAATGGCTCAAACAGAACCACTTCAGGTTTCCATCCTCATCCAAAATTTGTGTCTTTTCCATAACTTCTGGTATTTTTCCCAGTTCCTAGAGATGGGAGCTGCCACCTGAAGCTGTGAATCCCCTCCTGCCTGACCCCTGTGCAGTAGAAGGTGATTTGGTTTAGCCTGGTCTGCTGCATCTGGGAAGCCCAGGTTCTTTTCACCCCAATGCCCAGCTCTGGCACCTCTCACCCTTTTTCCATGCCTGTTTACCATAACATGCCACAGCCATACTGAGCCTCTCCTGGAAAGCAGCTGGAAGCTGCCAGGGAGATGCCATCACCACTGATCCAGCTGCCTTACAGGACCACTATTCCTATTCCCCACCACTTCTCAGGTTCTGTTGTCCCTGCTGCACAATCCATGCACACTCAGACTTAGACTCACCTCTGGCTATTCCCAGTGATGGACTTGCTTCCTTCTAGTGAATAACTGGGATCCCCTAGGAGTCCTACACATTTCAGCTGTTCTTATGGCTGCAGGGAAGGAGTTCTCTCCTGGGGCACAGTCTGCAATCTCTACCTGGAGCCAGCTCTACATCTTCCCACAGACCACACACCACTAATCACTTCACACTGGCATGCAAACAGGTGGAGCAAAACCAGAACTGGTGCTCAGAAATGAGACCAGAAAACAGATCACATTCTGCTTCTCACACACCCACAGCAGGAGATGAGCTTGGCTTTTCTGTTCAAAGTACATTTTATTTCCATGTGCACAGGTGGGCTTCAGGAGGAGCCTAAAGCACCTTCCTCACTCTGCTTGTGGTTGAAGCCAGGTCTGCCTGGTCCTTTCCACCACTGCCTAAATACCAGCATGGAAATAGAGCACACATGACACAGAGGGAGCTTCTCTGGGTCAGATCACACTGACAAGGGAACTTAAAAGCATTGCAAAAGATAACCAGGGAATTTGGAATTAATTTTTTTATTACTATAAATAGGTCAGCTCTTCAGCTGGGGGAAGCATCCTCAACATTGAAGTGTCTTGTTACAAACCAACCATCTCTCACTTTTATGTCTTTGTTTTGAACTACTGTGCAAGGGGATAACCAGCTCTAGCATGGAATGCACTGAGTGGACTGGGGACAGCTCCAGGGCCTGCAGGACAGGGACAGCCTCCAACACCTGGGGCAGGCCAGGCTGGCTGAGTGTCCAGGTGAACAGGCCAGGGACCTGCCTGCAGCCCTTCTCCCTCTGTAGTGTGTCTTGCAAGAAGGTAACACACATGAGCTTGGCTCACAGCCCTCAGAACCCACTTCAGGTTGCCATGCCAGGGTGCAGAAGCCTGGACGCTGCAGCACATCCCAGAACTTCTGCTAGAAGCCTTTCTGGAGTTTGAGATCTCCTCACCCTTCTGAGTGCCTCAGCCTTGATGCTTTGTGGAGCTTTCCCACTTCAGTGATTCCTGATATTTAGGAGCAATTTTTAGAAAGACTGTTTTGTAACATTTGAACCAGTGTTTTCCTTGAATGAGGATATTGAAGAACACAGAGCTGTCAGCTGATGTACTCTTGAGACCTGGGGTGGCTACAAGAAGGACAAAGAAGAACCTGTGGAACCCCTGGGAGCAGCCAAGCTCCAAAACTGCTGCTGGAAGAAAAGCTACTGAGTGGCCTTTACAGCCACAAATCATACCAAGAACCCTCTCCCAGCAAAAGCTGTGCCATCTCCCATAGCCTATACACATCCCATTGGAAGGTGAAGGGTTTGGGATCAGCCATGGCAGGGGAAAGCCACAGTGTCCCTCCCTTCACACTGTCCCTTCTTGTACTGGTTCTGGACAGGCCCCGTGCCTGACCTCCCTCCCTGCAGCTACAGCTGCCAAAGCCAGAAATTTCCCATTGTTACAGCTCAACTGGTTTTCTAAAAACAAACTTTCTAGCACTTTTACACAGAGTGAATAACCTCTTTTAAAGGAGTGTTTTGGGGGCTGTAAACAAGGTTTTCAAATTGTAATTAAGTGCCATTAGGAAATGTATGGTTCATCACTAAAATTAGCTCTTGCAAAATGAAGTTCAAATTGAAAGTATCTTTTATAATGAAGTTGTTTATTAAAAGCATTTGGATCTAACCCAGGTGTCTTCATGGAGGGGAGTTTGGGTTTTGGTTGGATTAAGACAGGATAGAATCATAAGACAGGTCAAAGACAGTTCCCTACATGAAGCCAGAGAGATTTTTAAATTTCTGCCAAGCAAAGAATTAGACCCACAAGAAAAAAACCCAGCACCCCACTGGGGAGGCAGCCACAGCAGACACCATTATCCCCTGTCAAGGAGAATAATGTTTGTTAGACAGAAAGTTCTGGTCGCTTGGTTTCACTAAAATTTCCAGCCCATGTGGCAGCATTTGACAAGTTCAGCCCACTCCCCCTCCCAAAATAACCCCAACATGCTCTGCTCCCCACAGGCAGGAGAACCAGGACCAAACCTCAGCTTAAACTACAACTGGCTGCAGGCACCAGCAGCATTTGAAGATGAAACAGGGCAAAGCACACAGGGCCCTCTTGGGATTCTCCTTCAGAACATGGATTAAAGGCTGACAGCCACGATCAGTGTTAGGTCCTTGTCTAAGAATGATCTAATTTTCAGCACTAGTTTTCATTCCTAATTCAGACACCATTAAAACATGTCCTTTCCTCAGCAGCTTTCCCCTGGCACTGGGGACTGTGACAGAACATGAGTACACTCATCTGCCAAAAATGAGAAATAACTTCAGCATGGATTGTCCTGGTGCTGGAGCTGAAGCTTCCTTTGCCTTTTTAAAGGGAGAAGGGATTATTCTGATGATTTCTGAGTTTTGATTCAAGTATTTGCCAGCTCTGGTCTCACTCACAGACACTCACCAGCACCCACCACTGGACTCTGTAACCTGGGGGAATCACATCCATTGCTCTGCTGGGCAAACCATCCCAGGAAAAAAGGGAATTCACTTTGCCTCCCCCAGCCAGCACTCCAGCAGAAGCTCATTGATTTCCTGCCTCACCCCCCAGCAGAAACACACAAGCTCTGGGAAGCCAATGGAGCTGGAAGCCAACGCTGAGGGCTCAGCTTCTGCAGAAGCAGCACTCCTCAAACTCCCTTGTGAGCTGTCCTCTCACCTCTGCTGCTCTGAAGCACTGCCCAGCACTGCCATCCAACAGTTCTGCCACTCTGCCCATCAGTGCCACACATCAAACAATGTGTCCCACACCAGACACAAGTTGCTCAAGTGATCTTACCCAGCAGCACAGCAGCAACAGATCCAAATGCCTCAACTGGTGGCATGATCACAATATATGATCACAATATAGCATTCAGGGCATGCCACACTGGGAGAAACTTAGTTTACCAGGAGAAAAACATTACAAAGAAAGCCAGAGTATTCCAAGCTCTGCTTCTGGCTGAAGCCACACATCACAGACCACACGGGTGTCCAACAGGCCAAGTGTTACAAAAAGAAATTCTCCAGAAGCGGCTTAGGAGAACCCAAGAGAGCAGGATGACAGGACAATGGCAGATTTATTTACAACAGGACACAAAGAATACATACATTAATTAAAAATTACAAAGAATACAGAGAAAACACTTCAGGGAAGGGAGAGAAATCAATGCTGGCTGAGCCTCTCCACTGGGCAGGGGCAGAAGAAAAAAAGAAAAAAAAATCTACAAAAATCTCAGAGAGGGACCTCAAATCAGAACTGACACAGGATTCCACAGCACAGTTGGCTCACACATCCCCTCCTTCTTTTTTCCATCCATGATTCCTGACTGATTAGACTTTGGCATGACAGGCAGGGCCGATGGGAAGGGACACAGGCCCTTGCATGGACCTGGTGGAAACTTAGGGCAACTGGGATTTAAAAAGGCCCCAAAGCCCTCCCTGGGATCAAGGAGGGCTTTGGACAGCTTTGGGTTGGAATGATGTGACCTGTGGCAGCTGGTCATTGGAAGACCTTACTCGAAGAAGAAAAATTTTCATAGATCTCACTAAAAAAAACCTCTCTTCTGTAGTCCTGGCTGTATCCAGTGAGTCTGGGGATGGAGGGAGCCTTCACTGCAACGTGGAACCTTTTTACTGATAAACATCACTGAAGTGACCAAAACAAAAGAAAACAAACCACAACCCAACTTTAACCTCTTTTAAAAAGAGCTTCCCATGGTCTGATTCAGGCATCAAGCCATGGGAAAAGAAGAGCCCATGTCAGCTATCCAGGAGAGCTGGGACTGCTTTTTGTGGAGAAGAACAAAATACAGCTATGGGGTGTACACTTTTCCTGTTCCCTGGAGGTAGAGAATTTCAGAGGAGGAGCAGAGAGCAGCAAGGGCAGTCAGAGCATAGGGCCAGTGAGAGAGCCCCACTCCCAGCCATGGGACAGCTCATGGGGCCACTTGCCTGTGCCAGCCCCCTCAGCATGGCCTGCACTGCCCTTGGGCAGCTTGGGCCCAACACTGCTTCAGATCACTTGGCACTAACACCACGGCACCACAGCCATCCCCTGCAGGCTCTTCAGGATCCCAGTGGCATTCCCAGGAAGGAGCCTGCCCTGATTCCTCACTCATCCAGAGCAGAGCGATTGACAGAACAAACTCTGGTAGTTACCTCACGCATCCTTCCAGTCCTGTATTCAGCACAACCACGGCACTTCCACCAGGACCTTTTGTCCTGCCTTCTGCAGGAGAGGCAATCCCACCCTCCCACACGGCCTGTGCTGTCCGAGGCTGGAGGGAGGAGCGATGCTGAAGGTTGCTCAAGCTCTCTCAGGGTGAAATTGCACTTCCCAGGCTCGGAATGGCACCTCCAGCAAATTGTAAACGAGCCAAAGCCGGGACTTCGGCAATCGGAGCGCGCCGGGCTCCCGCTGGGTGAGCCTTGAGGCTCCGCTTGTTCTGCCATAGTCAAGCTCCCTCTTCTGTGCAGACACGAAGGTAGGAGAAAAACCCAGTCTGATACTTGTCTGAAGAGTCTCCCTGAATCCTAGAGCACCCCAGGGGCTGGAAGAAAACGTTTTCACAAGTGTTTCCACTGCTGTCTCAAATTCGTTCATCATCAACATAAAAAAAAGGATGGATTAGCAAAAAGGGGGTTTACTTATACAGAGGGATATTTCTCTGCTAAAAAACTCCCTCAAATATGGAACAGGATAATAAAGTTAAAATGTAAGGTATCTACAGACCCCTTTTCCCCGCAGAAGTAGCCCAGAATCCATGTACACTGTGCCAAAGTTACATTCCAAATCGAGGAGTTAATTATTTCTCTTGTGACTCTCCCACTGGATTTTTGTTTCCTTAAAAAGAGCTGGGAGAAGCTGTCCCTGTCCCTCCCGGGAGGACACGTGTTCCGAGGTGTCTGATTCCTGCTGGGGGATTCCAGCTTCAGTCGATTTTCACGGCAGCGTAGATCTTCCTCACGAACATGTAGGCTGCGTAGAAGCCAATGGTGCCCGTCAGGAGCCAGAAGGACAGGACCATGAGGGCAGTGTAGCCAAAGTACAGTAAGGAGGGAATGAACTCAACAATATCCAGCTGAAAGAGAAGAGGATGAAAAAAGTCAGCAAAATAATGCACACAGATGACAAATCGACCAGTGCCCTCTGCAAGGAGAGCTCTGGCAAAGGGAGGAAAGCTTTACATTTTTGTCCAGCTGAAGGGAGATCCCCTTTGAGGTGGGGTCAGGGAATGCTGCTCTGTGCAAGTCCTGGGGCACCTACACCCTCCTCTCCTGTCTGGAAGGGCTCTGAGCACTGCCTTGGGCCAGCATGGGCAGACTGGGACTAAGCAGGCCCACCACTTCCTTTCCTAGATCCCACAGTCAACCCCAAAAACATGGCACTTCCACCCAGGAGGAATACCTTGTTCACAAAGTAGAAGACAGCATAGATGAGCACGTAGAAGGCAGATCCTCCAGACACCAGGAAGGTCCTCCACCACCAGCGGTAATCCTGACAGGATAAAGAGCCTCATTATCCCCCTGACTTTCTTCTCCCCAGGCACTGCCTCAGGGAAGCTGTGACCATTCTGGGACAGGGAGAACACCACCCATCTTCATTCAAAGGAAATCCACAATTTGGGACTGGGGAACTTTCTCTGTCACAAATGTGTTTCCAAACCAAGAGATGTGATGCTGACAGACAGGCTCAAAGCACCTGCTGCCCAAGGACATGGCTCACCTTTGGTCCTGCATTTTGTTTTGTATGTGGGGGGAATGGAACAGTTTGGGAACAGCTCAAAACACCCTGTGCCTAGCAAAATTCCTGGTATGAAACCACAATTCCCAGCCTAACAGATAAGCAAGGAGCTTTAATTCCCTTTAGAATGCAGAGACATTGGGGACAATCACACCTGTGAAGCTGGGCCACACTCATCTTTGCTGAGCAGCAGCAATAATGTGATCTGTGCTTTTCCAGGAGCAAGTACCCTCTGATACCCAAATTACAAACATGGAAATCTCACCTCAGCACAGAGCTGGAAATACACCATGACAATGCTGATCTGGGAGCAGGATACCACCAGAATTATAAACACCAGGAAGAGGAAGCCAAAAAGGTAATAGAACTGGTTCTCCCAGATTGCCTGAAATAAACACACAGCAGGAATTGATTTCCATGTTACTGTGATCAATCACTGAACATGGGACTAACTTCTGGCAGCCAGCCAGGGGAAAATGAGGAGGCCCCTCAGCCTCACCTAGATGAAACCACAGATCTAATGCATTTCACAATGTCACTTCAGAGGATTCAGGTTGCAAAAAGGTGCACAAGGACACCTCTGAGATAGCTTGTTCATTCCTCTGCATCTCCCAAGCAATGGAACAGCAAATTCTTCCCCATCCATACAAGGTGAGAAATGGGCAGCAGCAGAACAGTGACTGTCTCAAGATCAAGACCCCTCCTTGATGTAATGTTACAGTAAATTTTGTCTTCACCACAAAGCCACCAGGAGAGTCCCATAGCTCTCCCTGGAAACCACTGAACGGCCTGGAAGAAACCAGCTACCCCCTTCAGAGAACACAGGAACAGGAGCCTGCTCCAGTGGAAGGCCCTTCCCTTTCAAAAGCTTTGGCATGAAAAGAATCCCATTGAGGAGGAAAGTGGGTTAAATGCTTACACTGAAAATGAAGAACAGTTCAATGAACATGGCTCCAAAAGGCAGAATACCAGCCATGAGGATCCTACAGAGCAGAAACAAAAACCATAAGCAGCACAATATAACTATCTGGACATTAAAAATTCCTTGTAAGCACACAGAACACTCCAAGCAAAGGCTCTACATTTCCAGATTACTGAATTTCATAGGCAATGGCAGCTCCCACTGCCACAGCTACAAGTACCCCTCATAGCACATCCAAATTATTGATGTGGTCTCAAGGAACCCATCTGCCATCTGTCCATGTCCAGAGAGCAGCAGGTGACACTCAGCAACCCAAGGGGACCAAGGGGAGGGGGCTTAACTCACCGTATTTCCCAGACACTGATCACTCACCCCACAAATTTGTTCATATACCACCTCTGCTCCGGGATCTGCCTGGGAATCTGATTTGTCCGTACAGGATTGTCATAGGGCTGCTTGCGAAATCCAAAGTAGTAACCCAGGTAGACCAAGGGCAAGGAGATCCCAAACCACATGCAGAGCAAGGCCACCATGGTGGGGAAAGGCACCTGGAATCACACCAAGAGCCACAGAAGTGAGGCTGACAGCTCTCATGCCCTGGGGACTGATGTCATTGGCCAAGCCAACTTGTCACCCACTTGGAAAGATCTGAGAAGCCAAGTGGGTCCCTATCAGCCCAGTGACCCTCTCCCTCCCAGCAGGTCCCAGGCTGAGGGTGGCACCTACCGCACCAGAGGAGTGTTTCCCCCAGATGAAGCAGTTGAGGACAAAGCAGATGCCAAAGACAACGCCCGGGTACAGCGTCGCTGTCTGCAAGAGGAACCACAGCGTAAGAGAAAGCACCTGATTCATCAGCCAGATGTTCCTATGGAATGAGTCCATCCCTGAGACAAGGCACATGTGGAGAAGTGTCCCTTTTGTTACAGGACAAGGACACAGAGCTGGGCTGTGGGGAGGATCTTGGACAATCCTCTTTGTTCTAGTACGTGTTCTGGTGGTGCCTTTTCTGTACAGCTACAAGGACTCAACCCACAGCAAATGTGCAGCACAGGCAGACTGTGTCCAGCTACCACAAACTGTGTGGAGCTTATAGACAGATTTTGCCATCAGCAAACCTGGGTAAACAGCACAGAACATCCAAGACTCACACAAAAGGCTCCCTTCTTCCATCGATGGCCTTTCAGAGTCCGGTATAAGCGGCCAGCAAAGAATCCACCAAAAACCCTGGACAGAAAAAAGCCAAGTCAATGAGAATGAGCTGCTGATGCTGGGGGGAGGCAGGACAGCACAGGGGGAAGCTGTGGAGGCACCTACCCCATGAACATGAAGAGGAAGCAGGCAGTTGTCATCAGCGCGCCCCGGCTCGAAGGCGACAGCATCCCCAGCATAGCAACAACTGCAGAGGGAAACAGGACAAGGAACAGCAGCTCTGAGGGACATGTGCTGCAGCAGCTCGAGGACAGGGGCCTGTCCCATCTGCAGCCCACAGCTGCCTGCAATCCCTGCACAGCCTGATTTTCTACACAGCATAACGTATCCACAGCCTCCAGCACGGGCCAGAGAGGAAGGCACAGCTTTGAACTCAGCTACAGACCATGCTTCAGCCTCAGCTTCCCCAGGGATGGGAGCAGGTGCAGCTCAGCAGGCAAGGCACACCTGTGCAGAAGTCCCCCAGCCCACTATCAGCCAGGGCTCACAGCTTGGCAAAGGAAATAAAATCACACAAAGCTGCCTTCAGCTAGGCAATGTCATCCAGCAGTTCAGTATCTACCCAGGCTGATGGCAACAGGAAGCAGCTTCAAGGGCCTCACTCCAGCTAAAGTGAGCACAGGATGAAATCAAACATCCTCGAGCATCAGTCGTGTTACAGCCACCCCGTGCAACACGCTCCACTTACAGATGACAATCAGGATCATACAGAAGAGCTGAATTCCAGAACCCAGGAGAGAGCTGAGGATCATAGGATACTGTGGAGGCCTGAAGACATCTCCATGCACAAGCTTCCAACCAGATTCCTCCATAGTATCTTCCTACAGCAACAACAGAAAAAGGAAGTTATTTAGATGTGATACACCAGTGGAAATTAAGGTCCTACCACAGCCAGCCTAAGAGATTAACTTTCCTGTATCCAGTTTTTCTACTGAATTTTACCACTCTAGCCAAGAAACTTCTCAGGTATTTTTAGCCTAAGAGAGAGACCTGAATTGGCAGTGCCAGGGCACACATTTACAGAGCTGTCTGCAGTCACTCCTTAGGTCTGAAGACATCCTAACTGGTATGTGATTGCTCAGGCAGAAAAAGGTGTGTGACAGCACAACACAACTGCCCATCCCATGGCCAGGGCTCAAAGGAAAAGAAAACAGGGGCAAGGGAAGAGACAATACAGCCAAGTCTGCACAGTGGATCCCTCCTGGCCTGTGCTTCCCTCCCTCTAACCCCAGCCCAAGGAACAAACACATACAATGTCATCTTCTTTGTTGTAGTTGGCAATGTCCTTCCGCAGAGTCCGGATGATGATCATGCTGAGAATCCCTGAAAACAAGCACACAGTTCAGCTCAGAGGCTCCCACATGGCTGTGCTGCTCTCATGCTGTGCAACTATATGGCTCCCACCAACACTCTGTTCTGGCTGGAAGAGGAGGTCTTGAGTCACCAGCAAAGACAGAAACAAAACCCCAAGGAGCAGGGAAGGCAATATTCCAGCAGAAATGGGGCATTGTGGCTTTCTTGTGGGTTTTTTTACTCCCTCAATGACCCCAGTATGAGAAAGGCTGGTAACTCCCTGACCCCACAGGACACTGTTTGAACTGGGAGGCTTTAAATTGATTCCTGCTCCTTCTGACCAGGTTCAGATGTGGCCACATGCTCCTCAAGCCACCTGCAGCTAAAGACTTAAAGAAAATTCCCTGCAGATAATGGTAAAGCCTCCTCTCCCCACACATCCACTCACCTGAAAGGAAAAAGACGACCACAACCGAGTTAATGATAGAAAACCAGTGGATCTGCACGTCACTCATGGTCAGGTACGTGTCCCAGCGGGAAGCCCACTTAATGTCACTTTCCTGAAAGAACAGGAGAGTTCTTCTCACACCAGCACATTCCCAATGTCTTCCACAACTCCAGTGACAGACACTTGGAGCATCACTGCCAGCCAGCTCCCCAGTACTGCCTCACCTCCCAGTGCACAGAGTAGGTGAAGAGCAACTGGTTCTCTTTAGTAGGATCTATTTCCTGAGGGGCAGAGCCCGTGGCTTCAGGCAGGGTGCACATGCTCTTCTCATCAGCCTTCAAGTCTGTAGGGGAAAGCAGAGCATACAGTGAGCCCTCCCCTCAGGCACCACCTCTCCCACTGAGCATCACCCTGAGGGCATTTATTTGCAGTAATTCCAGGTGGGGAAGCACTCGCTCCTTGCTCACCTGCTCTGCAGTTTGCAAAACTACTCTCCTGACCAGCAGTGGAGCACCATTAACAAGCTTTCAGGAAAGCACAGGGCTCTCCTTAACTGGAAGGATAAAAGCCAGAGGTTCTGAAGCCAAGGATCTAGACCATGAACAAATCCTCTATTCCACATGATATGGTGAGAAACAAGACCTCTATAGCAGTGCCTGGCCTGCCAGAGGGAGCTGCATGGGATGATCCACGCCATGAGCAACTGCCCTTCTAGACACCCTTTTCCATTGGGCTCACTGAGATAGGAGTGCTTTCCCCTAAGCATTATTTTTAAATTTCAATTCCCCAGAACAGTTCCAAACATCCTGTGTGTCCCTGAACCAGCACAGAGTGTCCCAGTCAGGGAGATCTGTGCCACAGCAAGAGCTAGAATGCCAGACATGCCTCATACCAGATGACACAGTGCAAAAAAATCCAACCCCAAAACCTCAAACTCAGATCTTTTTACAGGAATTGATTTTCCATGGATTGCAGTTCATGGATATGTCTCTATTGTTGGTACTTCCTTAATAACAAAGTGGTTTATTATTCTTGTAATTTAGACTCATTTCTGTGTCCTGTGAGGCAACAATTGGGACCCTGATACATCACTGGCTTTTTGTCCATACAGGAGATTGTTCTCCCTTGCTCGCCTCCTCAAGGGTCTCTTACCTTCCAGTTTGATGCTTTGGGGAATCACCTCAAAACGCACCACCCTGTAGGTGTGCTCCTGGCTCTCTTCCACATCCTCTCTGTGGTAGTAAAGGATGAAGGAGAGGTGGTTGTGCAGGTAGAACTGAAACAATGACATAAAATAAAACATCAGCACCCTATGGGAGGAAGAGGCAAAGCTGAGAAGCAACAACTGCAGAAAACAGCTTCAGCGAGGGAAAACTCAGTCTTGGGGGCACAGTGCCTTTGCTCTGCTGAGGGGAAGCCACTGCATGAGCCTGTCCAAAGCTGCACAGTAAATAAAAGCAAGGACTCCTGACTTTCCCACCTTCCCACAAGAGACCCCTCTCTCATATTTCCACTATTAATAAAACCTTTTGGTTGCATTTCCAATTCTGATACTCTCTGGCAGACCTCTGACACCCAGATCTCCTCCAGGCACCCCCACACAGCACCTCAGTTCTCTACCTTGTTACCGTCCATAAAGCCAAGCCTGTATCCATGCTCAAACTGCACATCCTTCTCCTTCTTCTTCTCCTCTTCCTCACGATTGGAATAAAACTCCAGCCGTGTTGCCACAGGGAGGTTATCAGCAATGCTGAAAACACAGATTTCAGATCAAATTTGTCCACAGCACCAAATCCCCCTGACACAAAGCCATGCCTCAGTGACTCACAGGTGGACATAGTAATCCTCCCTGATGCGCTCGGCAATGAGCTTGCTCTGCTCCACTGTCAGAGTCACTGGCTTGTTGGGAAAGTTGCACAGAACTTCACATTTCTTCTCCACATTCATGGAAACCTGGAAAGGTGTATTTACAATTCGGTCCCCTCGAAGAACCTCACCTGGAAAACAGGAAAACACGGGCAGGGTTGGAGACTTGACAGGCTTCCTGCTGCTGATCCTGCTGCCAGGTATTGTGCAGCTGGAGGGACCACAGCAAGGCTCCTTTGCTAGCCCAGGTGCAAGGATAAGATTGCAAGTCAGTACAGCTACTTTGCTCTAAGTATCAAGCCCTACTTATGAAGCAGGTTACATGCTCTCCATCAGGAGGCACTTCCCCTGTCCAGCACATGGACACTGCCATTTGCAGACAGCCAGCACACAGTGAATCAGAGGAAGCAGCTTCTCTCAGCTCAGCAGAAGGGACACTTGCAATTGCTTTTACCCTTCTAAACACCCCCCCACACTGTCTGACAGGTACACACCAAGGTTCTCAGCCTTGTAGGTGATCTTGCTGGGCTGGCAGAAGGGCAGTGAGTAGTACTCATAGGGCAGCTGGGTCCGGGAGCTCGTCAGCTTCACAGCCTGCAGGAAGAATGGAAGGATTATCCCCAGGAAAAACTTCAGATAATTTCCTGTGCTCTCAGCATCATCCAGAAGCTGATGCTTACTTCAAAACACCTTCCATAAAGCTCACTTCTAGAAGATACTACTACTACTACTAATATTAAAAATAGTAACAGAGACAGACATTCCTGAGAGACTTCCAGTAGCAATTCATTCACAGAGAAACACTCAAAGAACAAAACATGGTGGTTTCACAAATTTATGTCTCAGTGGAGTCCTAAGAAACAACAAAGAGCTCAAAAGAGATTCCAGAGTCACATTTCACACAAGATTTCCTCAAACAAAAATTCATATCCCACTGGACCTAGAGGTCTGGCCTCCAGTGCTACGGAGAGTTCAGCAGTTTTAATCTCTGCAAGGAAAGCCAGAGAGCCATCAGTCTGGGAAGACAAGGTGACCAACCACAAACATTCCTGGAGAGTTTCCACAAATCACAGCGTACAAGGGAAGTGCAGAGACATACTACAACAGCCAAGACCACAGTTGCTCTGAAAAACAGAAGTGTTTTGTAACACAGCCAAGCTTGTTTATTGGAAAAGTGCTGGCAAACACACTGACTTGCCTAAGCACTTGAGGAAGCATTTAGCTCCTGAAATCCCTTTGAGAACAGCTATTCCAAAACCCTCTTCTTCTGGGAAGCTTACTGTAGCCACAGGCAAGTCTCATTTGCTTAAAAATAGCCTATGTCTGGCAGTCTGTGGCCAAAGAGAAAACTGTGCTGTGCTTCACGTGAGAGCAGCCAACCTCAGCAGCCCCAAGGGTGCTGGATTTGCTGAGACAGAGGCCACAGCTTTAGAAAAATAAATGAAATGGGCTATAAATCACTGATGTCTGAAAGCAAAGCCTGGCTTCCCCGCGGATAGGTGCAGCAGCTCTGTCATTGAGTACCACCAGTGCTGCACAGGAACAGCACTCAGCAAGGCTGGGCTGAAAGATCTGCAAGGCTCAAGGACAAACACCTCCACCTGGGAAGAGCTTCTCATGAATTTCCCTGAAAGCACAACATGAGCAAACTGGGTACTGAGAAGGTCTGATTCAGACCATATTCCACCATTCACCTTCCGCACAAAGGCACAATCTGCATAAGCACTTTTACAGTCTGTATAATGCTGGAGAAATTAAATTCATTTCAAAGCCACAGTGAGAAAGGGACCCTTTCCCAAACAGAGCAACATCTTGAGGACTTTGGTGCAACTGCTGAAGGAATTTGGTAGATCAGGGGCAAGAACAGGAATCATGCTGGCACCCGAATGTTGTGAAGCAGAGGACATATCTGAACACAAAATTTGAACAGGATCCCCAAATTTAGCTTTGCAGCCCATCTTAGCTGCTATATAAAAAAGAAAAAACCCAAAAGTCAAAACTCCCCCAAACCAAATAAACTCACAGGACTGAGTTTCTCCTACCTTTATTTCTACAGGGTCATTGCGGTGGAAGTTGATGGGAGCCACCCCAGGTACATAGAATGAGTCTGTGCTGTGTAACAACAACAGCAGGCTCAGCACACATCTCAGCCTTTCCTGCAAAAAGGAGAATGGACAGTAAAATACAACAGAAACACTGGAACAGCATTAGAGATGGGCAACAACCCTGGAAATGTTCATCCCAGACATGAGAAAGGCTGCGCGGTCAGGTGATTAAACAGAAATTAAATTCACAAAAGCTCTTCTTAGCTTTGTTTTGTGACTCTCATCACGTCACTTTCCACTCAGCGTGTCTCTGCCTCTTCATCTGCAATTAGGAAAACTTTGGCTTTGCTCAACCACGAGAAAAATGCCATTTTTATCTGCACCATGGGGCATCGAGCAGGCCATCACTTTACTTTTCTGCTCACCCCCACTGAGCTCCCTGTGCTAGAAAACTCCATGGATCAATAGAGAAGAGGGCTGTAGCCCTGGCTCTGGATGTGTGTCAGCTCTGCACAGCAGCAGCTACCCTGGAGCTGATGACAGATGGCTGCTCACAGGCCACTACCTGCAGAAGAGCAGTTACTGTGGAGTCAGGTGTGACACCAGTAACTGCACCAAAGGGACAGTCACACCACCACTCCCTCCTGCTCCACCACCACTCTGCTTTCCTCACCCCTCCAGGCCACAGCACAGCTCAGTAACATGGCAAATCACTTTTTCACCCTTTTTTAGGGAGCATGGTGAAAAGTCAGGCTGGAAGGTTCAATCAACTCTATGGGCCTCCAGGAGAACCCAGATCCTACCACAGCCACAGCAAACCCTTTATTAAACACACCTTGCTGCCTCCTCAGCCCCTCCCATTACCTCAGGTAACCCAGCTCAGCATGGGCAGGAAGGCTGTGAAATGAAAATCGAGCTTTAAAGAGAATTAGTCAGCAGCAGCTTGCCTGGATTAGGACATCAGCTCTGGTATAATCTCACAGCACTACTGGCTTCAGTCCCTTCTCCTGAACTCCCTGTGTGTATGGCACCACTGGAAAAACCACACAAAACCTGGTTTGGTTTGGGACAACTCTTGAGCTAATGCTGCAGATGTAAGAAACCAAATCCCCACTGTCCCTGTGTGTCCTCAGCACTGTCAGTCTGTCTGACAGCACCAGAGGGAACACTCCACAGGGCAGGTGTGACAAACAGCAGCTCTGTCATGGGGATCCTTCCTCAGGTTGGGGAAAAAAAAAAAAAAAATCTGTACTTATTACCCCCACACCCCTTCTTCTTCATCACCTTCCTCCTGTCTCATTCTAAGACAAGGAAAGTACCTGGGCCCCAACCAGAGCATCCAGAATTAGTGGAACTGAACAGGAGGGAAAAAAAAAAAGGCAGAAATATCAGGGGGTTGAAAGTCTAAAATGTATTTAAGATGCAAATGCTAGGCACCTACAGAAAATATGAATACTGCATCATCAGATACATGTGGCCTTCCAGTACCTGAAGGGAGCCTACAAGAAAAATTAAGAGAGACTATTTACAAACCATGGGGTACAGGACAAGGGTGAACAGCTCTAAACTGACAGAGTAGGGTTAGAGTGCATATTAGGAAGAAATTCTTCCTTGTGAGGGTGGTGAGGCATTGGCACAACTGCCCAGAGAAGCTGTGGCTGCCCCATCCCTGGAATTGTTCAAGACCAGGTTGGATAGAGTTTGGAGCAGCCTGGGATAGTGGAAGGTGTCCCTGCCCATGGAACAAGATGAGTTTTAAGGACCCTGCCAACCCAAACCATGCTGTGATTCTGTGATCTTTTTTGCTTACAAAGGGGATTTTCAGATCTATTCTAAGCACAGCCAAATACACTTGGAGCAGGCATAAAGCCCCAGCTTGGAAACACTCCTGTTAAAGCTGCCTGACATTCAATACTGATCTGCCTTCAGGCAACATGGGGCTTATTTTCTGTGCTCCACTAAATTTTGCCTTTCCAATCTTTAAAGGGAGTGCTCAGTGGCTCTCCAGAGAGTAGGAAAATGTCTCCTGCACAGGGGAAGCATCGGAAGGAACCAGCACTCTTGTCCCACACTGCACTCCAGCAACCTGCAGCCCTTATGTCATTTGTCACTAAAGTGACAGACCTACACAATGTTACTCAAAAACCAGAACCACACCACTGCCACCCGTGCCCCAGCAGGCTGGGAGGTGAAAAGACCAGGACAGAACTTTGGCAGACACTCAGGAGACACATGAGCATGCAGAAGATGAAATTTTTGATGACAATTTTGGCAGAAATCAGGCTGTCTTTGCATACAGATGATGATGACTCAGGCACCAACAGGAAAGACAAGAGGGTGACTCTGTAAAGCTTTGCCAGGAAAGAACAGTTGGTAAGAAAGGGGGAAGCTGCTATGCAACAGGTGGGGAAAGATTTGGGAGTGAAATACGAAGGAAATGCCCAGTGCAGGCTCCTGAGCTGGCAGAGCACAGGGAAACTGAAGCCAGGGGCCTTACGCATCAGGACCTTTGTTCTTGTACTGACAAATGTGCCTCATCTTCTCCAAACAAAGGCAGCAGCTTAGAAATGGCAACATGGACACCCCCAAAGCATCTGTGTGACTCATGGGCCTGGCCAGGTGATTGTCTCACACGGGGGATTCCTGCAAGCTGAGTTCTCTCCTGTGCCAGGTCAGAACTTCCAGGAGGGAGCTCTGTGTTGGTTCAGTCACAGAGCCCTGGCAAGGCCCAGACTCCCAGCAAACAGGACACACAAATTCACAGCCTTTTCCATTTACATTTCAAAAACATGCAAAAAAACCCCTCCAATGACAATCTTGCATCTGAGGTGCCAGGAAATCGTTTAATGGTGCAACAAGTAGCACAACAAATATGCACAACCCCAGACTGAGAAAAACCCAGCTGCAAGTAGGCAAAAATAGTTCAGATTGCCTAAGCCTGATTGTTTTCCTATATGCAGACATGCAGAGACTCCCTGTCTTAGGAGAATATGATCTCAATAAAAGAAGTAACTGCAGGAGCACAATCACCCATTCCTGTCCCACAGATCAAAAGTTCACACACAAACCCTCTCCAAGACGGCCCTTCTGGATAATTATCACCAGTCTTGGGGTTTGCAGGCAACCCCAGGTTTATCCCATTCAGAAAGACTTAAAACAACGTTGCCACTTTCTGTGAATTCAGAGAAGGCTCACAAACCACGCTGCCAAAACAGAGGATTTGTTCTCCAAACCCCAGTCTGACCCAGGCACAAAGAGGCCCTAAAATATCCAGTTATTACCACACTTGTCCCTCCCTAGGACCTGTGGTCCCTCCAGCTACCACTGCCAGAGTCTGACATTTATTTTAGGGAAAGGGGAAACAGCAGCTGTTCCCTGGGGCACTCTGCAACAGCTCCAGTGTGCTCCAGAGGGTCCATGGCCTGGCCATGTGCACCCAGGACATCCCTGCCCAGGTTACTGCCAACAATTTGAAGAAACCCTCAAGCAGCAGCAATTTCAAGCATCAGAATTGAGCTGGTGCTGTACCAGGGCTGGTTTAGGTCTTAAGAGTTTCACAATCCACATAGGAACTGAAGAACAGAACACAGGATTTGTTCAAAGACATGAAAAGGAAGTAGCAAGTGACAGTGATGGATATCATGAATTGTCCCATCTCTTTCTGGCAGAGAAAGGCAGGAGGGACATCAAAGAGCCATAATCAAGAGCTGTTAACTTTCAAAGACAGCTTTAAAGAAAAACAGGGAAAACGACCTGTGCAGAGCCATTTGTCCAAATGGATTCACACAGCTCTCCCATTCCATTTCACTTACTGAAACTTTTTAAAAAATGGTGACAGAAAGGGAGGAAGGCTACAACCCACTACTCTATGGGAGCAAAAAACCCCAACAAGCTCTCTCACACATGTAACCTTCATTCTGCCCTCAGGCACATTAGCAGGACAGAACAGTGCCAATGGCACCCTGACCCTCATCCCCTTTTCCACGGGCTGCCTCCTTGGATGATCCTGACACCTGTTTGGATAAGCTCATCTTTATGACATCCCTGCCTTGCTCACCCTGCACTGGAGGAGCCATGAGAGCCCTTCAGAAGGAGACAAGTGCTGCATTCACATTGACTTCTGAGCTCCTTTGACACCAGGAGAGCTGCTGGCAGCCTCCTCTGCCCTTCACACAACAGAGAGCCACGAGGAAATTCCCAGTAGGACCATGCCCAGCTCTCAGAGCCAGCTGAGCACTCCCTCCCCCGTGCCTGGGGGAAAGCCAGCAGGGTATGAAGATGCTTAAAGCAAATGAAAGGAAAACCTTGGCTCTCCCACTCTCCATGAGTCACCTCACAGCTCAGCCAGCAGCGACCTTTGTATCAGCACACATCCTTTATCCACACCGCTATTCCTGCAATGCCCTGCCACAAAAATACCCTCTATGAAAGCAAGCAGGAAATCCGTTTGACTCCTACAAGACTTCAAGGCAGATAAATGTCTCAGCAGCTCGTTTTCTGCTCTGTGAGGTGGCACTGATGCCCACCAGGAACACCTTCAGTTCTCTGAGGATTCAATGAATAATTCAATAGTAATAACAGGGATGCTGGGACGCGGGAAGCTGAAGCAGCTGCTCAAACCCGGACCCGACAACCACCACCAAACATTTGTGAAAACCACACACAGCAACAGGCTGCGTGCTTGGCACGTGCCGCGGGCCCAGGCTGGCAGCTCGGAAGGGAAGGCAGAGGACGGGCCGGTGCTCCCTGCACCCCACAGCGCTCCCTGCACCCCACAGCGCTCCCTGCACCCCACAGCGCTCCGAGCGCCCGCCCGGCCCCTCCTGCCCCGACACAACCGTGAGCCGCACAAGGGAACCAACTTTGCTGCTGAGGGAGCGCGGGGCAGACAGGACAGGAGCCCGCCAGGCTCCCCTGGGCACCGAGCGGCGACCCGAGCCCTGCCCTCCACAGGTGACACCGCCGGGAGATGCGGGGCAGCTGCAAGGCCCCGGCCGGGACCGGGGAGCCTCCTCCGCCCAGGGGCCGGGCCCGCATCCCTCCCCGCGCGGTGCAGATCCGGCCGCAGCCCCCGAAGCGAGCCCCACGCCGGGAGCGGCAGCGGGCCGGGCCGGGCAGAGCGGGCGGGACGCGGGGCCGGGCCGGGCCCCGCCGCACTCACCATCGCCGCCGACGCCGCCATCTTGGATCCACGTGTCGGCGCTGACGTCACCGGAAGCGGCGCGCGGTTGGCTGCGGGGCCGATCGCCATGGCGACCGCGGCGGCCGGGCAGGACCGCGCTGGGCGGCCGCGCTTCGCTCTGCCAGGGCCGGGCCCAACGCAGCCCCGGATCGGCACAGCCCTCCCGCCGGGAAAGCTTGGGCGGGGGTCTCTGCTCCGGTCCCCAGCCGGTCTCCGGCCCCGCGAAGCCGGCCGGGGAAGGGGCGGGCCGCACCGCCATCTTTGCTGAGGGCAGCGGGCTTTGCACGGGGAGCGGGCGCGACGCTGCGGCCGCCATGTTTGATGAGGGCGGCGGGGCCGGGAGGGGCCCGGAGCGTTCCGAACCTCCCGGTTCCTGCCGGTTCCTCCCGGTCCCTGCGGTGCCACCCGGGCGGTCCGCGGCCCGGGGCCTGCTCAGAGGGCGCTGCGGGTCTGCCCGGCTGCGGGCCGCAGTTCATCCGCGTCTCCCCCGCCCGGGCTGCGGAGCAGCAGGAACGGCCAAGAGAGGAAAGGTTGATAAATATTTTATTGATTACAAAATAAAAGATCCCAAAGCAGAAGCGACGGCGTTTGCCTCTTGGTATCAAAAATATAATCACAGGCACCAGTCTCCCTGCTGTAAGAGGTACATGGCTGTCTTAAAAAAATACTGTTTACTCCTTTTCCCCAAATAACCTAATGAAATACTAAGAATAAACAACATAAACGGAGTGTGCAGGGAGCACCTGGCCCTTGCTGACACTGCAAATGCCCCAGCAGACAACAAATGCTGCCTGTAAGCTTTGCCATGGGGGAGAGGGCTCCTTTTGGCTTTGGGCTCCAGAGGTTCCTCCCAAGGCAGGTGGAGGGGGATCCATGCAGGGATGGCCTGGAAAAGCCCTGTCTGTGTCCATCTGCCCTTGTGGTGCAGCCTCAGGAAACCTGCACTGTGCACAGGGCTGCCATGAAAATACTGGGGAAGGAAACCCAGGAGGGAGAGAGGAGGGCAAGGGTCTGTGACATTCAACATCCAAACCCCAGGATCCTGTGCTGATGATGAGCCCGGGGGCTGCGTGCCTTAGGGGAATGCCCTGGGATCAATCACACAGGGAGCACAGGCACTGCAGGGCATTTCCCCAAGGCCAGCACGCTAAGGCACCTACTTCTGCAGAACAATGTGATAAAATCTCAGAAGGATTAAAAAAATACTGATCTGGGTTTTTCCTTGCAGGGAATGCAGGCTGGCCCCACCCCTGTCCATCCTCCTGGGGTCAGGGCACCCACTGTCCAGCCAGCACTTCCTGGAGCCACTGCCCCAGGGACATTCAGGCTCCTGGAAAAGGCACAAGGTGTGGCCACATCTCTTCTCCTTCCATCATGTGCTCCTCCAGCCCAGCCACTCCAGGAAGGCTGTGGTTCCTGGGCCAGGCTGGCAGGGGAAGCAGGGCACAGGTGAGACAGGGAAGAGCTGGCAGTGTCCGCCCCAAGCATCCCGTGCTAAGGCTCCTGCTGGTACTGGCTCTCTGTTGCAGTGAAGAAATCCTCCAAAACACTCTGTATGTACTCAAAAGTGGGGCGATCCTCGGGTTTGATCTTCCAGCACCTCATCATGACGTCATAGAGCTCCTCGGGGCAGTTATCTGTGCGGGGCATCCGGTACCCACGCTCCAGCGCCCTGATCACCTCCACGCTGGACATCCCTGGAAAATGGGGTGCAACAGGTGAACATCACCTGCTTTATCACTGGTGACTTTAAAAGTCATAAAATCCCCAAACCCAAAACTTCTCTCCCTTTGGGCAATGTCTCCAGGAAGGGAAAAGTGGTTAGAGGGGTTGGGAAGGGGGAACTGCTGTTCCTGATCAGGGAAACGTGGACAAAGGAGATGCTGGGTTATTGTAGCATGGAGTTTTGTGCCTCAGGTCAGATAAGGTTTATAATCACCTTGTATAAATTAAAATCACTTTGTATAAATTAAAATGTTAAGTCCGTGATGAGCCATTGCTTCCAATGAAAAGTCAGTGCAAGGGCAGAGCTGCTCCTCAGAACAGCCTGTTGTGCCACCCCAGATCCTTCATGGTCCATTTGTGGTAGCATTTACAGAGTGATTCTCCATTTCAAAAAGGTACCAAAAGTATTAGTATAAAATACAGGGTGGTCCCTAATGATAAGGATTTGCAGGGTTTTCCCATGGAGCTGGAGAAGCTCAGGTCGCATGCATGGGGCCCAGAAGGTGGAATGTGTCTTTTGGAATCAGATTAGAGGAGGCATTTCACCTCCTTACCTGGGTAGGGGATGCGTCCATAGGTAATGATCTCTGTCAGGAGGACCCCAAAGGACCAGACATCCGATTTTATAGTGAAAGATCCGTAGTTGATGGCTTCTGGTGCAGTCCATTTAATGGGAAACTTGGCACCTGGACAAAGAGATCCAATGGGAAACATGAGCCCAACCCCAAGTGCTGAGAAATGGGTGGTGAAATATGGGGAACCAGAAACAAACAGAAGAGGAACAAGTGAAGTGATGCAAATGAGAGGAGCTTGCCTCTGCCCATGTACCCAGCACATCCCTCCCGGGGTCAGGACCACCATGGTGGCCAGGTGGCCCTAAGGGAACCCCCCAACCTTTCACCCCCAGCACCTTCCCGGGCCGTGTACTCGGTGTCCTCGATGACCCTGGCCAGCCCAAAGTCTGCAATCTTGCACACCAGCACTGCTGACACCAGGATGTTGGCAGCTCTCAGGTCTCTGTGGATGTAGTTCCTCTTCTCAATAAAAGCCATTCCTTCTGCAATCTGCCACAGGGGAACAAGGTAAATGCAAACAGGCTGCTTGAAATAACACACACCCCCTCAGCACCAAAGAAGTCAACTGCTTCTGGCCAGCACTTAGAAAAGGGTGAAAGGAGACAGGAGATGGATGTCCCATCCCTGGAAGTGTTCAAGGTCAGGCTGGACAGGGCTTGGAGCAACCTGGTCTAGTGGAAAGTGTCCCTGCCCATGGCAAGGGGTTGGAATTGAGATGAGCTTTAAGGTTCCTTCCAACCTAAACCATTCTGTGACTTTCCTGTATGGAAACTGCTCTCCAAGCAGGAAATCCCTTACAGAAGAGGTTGGGGTTTGGGTGAGCAGCCCAACATGACACCTGTGATCACCAGAGTCTGTGAGTGTTTGCAGGACAAGGTGTAAGTGCTTCATCCACAGCCATGAAGATGTGGAGAAGGAGCAAATAATTCTGTACTCAGGGAAGACCTGAGACCAGTCTCTAAATACACCCACAATGGCTCACTAATTGCTGCAGCAAGGGGCAGCATTCCAGAGCTCCCTTAGCTGGGGCAGAAAAGCATAGGAGAAGATGCCTGAGCTCTTCCAGACTAGTTCCTGAAGAGTCACCTCTGCCTGTGAACAGGATGGCTGTGACGGCCCCTGACAATCGCCCCCACCACTGTGCCTTCTGAAGTCCCTGCACTCAGTGCTGTGTGTGCAGGTCTCAGCCCTGATCCGGCAGAGGTGACCTGGTGCGTGCACAGCCAAACCCCGCAGCTGCCCTGTTACCCCAAACCAGAGTCCAGAATGTGAAGGGGCTGGAGCAGCCAGAGGGGAGACCCCCCCTCCTTATCACACCCACACAAGCTGTGGGTGAGGTGCAGCTCCCACAGGGCTCTCCCCACTAAACACAGAAGTAGGCAGGCAAGAGCGGAAGGATCATTTCCATGACCACAGATGCATTTCTGCCCGCAGTGACTCAGCCCCAGCACAGGGGCCGGGCTGCTGCCTGCCCATGACAGCTCTTCAGCCTCTGCTCTCCCCAGAGCTGCTCGAGCAGCCCCTCAGAGCCGTGGGCCGAGCTGGGGTTGGCACGAGGCAGCTTGCTGAGAGCAGATGGTGCAGGAGAGCACAGCTGATGCACAGACCCCAGCACAGCCAGCTCCAGCAGCCAGTGACCTGGTCTGAGCCCACAGCACTCCCATCCTGGATTTCCTATTGCTCAGGTGCCTCTATGAAATATCTGAGCTCAGCACAAAGGCTCCCTGGGTTCAGCCCTCACCCAGGGGCACTGCAGAAGCAGCAGGGACTCAGGGGTTGTGCGAATGGTTGCACGTGGAGCGAGGTGTTTAACAGCCCCTTCTGCTGTACTCAAAGTCAGCTCCTGAAAATATCCCTGAAATAATTATCTCTGGCTCCTCCTGCCTCTCCAGCTGCCTTCCCCTGCTGTGACAGCCCTCTGGTGACCTTATTGAACCACAGCCCTCCCGTGGGCATTCCCCTGGGGCAACACAGCCTGCTATGCTCCCTCCAGGAGGCTGGGAACCGTGCCTGGCTCAGCCCCTCGGGTATTGGGAGCACACAGGATCATGCTGCAGGATTCCTGTTAAACCCACAGGGCTTCACACCACCGTGGTGCTGTCCTGAAGCAGTGCTGGGGGTGGGGTGGGTGTGTGGCCATGCTGGGCTTGTGGGGCTTTGGCCAAGTTTGCAGGTAAGGTTTGCATGTAACTGTCACAGCAGCAGCAAATTAGAAATTATGGTTACCAGTATCAATAGTTATCAATTATAGAAATTGATAACATTGCCCTGGGCTTGGTCGGTCTACACCAACCAGCACCAGAGAAGGGACTGTGCAAATGTGAGCTGTGGAATTAAGCCCCATCCTCAGCCCCACTTTCGCCACAAAGCAGAGTCGCCCATGGGCTGTGAGGGCTACAGGAACCGTGGCAAACACAGGAGTCAGTAGCCAATCCTCTCCAGGATCTGTGCAGCTCTGCTGTGCACTGCTCAGGTGCAGGTGGGCTAGCTGAGTGCTGCAGATATTGGCGTGGTGAGGGGAAGCTGCCACTTCTCCTTTCACACAGCCCTGCTCCTGTGAGGTCAGCGGGATGGGGATGGTGAGCAGGCAGGGGCTGCCCACAGGAAATCTCACTGCATCCCCAGCACTGCTCAGAGCAGGCTCCTGGCTGGCCCTGCACAAGCTCCAGGTAAGTTCCCAGGCTCCTCACTCACCCCTTTTAGAGAAGCAAGGGGCACTCAGAGCTAGGGAAGGTCTGCTCCTTCCTCACCTGGGCAGAGAAGTCGATCAGCTTCGGGAGCGGCAGCTTGTTCCCCTCATTGCTCTTCAGGAAATCCAGCAAGCTCCCTGCAGGCAGGGAAAGGTGCCAGAGCTGTTGGTTTAGCTGGAGCCTGCACACACCCTTAGGGTGGCACAGGGTCCCAAGGAGCCAAGCAGGACAAGGGGGCTCTGGAAATACACTTGATCCCCCATCCCACTGCTATGGATAGGCTGAGGGGAGAGCACCAGTGCAGGCTCCCTCCTGCCTTGCAGAGTGCTTGTTCTCATCTGTCCCCTCTTAGGTGTCACCACATCCCCTCTCCCAGCACCCTGCCCCAGAGCTGTGGCAGGAGCAGGAACTGTTCCCAGAGCCCTGGGAGCTGGTGCAGAGCCCACAGCCGAGCCTGGGGATGTGGAAGGGATTGATGCTGCACCATCCCAGGGAACCTGAGTGCCCACAGACATCACTCAGGACACAGACTGCACCTTTCTCCATGAATTCGGTGATGATGAAGATGGGCTCCTCCCTGGTGACCACCGCGTGCAGCTTCACCAGCTTGTCGTGCTGCAGAGTCTTCATCAGGTTTGCCTCCTCCAGGAAGGCTTCCACGGACATGCTGCCCGGCTTCATGGTCTTCACTGCCACTTTGGTGTGCTTGTTGTAGGTGGCTGGGGGTGGCACAACAGAGCATTCCCACACTGCCCTGGGAGCGCTGGGCTTTGGAGCCAAAGTTCCAGCCCTGCTGAGCTGCTGTGGGAAGGTTGGAGGCCACACACGGCCCAGGGCTGCCCCCACATGCCCAGCCCCAACCAGCCCCTGCATTAAGGCAGGGTCACCTCCATGTCCCTCTGCTTCTCTCCCTCCCTGCGTTTTCCACCCCACCATCCCACCTTCTCACACATCCCCCACCCTTCCTCCTTCACCATCACCTTCATCATCCTCCCAGCCACCTCCCCCTGACTCTCACCCATCCACACTTCTCCGAACTGCCCTGCTCCCAGCTTCCTCTCCAGGCTCAGTGACTCCCGAGGGATCTCCCAGGCATCTTTCTCCCAGGGCTTCTGTGGTTGGGGTACCCGGCAGGGGTGGGTGAGCTTCTGGCACAGCCCATCGCTCTGACCTGGGGGAGCATCCAGGGCCATGAGCCAGCCTGTCTCACTGCCCACACTGTGCTTCAAGGGGAGTGTGGCCACCATGGGTGTGCAGGGGCACCGGCACCACAGCTGTGACAGCCAGCAGGCCAGCCATGGCGATAGGGGAAGGTCTGGAAGTCGCTGCATGTTGCAGTCAGAGCCCAGGGGTGATGGGCAGGAGCCCCTCAGCCTCTGCACACCCCCAGCTGCCCAGCTGCTTGGCTCAGGGACAAAGCCCCGTTTGGGAAGGGGGGCCGGGCACCCCAGGGCTCACCCTTGTAGTGCTGGACCAGCTCCTGCAGCGTGTTGAAGTTGTTCCGAGGGGAGATGTAGAAGCCGCCGCTGTCCAGGGTCCGGATCTTGTAATGCTTCACTGCCCCGCCCCGCAGCTCGTCCCCGTCCCGCACCGAGAGCGAGTAGGAGCCTGCGGGGAGGGGAGCGCTGGCACCTCCCCCGGGAGCGCATTCCTGCTGCTCCCGGCCGTCCCGGCTGCACAGAGCATCGCCCGGCAGAGCCAGCAGCACCCGTCCCACTGTGCACCCAAACACCCAAAGCAGCCCCAAGGGGACACATCCCCCATCCCTGCCCTGGGATTTGGACATGTGGCAGCACCACAGGCCATTCCAGGGGCACCTCCAGGCAGAGCATGAGCCCCCCGGTCCCTCCCTGCAGCACAGCACATCCCCAGGGCTGGGGAGGGAGCTCCTCTTCCAGGCAAAGGGGGAGGAGGGCAGCCCTTGGGGCAGCTGTTCCCCACCTCTGTGCCGTGGACACCCCTCACACCTTTCGTTGTCTCGCTGTCCCTGATCATGAAGGAGCCAATCATGTTCCCAGGGCCAAGGAGCTGCCGCTCCGCATCCTTCCGGCTGACATCCTTGAAAAACCACCTGCAACAGAGCCAAGGGAAGCCAGGAATGCTGGATTGGGCAGGGCTGGGGGCAGGACAGGAGGCAGGAACAGGGACAGCGGCAGTGGGGAGGGGTGGGACAGCATGGGGCCAGCATCCGGCACACAGGGATGGACTCACTCCTCTGTCTCCAGCGAGTTGTCTTGGGCAACGTAGTTGCTGGGGATGAACCCTTCACGTCCTGTCACCAGCGAGCGTGCTTGCCACCATTCCCCAGACCTATGGCAGAAGTGGCATTGGGTTGGCTCCTGGCACCTGGACCTGGGCACCAGCAGCTCCTCCAGGGCAAATTCCAGAAAAAAATCCCAACAGGGCCACACAAGCCACCAGGGGACCCAGGAGAGGGGTCTCCAGCAGCACTTACTTCTCCAGGACCTTCATCCGCTCGCCCTTCTGGAAGCTGAGGTCCCCAGCGTTGATGGCCTCATAGTCGTAGAGTGCCAGCACCACGGTGTCCCCCAGGCCTGCAGCAAGGGAGCTCCCTGGGCACCCTCCCTGTGCTGGGATGGGGTGCCCAACACTCCTGCCATGAGCACTGGCCAGGACATTGGCCAGGACCCCCACAGCCCCAGCACCTCCATCCTCATCGTGTCACATGTGGCCCCTCAGGGGAGCCCAGAGCTCCCATCCCTCCAGGACTGGCAGTGCTTGCCCCTAGGTCAGAGAGGATCTGGCCATGCTGCCCCCACACACTCCAACCCCCTGCACCCCCTTGCAGCCCTCTTGTACCTACCATCCTCGGGCAGGGGCGCAGCCGTGCTGGGGACATTGTTGTTCTGGAAAGTGCAACAAAACCACAGAGTGACATCACAGGTGACAATGACCTGTTTCCCATGGGGGGTCTTGGCCCCAACAGCAATGGCAGGAGCAGGAGGGCACCCAAGGGGCAGCACCAGCACCACCTGACACGATAACCGACCCAGCACCAGCATCTCCACCCCCTCCCAACATCGTCCTTTTTTCTCCCTTTCTCCATAATTCCTGGATTCCCATCAGGTCCACCCTATTCTTTGTCTGAGTGTGGCCTGAGCTTTCACCCCATAGCCGAGTCCCTGTCCCAGGGCACTGCCAGTGTCCTCAGCTGGCTCCACTCTCAGTGCTGGTGGCACTGCTGACAAGAGGACCTGAACCCCCTGTGACAGCTCAGCCCTGAAATCTCTCATCACTCACCCTCTTGTTGGTGGCCGTGGGGTCCCTCACATAGTGGCCCTGCTGGATGGTGGGGCCAGGATCAGGGTCAGGGTCAGTTTTTATCATCTTCTCTTGCCCTCCAGCTTCCTTTGACCTCACACAACCCATGCTGCAGCCAAGGAAGGGGAAGTGAGGCCATTGCAACAGAGGTGAAAGCCCCGCTCCAGCCCCAGTCCAGCCCCATTCCCATCAGCTCCCGCAGCACAGGGCCCCAGTGCTCTGCTGTGACAGGGAAACTTTGCTCCTCCCACAGCTTCAGGACACTGGGGTGCCCAGTGACACTCCAGAGGAAAAGGGAACTCCTGGAGATGTCATAGGAGGTGAAGTTTGGAGAGATAACAGCAGCAGCCATGGAGCAGCTTCCCTGCCCTTGGGGGATGTGGACAGGGTGCGGGCACTGGGCACCATGGCAGCAGAGAGTCACACTCAGCATCTTCTGCACAGAGGGGCCCTGATCATGGGGAGCCCTGCTGCAGCTTGGGGGCCCCCACACAGCACCCCCATCCCCACAGGTCAGCACTCCACACTGTGCTCCCCTGATCTCTGCTGGGTGGGAGCTGCCCCAAACAGCCAGTCCAGGGCAAAGACAAATGCTCAACTTTCTTCAGCAACCCAAGAAATTCAGTGGGGAAAAAAAAAAGCTGCAAGAAGCAGCAAGAGTGGTAAACCCCTTGCAAATGTACTTCCCTTGCCAGGGAGACCTGGGTGCAGAGAAAGCAGAAGGTGCTGGTGGTGACAGTGAAGGAGGAAGCTCAGGGCTGAACCCTCGATGTGTAGAGCACAGCTCTTGAGGAACATCACTGTTCCCTCCACAACAGCCCATGGTCATTCCTTGCCTTTCCCTGGGTCAGCCCTGGTCCCGAGGGCAGAGCAGGAGCAGCGGTGGCAGCCAGGACAGCTCATCACCCTCACTGGGCACAGGCTGGGGACTGTGCCAGATCCACCCTGGCAAACCCACTGGTGCCCAGCTGAAACTCAGACTGGCTCACACCATCACCATGCAGGTATTTGCTGTTCCAGTCCCATTCCATCCAGCCCTACAGAGCACAAACACCCCGGGCGGTCCAAGGGTCATTCCCCCGGCTCCTGTGGCATAGCTGGCATTCCCGATGTGTCCCACCCTGGAGTGCCAGGTCCCAGGGCTCACGCGGTGTCCCCAGCCGTGAGGACCAGGTTGGATGAGGGTGCCCTTCGTTCCCGGAGCAAGGCTGCCCGCAGCCCCCTGCCCTTGCTGCCCTTGCTGTCCGTGCCTCCGGTCCCCGACAGCGCCTGCAAAGCCACGGGCAGGGACCCCTCATCGGGGCTGCACCGGGAACCCTGAGATTCCCGGCCATCGCCTCATCCCGGTCACCCAGGGTCCGCCGCTCTGACCGGGACCGGCCCGGCGCGGGGTCGGCCCCACCGGGCTGCCCGGGACCGGCTGCGGGGCTCCCTCACCGCCCTCGGGGCTCCGCGCACGGTTCCGATCCCGGAGCTCTCACCTTCGCTGCCGCCCTGGGGCACGTCCCCGCCGCCGGTCCCTCTCCCAGTCCCCTCGCGGAGCCCGGGCTGCCGCCGCCGCTCCGCTCTGCCCCGCTGCTCTCCCGCCGCCTGCCCGGTTCGGCCACGCCCCTCCCGGTGCGGTCCCGCCCCCCACTCCGACGGGGCGGGTGCGGCCGGTGCCTCCCGTGCCGGGCTGGGAGCGGGGACCACCATCCCACGAACCGCACGGAGATCCCAGCCCTGCGTGACCCCACTGCCCTTAGGGACCCCCGACGGACGCCAGAGCCCGTCTGTCCGTCTGCCGCCCCCGGGACACCGGGCGGGTTTGGGTCCCGCACCCCA
This sequence comes from Camarhynchus parvulus, assembly GCF_901933205.1. Lineage (NCBI taxonomy): Eukaryota > Metazoa > Chordata > Aves > Passeriformes > Thraupidae > Camarhynchus > Camarhynchus parvulus. The sequence goes on along the minus strand of NC_044590.1, from coordinate 7,254,589 downwards.
GGATATTTCCCAGCCTGGTGCAGGGCCATGAAGGGTCTGGGGCACGGGGGGAGCACAGGACACGGCCTCAGCCTGCGCCTCTGTCCCAGGAAGGAGAACAGAAAGCCCTGAGCACCCTTGGTGGGGTGCAGGACGTGAGGGGTGCATGGGACTGGCTTTGTGAAGCACAGCTCAGAGAGGTCGGATATCCCTGGCTTTGTGGTGCCCCTGCTGGCCCTGGTATTCCCGTGCCAAAGCTCCTCTCGGAGCCCTACCCAGCCCCGCGGTGCTCCAACCTTTCTTCTGGAGTGCCCGGACAGCCCCTGAATTCGGGATGGAGGCAGCATCAGCAAGGGGACCCACGGCTCTGTGTGACCCTGACCATGGGCTGCTCGGGTTCGGAGGAAGCAGCCAGGGTGGGAGAGCGTCACACCTCATGGGGGTTTGCATATGTACATTTTTTTTTTTTTTGTAGATAAAGTAAGTTGCTCTGGTAAGCCCAGCGTCTGCTGCCCGCACACCGCCCTGGGGCTGCAGCGCCGTCCCGTAGTCCCCACCAAGGGACACTGCGCCAGGGAATGTTGGCTCGGGGCCATCAGCCAAGGGCCAGCAGCCGAGCGATGTTGGGGTACAGCGGCCAGGGGGAATCGGCTCGGGGATGGCGGCCAGGGAACATCAGCTGAGGTCCATCGGGCGGCGGGAGCACGGCCCGGTCCCCCGGAGGCGGAGGGGCTGCAGGGCGGGACCGCAGGAAGCCGGGCCCGGGCAGGAACTTCCTTTTGTGAAACACCCGCAGCCCGCGGCCGGACGAGTGTCGCACAAGCGCCGCAGGCAGCAGCGGGCCAGCTGCGGCCAGCAGCCCTTTCCTCCCCCAACACATTCTTGCTGACCCCCTCCATTGCTCTGAGCATTGCCTGGAGCCAGTCAGGAACAGTCGGCAGCACCCTGACGCTGGTGGTGACATCCAGGTGACACTGGAGTGGGCAGGTGCCCAGCCCAGTCCAGCAGCCCCCTGCCCCAGCTCACCCCCACACCACAGCAACCCCTGCACTCTGGCAGGGCCTTTCCCCAGGGAAGAACCTGCTCTGTTCCAGCCCCAGCATTTAATTGAAATCTGCAGAAATTACAGCACATGTGTCTCCCCTACAGCCACAGCTGCCCTGTGATTCCGACAGCCTTGACAAGAGCTGTCAGGGCAGTGCAGAGGCCTGTCCCATCCCACGGTGACAAATTCACCCTCCCCGGTTCTGGGGCAGAGCTGGGCACCTGCTGAGCCTGCTCCTGGAGGTGCAGCGCCGCATCAGCGAGCAAAGAGAGCTCAGCTGGGTTTTGGCTCAAAGGTAGTTGTCCTCTTCCTCCTCCTCCTCCTCCTCTTCCTCATCCCGTGCCAGCGCCTCGATGTCGTGGGTGATGTCGGTGATGATGCGGTTGAAGGACTCGTTCTCGGAGCGCAGGGACCAGCTGTCGTAGCTGCGCACAGCCGAGGCCGACGTGTTGCTCATGCTGCGCTTGATGCGGCCGAAGCTGTCGGTGAGGATCCCGCCCTCCCGGATCCCGATGCTTTCCAGGAAGGTCTCAAAGTACCCGATGTCTTGGTCAGGGATGAAGGGCCTCATTCCTGTCACGAGCACCGTAAGCCTCACCCAGGGTGCAATGCCAGCCCTACTGGTTTGTCCCATCCTGCCCCCAGCAAGCAGCAGGGTCCTGACATCCCCTGAAGCACCAGCCCCCTGTCCCCAGGGGATGCACAGACATCACCAGGGTGGCACAGGGTGGCACAGGGTGGCTGCAGACACTCACCCAGGAGGAGGAACTTCCTGCGGTCCCCGTAGAGGCGCAGGAGCTCTGTGCAGTATTCCTGCACCGGTGTGCCCAGCCGGTACTCACGGAGCAGGATGGCAAACTGCTGGATCTCCTGTGGTGACAGCTTGTTGCGCAGCTGTGGTGACACAGGGATGGGTTTGGCTTGGGGACACCAGCAGCACACAGCCCCCCACCCTTTGTCCCACTGCTGCTTTCTGACACAGGGAGCCCAGACCTGCCTCCTCCCCTGCCCCAGCTGCTGGCACTGCTTGCTGCTGCTTGTCCCTGTGCCCATCCCTGTGCCCTTACCGTCACCATGTAGTCCTGCAGCTGCTCCAGTCCTGCGCCGCTCTGGTCACTGCCACTGCAGGCGGTGGCCAGGCTGTGGTGGGAGCGGTGGAAGGAGGGCGAGGAGGTGCCACTGTAATACGCTTCAAAGGTCTCGTGGGAGCCATTGCTGGGGGAGGACACGGGTCAGTGGGTCCCTGTACCCCCCGTGTGCCCAGCTGCCCCCCACCCACTACACAGCACCCACCATCACATAGGGCTGGGGCATCATTGCAGTGGGCACCCAGCCAAGGGCAGGGGCACCCACCCAGGGGCACCCTGGGGACCCAGTGGGACCCACCCCAGTCCAAGGGCACCCTGGGGGAGCCAGACTCACAAGGAGCTGCAGCAGCTGTAGTCAGCATCGTAGCCGTATGTCCCATCTGTGCGGCAGCTCTCGCCTGGGGAGGGAGAGCTGAGACCTCATAGCAGAGACAACCCCCCCGCCATGTGTTCATGTACCCCACCTGTCAGCCCCATGACACCCCGCTTGATGATCCCACTCCTGCCTACATCCACTCACTCCTGCTGGAGAGCCAGGGCCGTGTGGGGGTGGAGGTGTAGTGGTACCCGGCTCGGTCCACGCACTCGATGCTCTGGTCGCCGTAGATGATCTGGAACACCTGGCAGATGAGCGCACAGGACTCCTCCCCAGCATCCTGCAGCGGGAAGGGCGGCGGGCGGTGAGCGCCGCTGGGTGGGCGAGCGCCCGGTGGGTGGCACAGGCCGGGACCGCTCACCCTGTTGGGCACGGCGAGGATGATGAGGTTGGAGTAAGCGTCAGGGCAGGGCTCCTGGGGGTCCAGAGGGTTGCTGCCGGCGTGCCGCCGCTCCCAGCTGCCGAGGCCGGTGCCGCGCTCCCAGCTGCCGCCGGCGGTGCCGGCCCGCCGCCGCTCCCAGCTGCCGCCCGCACGGCTGCCGCCGCTCCCAGCTGCCCGAGGGCCGCCCCGCGCCGCCGCTCCCAGCTGCCGCCCCGCCGCCGCTCCAGGCTGCCGCCCTGCCGGCCCTCCTGCCCGCCCGCGCCGCCCGCCAGTCCAGGCTGCAGATCGTGTGCCGCCGCTCCATCGGGCCCCCGAGCCGCCCCTCCGGCCACGAGCCCCCCGCTCGCTTCTCTGCGGGAAACGCCTCCGGCAAACCGGCCGGGGCCGCCTCGAGGTGCGCCCCGGCGGGGACCGGATCCACTCCCAGGCCTAGGGAGCGGGGACAGACAGGGCGTCAGGACGGGGGGCTGCGCTGCCCACCCTGCCGGGTCCCCAGCCCCTGCCCTGGCCTCCCTGTCCCTCCAGCCCAGGGGGATGCAGAGGGATGGGGATGTGGGAGCACCAGCAGGTTGGGGACACCCCTCCGGGACTTGTATGTAGGAGAATATGGGACACACCAAGACAGGGACAAGGCGGGATTTTGCCGCCTTGCTAGGCTCTGACACCCATCACCCGCCGTGCTCCGGCCCCTGACAGCCCCTCGGGGCTCGGCTGGTGGCCCCTGGCCGGACCCCCGCACCGGTTTTGAGGATGAGGAGGTGCAGGGCATCGTCGCGCAGGTAGGAGGCGGCTGCGATCTCGTGTGTGGGGATTCGCAGGATCAGCTCCTCGTTGTCGCGCCAGGTGAGCAGCAGGCAGCGCGCCGAGAGGCTGAGGATGCTGTCCTGCTCCGGCGTGGTCTGCAGCGGCAGCTCCTTCAGCTGCTGCAAGGACAGAGCACGGGGGCTGCGTGGGGCACCTGGCAGGGTGGGGTACCCCCCTGGGGTGCCCACCCTCTGGGGAGTGGGGACCCCTCTTACCCTGGCCGTGTCCAGCAGCTGCAGCACCTCATCCCGGCTGGAGGGGTTCAGGGACGATGTCACCCATGTCAGATGACCTAAGAACTGCGGGGGGGAAAGCCCAGGGCAGCTTGGGGAGGCCGGGGCATGGCCCCAAGGTCAGGACACATCTCCCTGGGGTTCGGGGACCCCCTGCACTTAGGGGCTCCTCCCCGCACCGCCAGCGCACCCTCCTCCTCCCTGGGTGCTTGCCTGGGCAGGGAGGGGACCCGGACCCTTCTGGCTGCTCTGTGGCTCTCAGCACTGTGTAGTGGCCTCATAACCCCACCCCAAGCAAGCAGTGACCCCGGGCACTTTTGGGGATCCTTTTACCTTCACCTCCTTCTCCACGTAGTCGTGCAGCAGGATCTGGGGGTCGATCAGGTAGTCGGGGGGGTATAGGGGCACGGAGTGCAGCGGGCGCCGGTAGACGCTGCTGCGGAGCGCTGCCCTCCGCGCAGCCTTGGGGAAAACCAGCCGCTTGATGGGCGACACGAAACCCTGGCAGGGGAACGGGCACAGGGACGGGTCAGCACCGGGCACCCGACCCCGGGCCCCACACACGGGGTCCGTGGCACCCAGCACCTGGGGCGGGGGGGGCAAGAACTGAGCGCCTCTCTGCTGGCCCTTCGCACTGTTTGGGGTGCTCCACTTCTCCCCGCCGTGCTGTGGGAGGGGTACGGGGCCTCTCAAACCTGTGCATGTCACCCTCTCCCCCCCTCCTGCCCGCCCCCCGGACCCCCCAGCCCCAGCCCCACGCACCTTCTTCCCCTTCTTGGCCTCGCTCTCCATGGCAGGACGCGGTGCTGCGGCCGCCCCCTCTGCCCCGCTCGGCGCCGCGGCCCTTTCCTGTGTCGGAAACTCCACCAGGATCGCTGGGATGTGAGTTCCTGCCTCTCCTGGGGGGTGCTGGGGGACTGGGCTGGGCTGGCACTGGCACTGGCACTGGGACTGGGCTGGCACTGGGACTGGGACTGGGCTGTCACTGGGACTGGACTGGGACTGGGATAGGGGCTGAGCTGTTACTTGGGCAGAAGCAGCGGCTGAAGTTGGCTGAGATGGGACTGGAGCACGGACTTGGACTGGTGCTGGTGCTGGTGCTGGGGTTGACATTTATACCGAGACTGAGGCTGGAATTTGGGCAGACTGGGGTTGAAGTGGGCTGAGATGGGACTGGAGCAGGTGCTGGGACCGAAGCAGGTGCCGATGGTGCCTGTGGGACCCACTGTGGAGCAGCCCCTGCCCCTCACTGCGGGGCTCTTTCCTGGGGCTGGGGCTGGTTCTGCTTCCCTATGACCCCACATGAGCCCCGTCCTCATGGGGCAGCCCTGGGGGCTCCCAGCCCACATGCTGTCCTGCTTACATGGGGCCCTGGCACTGGGAACGGCCCTGGCACTGCGAACGGCCCTGGCAGGAGCCCACCCAGCTGCCTCCAGCACTCCATCCCCACAGCTGCCCGTGGGATCTGAACCCACCGTGAGTCTGGGGGTTGGCCGGGGGTCGGGGCCTCCGGCAGGGGCAGGGAGGAGGCTGAGGCTGGCCCGGCAGTGGCCGTGTCCGGCAGCTTCCTCCCCCGAGATGCTGCATCCTGCCTGTGCACCCCTTCCCTGCCGGCCACCGCGGCAGGGCCAGCGACACCAGGCAGGCAGCGCTGCTACAGCCATCCTGCTCTGCTAATGATGCCCCCGAGCAGTCCGGGACAGAGAGGGAATCATCCTGCCCTGCTTTGGAGCCCCAGCTGTGAGCTGGAGGCGCCGACAAGGACAGGATCTCACAGGCAAGGCTTATTGAAATGAATTTAATATCTCATGTTGCAGCAAAATTAAAAATATACAAAAAGTTTGTGGTATACAAAAAAGTCTCGGGACGGACCCCGGCCTCCCGCTCGCCCCCGCCCGCGCCGAGGGTCCCAGAGAAGAAGGTGGCACACAGAGTATTTACAGTACGTGACAGCAGCCGCCGGGTCCCAGCGCCAGGGGGTGCAGGGATGTGGCTGAGACCCCGCGGCAGCCCCTGCCAGAACGAACTTCTCTCACTCCCTGAAGCTGGAGCAGCCCTGCTGCCACCCCTGGGTGACACCCCCAGGGACCAGAACCCCGCCATCCCCAGTGGGAGCTGTGCCCATCCTGGCCCCGGGTCGTGTCCCCTCCCCATCCCAGCAGGCAGGGGGGGGACAGGGCGCTGGGTTTGGCTGCAGCTGCTGTGGCACAGGCTGGGAGGGGTCAGGGGGGTGGCCTGGGGCTGGAGTGAGACTGAGGGGTCCCCCCGAACCCCACACGTGGCCAGACTCCTCTGCCCAGAGCAGCCCAGGGCTGAGGGTACCGTGGCTTGAGTGCATAGAAAAATGTCCCTCCGACCCACCAGCGTGGCCCTGGGGTCCCCACACAAACCCCGGCGTGAAGGGCATGCCCAAATGGCGTCTCTGCCCCGGGGCGGACAGGGGCAGGGGGAGCCCAGAGGAGCTGCCCCGTGCTGGCACACAGTCCCCATATGGCCCTTCCACAGATCCTCTGTGAGCCAGACCCAGGGAGGAGCTGCCACCACCCGGGCACCGCTCAGGGGCTGCGGTGACGCTGCTTGGTGCCTGCAGCGATGAGCCCTCGGCATCCCTGGCTGCTGCCCCCACCTTCCCTGAGGAAAAGAGACCCCCAGAGCGCCCCAGAGCCTGCCCCAGCCCCACAAGCACAGACCCCCGGGGGCTGCCCCAGCCCCACCAGCACAGACCCCCGGGGGCTGCCCCAGCCCGACCAGCACAGACCCCGGGGCTGCCGGGACAGTGGCAGTGGAGGAGCGATGCAGGTGGCAGGGGCCCAGCCCACTGCCCAGCCTCAGCCACGCTCTGCACCCTCCTTCTAAAGGGTTTCCAAGGCTTCCAGTTAGCACCAGCTAGCACCAGTGAACCCAGCGATGGTCAGCCCAGCCTGCTGTCACCCCAGCAACCAAGAAATGGGAAACAAAAGCAACGTGATGCCACCGCCACTGCCACCACACCCCTCCCAGCCCGGCCGTGTCACAGGCCCGGGCACCCCCAGTGGTCCTCAGGACCCCACATCCCAACAGCTCCCAGGTGTAGCTCTCCCATCCCACTCCTCCCATCCTCCAGTGCCTCACACGGTGCCCCATGGCACAGAGGGGCTCTCAGTGCTGCCCACGCTCCCCTGCCCGGGCAGGGCTTGGCACTGTGGCTCGGGGCAGCCAGAGGCCAGAACCCTTTGGAGCCATGGCAGGGGCACAGGGGATGCAGGGAAGGCACAGGGGCCGTGGGTGTGGGGGGCAGCACAAGGCTGGGGGGTCCAACAGCTCCCCTGCCCTGCAAACCCCTGGCAGCCCCTGCACACACACAGACAGACAGACAGACAGACAGACAGACAGACACACACACACACACACACACACACACACACAGCTCCCCGGAACAGCCCCGGCCAGGGGGCACAGGGTACATTCAGCACAGCCCCTCGGTGGGAGCTGGTGGATCTGAGCAAGACCAGGGACACATTCAAACCCAGAGCCCGAGCAGCCCCACCCCTCTGGAGAGGCAGGAGCAGCCAGGGGCAGGCGGGGCAGAGGCTGGGGACAGGCAGGGGACAGGCAGGGGGGACACAGGGTGAGGTCAGGGGAGGGAGGGTCCCAGCTCAGGTTTATACTGCGGAGCTGGAGGGACATGGTGCTGATGAAGGAGTGAATGGAAATGCTCCCGGCTGGGAAGGGATGCCAGCCCAGGAGGGGAGAACGGCTGGGGGTGAATCCCACTTTGGGGAATCCGGGAACGCCGGCGGCCCCGCACAAACCCCTCAGTGGTGCCAGCCAGGCCCTGCCACCCCCGGCCCCAGCGGAGGTAGAAAATGTCACACAAAATGTCACCATTCAGGTGAAAACAAACCCAATGAGATGAAGCAGTTCCTGTAGGGATGGGGGAGAGGATGGGGTGCAGCCATCCTGGCCTCAGCTGGGGACCCAGCTCCGAACCAGGGGTGCAAGGTTCGTGCCCACCCACGAGGGCCCCCCCAGGCCAGGGTCTATTCCCCACAGGATATTGGAGACCCCATGGACTTGGGGACATGGCTCAACCGTGAGCTGGGGGGACTGAGGACGGATATGAAGGGGCTCACTTCGGGTTGGTGTGGCAGAGTTGGGGGAAGTGGGAGACTGGGGGGGACTGGATGGACCCCGGCTGTCCCTGCCCCAGCTCCCTGGGGGCCACAAGCCGCATGCACACCCCAGTGCAGCCACGTTCCATCCCCACGGCTCTGCCGTGGCACAGGCACCTGTGTGCTGCCCGCTGTGCCCACCGTGCCCCACCGTGCCCCGGGCAGCTGACTGCCCCCATGCCCCATCCCAGGGTGCCCCCGGTCCCCATCCTGCACCACTGATATGGGCCACAGCACCCACCGCCTGGGCTCAGGCACCGGTGAGGTATTTTGGCAAGGACGAGCCCTGGAGGGCGTGGGGGCGGCCGCCGTCGGGTGGGACGGGTCTGGGCTGCGGGAAGGCAGCGCGGGGAGGGGATAGCACCAAGAGACCTCCCCGGCCACCGCCCACGAGATGCTTGGCACGGCGACACGGCAGCGCCGGCAAACCCGAAGGAAGGCAAACAGCTGTGGAGACACAGGGTGGCCTGGGTGGCACCGGCGCTCCCGCCGCAGCCTCACGCCCCGCAGCCTACACGGTGGTCTCGTACTCCAGCACCTCCTGCGGGGCGCCGGGGGTGCGGTACTGCAGGCAGGGGGTGGTGGGCGACGCGTACTCCAGCGCCAGGATGGTCTTCCGCAGGCGCCGGTCGATGAAGTGGGCATCCCAGGCCGGGTACTTCTTCCTGGGCAGGTCAATGCGGATGACGGGCCGCTCTGTCCGCGGGGCGCGGGCGGCCGGCGCCGGCAGGGCACGGGGTCTCACCTGGAAGACGGGCACGCAGCTGTCCCGCTCGCCCGGCGCCCCGTCCCGCTCGCCCCCTGTAGTCCGCGGCAGCGAGCGCGGGGGGCTGGTGACGGCTTCCACGGGGGACCCCGGCACCACCGGGGGCGGCTCCTGCCGGAAGATGCAGCCCACGGAGCGGTGGCTGAAGATGGGGCCGTTGGGGTGCAAGAGGCAGTAGTAGATGAACATGAAGAAGATGCCGAGGGCAAAGCTGGAGCTGACCACGCAGACGAGGATTAAGGCGTTGAAGTCGGAGGTGGCCTTGCGGTCATAGTAGAGGAACCAGAGGATGGTGAGGGCGGCGTTCTCTGACAGCGTGATGATGTAGTAGATGCACATGCGGTAGCGGCTCCGACCCTCCTTGACGTTGAACCAGCAGAAGATGTAGATGATGCCCACCACCATGTTGTAGATGATCTCCTCCCACTTGGACATGCAGAAATCCGTCTCGCCCTGGATGATCCAGAAGGTCATGATGCACCAGTGGGTGACGATGAAGATGCCGAAGTAGAGCTGGAACACGGAGGCGAAGAGGGCGAAGGCGATGGCACGAGCGGCGATAGTGAAGAGGTGCCAGAGGATCTGCACCACGGCGCCCTTGTAGGACATGGGCATCTTGTCCTCCCGTGAGTCCCGCAGCACCTTCTGGTAGGACGCGATCATCCAGGCCAGCGAGACCAGCGAGGCCGAGGCTGAGAGTCCTGCGGGGAGCGGCCATGAGAGCCCACACAAGCCAGGGACCTCCCTCCCTCCCTCCCCTTACCCTGTCCCCTGCCAGTGCTGCCCCTTACCCTGCAGCGGCTCGATGCTGTTCTGCTGCACCATGATGCTGAGCTGCAGCACGAGCTGGGGCGCGCTCTTGAGGAAGGCCTCGAGCAGCCGCAGCATGCTGATGTCCGCGCTCTCGAACATCATCCGCCAGTAGAAGTGGCGGCGGCGGTGCTCGGCCTGCCACCGGCTCTGCAGCCCCAGGTACAGCGTGCGGAGGTACCTGTGCGGGGCAGGCCAAGGGTGAGGTGAGCCCACGCTGCCAGGTGAGCTCACCCCACTCTGTCCACACCAGGAATGCCCTGTGACCACTGCCAACCTGTTCCTGCTGATTTGGGACCATGGAAAGCCCCCCTAGGCCAGGGGTGCCAGGAGCTGCAGGGCAACAGCAATGAAGAGCACATCCCTGTCCCAGGCCAGGGCTCCAGTTTGGGAAGGGGCAGCTTGTGTAAAGCCAGCTCAGCACCCCAGAGCCCTGGGCCTCACCATGCTGCCCACCCAGCCATAGAGTGCCTACCCACCCATCACCCCAATCCTTGCCCACCCATGCAGGGTCAGGCTTCCCCCACAGGGACCCCATCCCCAGCTTCACTTTCCAGCCAGCCACGGATTCAGGCTGCCCCAACCCAGCACCACATCCGGCTGCTTCTCAAAAGGGATATTTTGGTCCCAGCTGGCGCAGAGCCCACCCTGCTTCCTCCTGCCCCGGCCAGGATGGAGGAACCAGCTGGTTGTGCCGTGCTGCCCACAGGAAGCTCCTGGCGCTCATGCCGGTGTTGCCTGGGCTCTTGGCAGGGCTGTGGGCTCAGCCACACGCTGGCCCCGGCCATCTGGTGGTCGGCCGGGGGTCAGCAGAGCTGTGCGTGGCACCGACGCACACCCGGCTGAGTCACCGCCACCAGGGACCCTCCCCACGGCACCGGGCCAGACCTGGCAGCGCGGGAGGGGCCGCAGGGCTGGCCAGGCAGGGCTTCCCCGGGCAGTCCTGCCTGCACCACGGCCAGGGCTCTGCTGGCGAGGAGGAGAAAGGAGCCGGGTGAGGAGGAAAACAGGTGCAGCAGGAGGACATCAGGCCACAGATTCCTCCCAGAGAATAAAATCCTCTGGCAGAGCAACGGCTTCTCCATCAGCTCCAGAATGTGCTGCCAGACAACTCCATCAGCCCAGAGCATGGGAGAAAGCCTGATCGCAGCACTTTCAGCTCATCCGTCAGCAGGAGGAGGCAGGAGCCAGCGCTGCTCCCGCTGCAGGGACAGCAGAGTGCTCCCACCCCAGGGGCTGCACAGCCCGGAGAGCACACTGAGGGCCATCAGCTGGGGCCACCGAGCCCTCAGGACACCCTGCTGCCATCTGCTCTGCCCTGCCAGCCCCACTCCCAGCCCCCACCGGCTTCTCTGTGCTGGTGTCAAAGTGACGTTTTAACCTCCACCTCCGGGGCAGCACCTAATTTTAGCCTTTGCTGCAGCCTGTCCCTCACTGCTTGGGGTGGGGAGAGGCTGTGGCCACCTGGCTCCTGGCCCCAGGCACAGATCTGCATCCCAGTGCCACCTGCTCACGGCAGCCAGGCCAGCGCTGCCACTGTGGCACCACCAGGGCCAGGGCCCCTCAGAAGGGCCTGGGGAAGGACTCTCCTCACTGGTGGGGAGCAAACCAGTGGGAAGACAGGGGTGGAAGGCACAGCACTGGGGGAAACAACAGGGGAGGCAATGTAAAGCCCTGGCTGCGGTAGGGCATCATTGCTGTCCCAGGGTGCCCATGCATGAACCAGGCTTGGGAGCTGGTGACCTCATCCTGTCGCTGTAATTAGTCTTGATAATTGGGCTCATCAGTGATCCCACTGTCCACGGCACAGAGCAGCCCCCACAAACAACAAAAAACCCCAGCCCGGGGTCCTGCACTGTTCAACAAGTGACCTGTGGCCTCCCCAGCTTTCAGAAAGGGCACAATTATCCCTCTGTCTGTCAGCTCCATAGGTCTCATTAAAATGAGATTTCATCTCCCATCAACTCTCCCGAATGAAATGTTGATTCTTATTTGTTCTGCATTTGATCATGCCGTGGTGTTTCAGCCCAGCGAGCAATCCCGGCACTGCCAGCGCGGCGGGCACTCCCCAGCCCCGCGCCACGGCAGCTGCACGGGAAACACAGAATCAATCACTTGAAAAAAAATCATTTAATTTTCAAAAAAACTGATGATGAGGCAGAAACCGACAGCGAGAGCTCTCAGGGCTAATTGCTCCCTCCTTTGTATTGCAAAGAGTGATCCAACAAAAACCCTGCAGCAGGAAGGTGGTGGCTTGGTTGGGCACTGGTTTTGTCAGAGCCCCACTACAGCTGGATTTGTCACCAGTGTCACTGTTTGCCCCCAACTCCCAACTACTGAGCCCAGTTCTCAAATGTTGGAAAAAATGAATGAGGAGAAAAGCCCAGCTCTGGTTACAAACAAATCCCCTAATCATCATCCTCGGATGGAAAAGGATGAGGGCCCCTCAGGTCTCAGAGTGAGCAATGGGAAGTGTGATTTTCCTAGAAGATAAATTGGGATCTCATCCCTTAATCCTGTATTTAAACAAGGAGAAAATTGCTTCTCTGTTACAGCCATTTTAATCCCTTACACATCCTACCAAGTCAGGTCATCAGGGAGAGCTGCACATGTGCCCTTGTCACCGCAGCCGCTGTGTCCCACAGCCCCACACCCCAAGCTGCCCTGGCTACTCGGGACACATGGGAGTACCTGATGGCACTTGTGCTCAGGGAAAGGCTTTGTCTGGCCCTAAAAACCCCTTGTCCTTAGCCCCAGGGCCAGGTGGGGACTGGCAGCACGGGGTCCTGCAGCAGGACAAGCTGACACCCCAAAGCTGAGGGCCCCAAGAGCTGGGAGGGCTCCTGCCCCCATATGGACAGAGCAAAGCTCTAGGGAGCAGAGTGGTGGGGAAACCTGCAGGTCCCAGCTCTGCCACTCCTCATGTGCCCACCCAGGATGACCTTGCCCTCCTAGTCTGCTACCAGACTGGCACCAGGACTGAGGGATGGCACTGGGTCCCCGAGCCAGCAGAGGATGGGGGTACACAGGCTGATGGGGGCTGTCAGGAAGAGATGGAACCACTGGTCTGGCCCCAGTGACCCCAGGCAGCCAAACCATGTGTGACCCTGGGCTAACACAGACACTGATAGGGCTGTCCCCAGCCCAGTGGGACCTGCAGCACACCCTGGCCAGCTGCCAGCCCACAGAGGGGGCAGGGGACCCTGGCACACTTCCAGGCAGGAGGACACTGGCATGAGCAGCATCCCTGCCCTGCAGAGCTGCTTTGGTGAAGAAGATGGGGATTTCATGAGTGGATAACAATTCCTGAGCTGCAAAACCATCCAAGCATGGCCCACAAGCACAGTGGTGGTGTGGGACCAGCTGGGGACAGGCCCTTGCTGCTGCTGCTTACACAGGCACACGGTCATGCCACCAGCAGCATCTCCAGAGACCACCCGTGATGGAGCTTGTGTATGTGCACCATGAACATACCAGTGACTGCTAACTTCAACAGATTTAATTAGGGATAACCACAGAGCCAGTGCCCAGAGCTGCTTTTGCAGGTGGGAAGCAGCTTTCTTTTTTGGGACTGGGGGTCTTTATCACAGGTGTGGCTCGGGGCTGTTGAGTGAGGTTGGTAGAGGTGACATCTCCAGAGGTGAGGGAGGAGGCAGGTAAATCAGGAAGGGGGAGATGTTTGGCAAGGGGGACAGTGCTCTGACCAGGGAAAATCCTTTCTTTCAGCTGCAGCATTTATCCAACACTTCTTTAACTGCCACATCCTCCTGCACCGGATCCAACCCCACTAATGGGTTTAACAAACTGCATTTAACTGGTCACCCCAACTAATCCCAAATCCAGAGATTAGAAAGAGCCTCAGCTGCTGCTTGAGACCAACATGTCCTGGAGGGTGAGTGCTGAGAGTTCTCGCTTTAATTGGCTTAGGAGTCTCCATGGCTCAGCCGATCCAAGAGCGGGACTGACACCCCCAGGAGCAAAGCCCCCGGCTGCGGCTCAGCTCCAGCTTGGGCCGGGATCGGGTGTGTCAGGCTCAATCCAGCTGCAGGCAGGGCCAGAGAGCTCCTGTCCTCTCCCTCGCACACCAAAGCAGGTTTTGCACCCACCCTGCAGCCAGAGTAGCCTGAGAGTGGTCCCGTTGTCAGAGGGATGGAGGAGGGCAGGTGTGCTGAGCACGGCACACACTGCACTGTCAAACAAAGTTAAACACCCGGAGCATCCCAGAAGGAGCAGCAGAGGAATGAACATGCAGACACCAATAGGGAACGAGCAAAGAGCCTCTACTACAGCATTCAGGAGGGGAAACAGGATGGAAACCCGAGCAGGGAGTGCTGCCGGCTCCAGGCATTGTTCCGGGCATTGCCTTTGTCTGTCCTCCCCGCACCGGCTCCTCCAGAGCCGCCAGTGCCCGGCCCTTCCCCAGCGCGGGGCTGGAGCTGGGAGGGTGCAGGGCTGGGTCTGCAGCACAGTGGGGGAAGGTGCCAAGAAAACATCACCTTGTGCAGCTGGGGGGTCTGCAGAGAGGCAGGTGAAGGGCCTTGAGCTCCCCCAGCCTGTCTGTCTGCTGCTTGCCCTGCCCACGCCACCAGCCTGTCCCCAGGACTGGGATGGGGCAGCAGCAGAGCCTGCACAGGCTGGGAAGCACCAGCACCTCCTTGCCCACCACCCCACATATCCAGTGAGATCAGGACAGGAGCCTCGAGGTGTCCAGGGCCCAGCATAGTCACTTCACACCCCCAGGACCACACTGCCATGGCCAGGAAAGTCCCCAGCAGGCCCAGCACAACCTGGCAGCAGGGATGGCAGGGCTGTGGCACTGAGCTGGGCTGCAGCTCCTCACCCACACCCACAGCTCCTACCCACACCCACAGCTGCTACCCACGGCCCCCTGTGCCCATGGCTGAGAGCTCTTCTCCATCACCCATCTTTCCAGGGCTGCAGAGACACTGATTCCTGTGCCTCCCCAGCTGCCTGGGCCCCTGCTTTCACCTCTCCATCCCCACCCATCTCCCCATGCCTTGCCAACCCCTCCTGGAGTCTCCATGCTGTTATCCCCACCCATGCCCCTGCTGCACTGTGCCGCTCCCTCCAGGCCCTGCCTGGCTCCATGACCCCCATGTGCCCCCTCCCCACATACCTCCAGCCCTGCCCAAGCTTTAGCAGGAGGATCAGGCTCTGCAGCAGCCCCATCCCAGCCCCCTGTACCCTCACCCCCAGGTACCCTTATACCTCCAGACCTGCCCCAGCTGCAGCAAGTGTGTCAAGCCCAGAAGCATCCCCATCCCCTCAGCACCCCTATCACCCCGATACCCCCATGCCCCCCGTTCTCCCATACCTCCCATACAGCCAGCCCTGCCCCAGCTGCAGCAGGAGAATCAGGCCCTGCAGCCGCCCCATCCCCGCTGTGCCCCCACCCCCCGGGCACCCCCACGCCCCGGGTACCCCCGTACCTCCAGACCTGCCCCAGCTGCAGCAGGTGGATCAGGCCCTGCAGCAGCCAGACGCAGAGGCGGCAGCAGCCGCGGGGGCCGCTGTCCTTGGTGCCGCCGCCGCTGTCCTTGGTGCTGGCGGCGAAGTCGTACACGAACCACCTGAGGCTGAGCATCTGCACCACGAGCGAGGGCAGCAGCACGAACAGCAGCGTCAGCCCGAACCACCAGCGCTGCCCCCGCACGTAGTAATGGGCCGCCAGCCACAGGTCCGAGGCACCGTCCGCGAAGCAGACGAGGAGCGCGCAGAACACCCAGCAGCCGTCCCGCAGCCGGTACCGCCGCGCCGGGGGCTCCGCGCCCGCCTCCTGCCGCCCGCCGCCGCCCTCGGGGCTCTCCAGCAGCACGGCCGGGCCGCCGCCGCCGCCGTCCGACTTCGCGGCCATGTTGTCAGGGGAAAGGAGGAGAAAGGAGGGAGCGGGAGAGACTTCCGGAGGGATGGAGCCCGCCCCGGCAGCGCCCGCCCCCGCCGGCCTCGCCCCGCGCCCGCCGACACCGGCTCCCCCGCCCGGCGCCGGGCGCCCGCGGCGGCTCCCGCCGCTCCCCGCCGGAAGGGGCAGCCGCCCCCGCCGGCGCCGCGGGGTCCCGGAGGAGCGCTCGGTGCCGCCGGGCGCCGCCCCGCGCTGGGAAGGGCAACCGGCCCCTCCCCCGGCCGGCCCCCAGCCCCGGTCCCCGCCGGCAGGGACCGCCCGGACCCGCCGAGCCCCGCACGGTGCACCCACCCCGTCCCGGCGGAACCGCGCTGTCCACGCTGTCCGACCACCCCTTCCATCCCACCGAGCACCGGAGCTTCCCGGGAAGCTCCTGGGTACCCCCGCGGCCCCGAGGATTGGTCCAGGCAAGACCCTGACTGTGGGTGCAGGCTTGGCCTGAGGTCCGGGTGGGTGGAGGTGTGGGTGCCTCTTCTCCCCTTGGGCTGAGACAGGACCACAGACCACCAAACCCCGGCCCAATGCAGCCAGAGAAGGTCCCAGCAGGGACTGGCTGGGCTGGACCTGAGCCCTGCTTTGGAGGGAGAGGCATAGAATCATCACAGGATGGTTTGGGTTAGAAGCAACCTCAAAAATCAATTTGTGCCAACCCCTTGCCAAGGGCAGGGACATCTTCCACTAGACCAGGCTCCTCAAAGAAGTTGTATCCTCTTTGAGAAGACCAGCGATGGGGTTTGGTAGCAGGCTTTTGTTGTTCCTGAAATGAAACTCGTGAAAGAGTTACAGATGTTATTCCCCAGCCTTGGGAATGTCCCTGGAAGTGAAGTACCAAGGCCACAGGAGTCTGCCCTGCTCTGCCGCTCCACCTCTCCTGCGCTTGCTGCCTGCGGGAGTTTGGACACAATGTGTCGGGCGGAGCGAGGGGCCGCACCCCGGGATATGGGATTTGGGATATGGGATTTGGGATATGGGATATGGGATTTGGGATATGTGCTCACATGAGAGGCAGCGCTGTGCCGGCATCCCCGGCACGGCTGCCAGGGAAAGGGGAAAGGGCTTTCTCTCCTTCGTGGCGGGTCTCCAGGGACGGTGACAGCATACGGGCAGCTGCCTGCTGGAGGCAGCCCCAGCCCCCAGCCCACGGGGCCGGGCTCCGGCTCTGGCTCAGCCCCCGAGGCTCAGCCTGCTGCGGATGAGCCTGGCTGGAGCCTGGCCCGTGGTCAGCACACCGTGGCACACTAAGAGTGGGAGTGTGTTTGATCCTGGGAAACACAGCTAACTTCCAAATCCTGCCTTGCAGGGTGGCCAGAGGGATCAGCACAACCCGGGGGTGGGGTAAGCCTGGATTCCTGGGATGAAATCCAGGGGGTGAAGATGTTCCTCAGCACAAGGGAGTGGCCGGGCCCTCGGCAAGGCTCTCCCCGTGCTGCATGTATTAGCATTGATAATGAAACACCTCACCTTGAGATGCTCCTGACAGATCCCCTCCACAAATGCTTGCCTGGGGGAGGGGATGCTCCCAGCATCCCAAAGCCTGAAGAAAACAGCCTTTCATCAACAACCAGGCAGGGCAGGGCCCCTTCCAAGGATGGGGTCCACTGGCCAGAGTCCCTATCAACATTTGGCCACTCCAGACCTCTTTGGGCTTGGTCCCTGGGGACTCTCTGACTTGGCTGGGTGATGGAGCACAGACCACGTTGCCATGACGGTGGGCACGCTCGCTCCAGTGCCACGGAGAGGGCACTTGGAAATCAGGGAGAGACAGACCCACCTTTCTCCCCTGACCCTGAAACACCCCCTCTGAAGCAGCAGTTAAAGATCCACAGCCTGAGAACATGGAGACCGTGGTTTGAAGTCTGATTTATCTTAACAACAGGCCCCAGCAGCCACATGAAAGAGAAGAGAGAAAAAAACCTTATAAACATCCCTGAAGCTTCCTGTGCAGCTGCCAGCAGGCAGGGAGGGTTTCTGGCTGCATACAGAAAAGGGCTGCAAGGAAGAAAAAGGAACATGATGAAACCAAACCTGCTTTTTCCACAAAACACACAGCAAAGCAAAGCAGCTCCCGGCAGCGGGCGGGTGGCTGCTTCCTCTGACTGCCCAGTTCCCAGGGGAACAGGTCCAAATGGACTCTGGTTCCAGTCTGAGTCCAGCTTCCAGGCAGAATGTCTGCCCCTGGCGCTGGCTCCAGGAGGAGAAATCCACGATGATTTGTGGCTGGCTCAGAGCTTGGCTGGGGACAGGCCGCAGAGTGCAGCACCAGCCACTTCTCACTGCCATGAGAATGTTTTCCAGATGCCCATGGCTTGGTGATCCTTCAGCTGTGCTGAGCTGGGCCCCACCTTCCCAGGGAGAGCAGCCCCCGCCCTTCCATGCAGCCCAACATTCCTGGCAAAACCCTGCCTTCACTGCACTGTCATTGGCAACCCCAGAGTCACTGCTGCCTTGCATTGCTGCCAGGACACAGCCAGCCTGCTCCCATCGCTGTTCCCATGCCACATCTCATCCCATCCCCATCCCCATCCCCATCCCCATCCCCATCCCCATCCCCATCCCCATCCCCATCCCCATCCCCATCCCCATCCCCATCCCCATCCCCATTCCTCCTGCCCAGACTCTGAAAGCCCCCCCTCCCTCCCTCCCTCCCTCCCTCCTGCTTTTTCAGATCTCCAGCCAGCTGCTCCCACTGACAAATGAGCATTTCCCAGCACTGGCATCCAGCCCCAGTCCCAGTACATTTTCTGGTTGATGTCAGGAAGGAATCTAACCCAAGTGTGGATCATTCCCAGCCTGGAGTGCCTGTGTGTGCCCCAGCACTGCCCACCACTGCTCCCTGAAGCTGCTGAACTTCATTTGATGCTGCCACAGACAGGGATCTCAGTTAACTGAAACAAATGACCTTATGGGATTAGGGCCAGTAATCTTCCGATCTGGGTAATCTCCCTTAAGGGATTATTTGCCCACAGAATTGTGGTGACCACCAGCCAGCTGCTGCCTCGCTCCCTCCGTCCCTGTCCCCTGCGGTCCTCATCTCTGGCAGCCCAGAGGGGTCACCACCTTTGGGGAGCTCCTTATCAAATGAGTTTCATTAAGTGCATGTGCCAGGACCCCCAAGTGCTGGGTCTCCTTCTCTTCCCAGCCCCTGTTTGCTGCTTCAGGCAGGTTTGGGGCTCCCTCCCTTCAAAGCACTGATCTAAAACAGATCAGAGGTCCCCCCCACCATCACCAGGTAAGCAGCAGCTGGGTGGCACAGCCAGGGTGGCAGAGATGGACAGCTGGGGACAGGGGACAGGACATTCAGAACCTTGAGATGCTGTTTCAGGGCTCTGTCCAGAGCAGGGACATGGGACATGAGAACCTGGGTCCCCTGTTACCCACCAGCCCTGGGTGGGCTCCTGGGGTCCATTTCCCATTGCAGAGTGCACACAATGAGGATCTGCCAGTCCTCATCACCAGTGCTGGGTCTCCCTCATCTCCCACACTCCATTTTTCCAGCTCCTCTTGCTCATGGCTGGGTGGGGCAGAAGGAAAGAGATAAAAAGCATTTTGAGGGGCAATATATTTCCCTTCCTGCAGGCAGGGTCATTCAGGGCAGCAGATGGATATGGTCCCCTGCCAGAGCCTTCCCGGGACCAGCCCCTGCCTGACACAGACCGGGGGGCACCGGGGCTGGCTGAGGGTGAATCAAGCTGCCGGGACCACAATTGGCTCCAGTCCCTGGGGATGGCAGGTCCTGGATGCTGAGCTACAGATGAGCCACCAGCTGCACCAAAGGAAACCTGAGCTAATCTCCCCACGCTTTGAGTGCCCTTTATTGCTTTCTGGGATGACAGAGAGGTCACCTGATGCTCCAAGGGCCCAGCTGCCAACAGCGGTACCGTGCTGGGAAGCAGCGAGGAAGAGGAGACAGACGGTGATGCTGGGGGCGAGGCTGTGAAAAGTGATAAATAATTCACACACAAGGGGACCAGGCAAGGCAGGGCTCTCAGCCGCTGTCCCTCGGGGCTGTGGCGAGTGGGGTGGCTTGGGGGCCGGCTGCGGGGCCAGGACCCCGCTCGGGGGCTCAGCGCCACACGGCCACACCGCACCCTCCATCCTTCTGCCGGGCGGTGCAGAGGCAGCCCGGAGCCAGCCCCGGGATCGTTAGGGCGCACTACGGACGAGATCCCACGCTGGCACCGGGCACGGCCATCCCAGCCCACGGCCACTCACGGCCGCTCTGGCGGCCCGTGCTGGCCTGGTCACCCACGCCGTGTTCGCAGCCCCGCTCAGTCCCCGCCGCGTTCGCAGCCCCGCTCGGTCCCCGCCGCGTTCGCAGCCCCGCTCGGTCCCCGCCGCCCCGGAGCCGCCGCCCCCCCGGGCGCTCCCGGCGGCGGCCGCGAGAGGGCGCGCTGAGCCCGGCCCCTCCCGCCGCGGAACCCGCCCGCGCGGCTGCGGCTGCGGCCCGGAGCCGAACGGCGGCGGACCCGGAGCGGCCCCGGTGGCGGCCCCGCTCGGCCCCGCCATGGCCCGGGACCCGGCCTTCGTGCTGCGCTACCTGGCCGAGGTGGAGGAGCTGGCCGAGGACGTGCTGGCGGCACGGCAGCAGGTACGACCCAGCTCCGGCGGGCCTCCCCCGGCCCGCTCTGTCCCGCCGCCGGTAGCGCCGAGTCCCGGCCGCTCCTGCCTCTCTCGCTGCCGTTGCAGATCGTGGACCTGGACGTGAAGCGGAACCGCAACCGCGAGGCCCTGCGGGCGCTGCAGAAGGACCCGGAGCCCGACGGTGAGGCCGGGCTGGCTGCGCCCACCGTGACCTCGTGGCCGCGGGTCGCGGAGCGGCTCCGCTGACAGCCGGTTCCTTTCCGTTCCTTTCCGTTCTTTTCCGTTCCCCTCCGTTTCCCCTGTCTCCCAGAGAAGGCCATGGTGTGCTTCGGGGGTATGTTCATCGAGCTGCCGAAGGCGAAGACCCGGGAGATGCTGCGGCAGGGTGAGGTCACCGCGAGGGCTCCGTGTAGCTATAAGTGTTTTAATAAGCGCCATAATTAACAAGATGTTGGCTCAATTAACGGATTTCTGCCCGGGGATGGGCTTTGAGGTGCCCAGAGCCTCCCGAGAGGCTGATTCTGGCCCTGGGAAGCACATGTGGAACCTGCTCGGCCCCGGGGGTGGTGGAGGCAGGGTGGGACCCCCCTGTGCCTGTGCTGCGTCCCATGGGGAGTTGAGCCTTCATCCCAGAGCCCACCACAGTCCTCCTCACTCCCACCTCTTATCCCAGACCAGGAAGAGCTGGATGAGGAGATAAACAACCTCCGGAAAGAGCTGCGGGTGAAGGTCAACCGGCTCTACGAAGCTCAAGGTAAACTCTCCCACTGGAACTGCCTGGGAGCAGACTCGTGGATCAGGAGATTCCTCAGTTCCATGTGTTCCTGCAGCCTCTTTCCCACTGGTTTTGCAGTTCCCTCCCTGCCCCAGCAGCCTTGTCTGGCTCTGTGTGGGGCTGTCACCCACCAGCACCCTGAACCCCCTCTGACCCTGTGCTGGGGTGACCCCAGTTCAGCTCCCAGGGCTGTCCCTGCTCTCCCCACAGCCCCTCTCGAGTTTACCACGAGCTGCTTCACTTCTCTGGTGACAAAATCCTGATGTTTTCCATGTGTTTTCCTCAGGTAAACCTGAGCTGAAGGGGTTTAACCTGAACCCCATGTCTGCTGAGGAGATGAAGCTCATCAACCGCATCCTGGAGGGCTGAGGTGGCCGTGCCATTGTCACAGCGTGCTTGGCTGTCACTGGGGGCTCATGTTTCAGTAGCCACAGCCCTTGGGACTTGCAGGACCTTGGTGTGTCCAGAGCCCACCCAGGTGAGGGCCCTGGGAATGGTTTGGCTCCTCAGCTACAACTCTGCAGTTTCTCTGGACCACAAACTCTTTCCTGCTCTGTGCTGGACCTCGACACAGTGCTGGACAAAAGTCCCCAGCTGGGTTGGAACTGGGATCATTAAAATCACAGCAGTGGGACATTCCTGACTCCATGTGTATGTTCCTTGTTGGGGGTTTATGTGAACTCTTCTGGGGTTTGGCTTCAGAGCTGCTCCTTTGTCACGTTGGGAACAGGAGTAGGAGGGGTTGGGAATCCTCCACATGCCTGAAGCACAGAGGAGGAGTTGTGCATTCAAACAAAGCAAAGCTGTATATCTGAGGCACGTCAGGAATCTCTAAGGATGTGTAGGGAGGAGCAGGAGGAGGCAGCATCGTTGTAGTCTTGCTGGGAAAACATGTTCCACTGTTGGAAGGCAGGAGACGACAGAAATGAGGCTTTCAGGACTGGATGAAGAGATAAAACTTGGGTATATTTTAAAAAGCAGCCTGAGGAGAGCTGAGCAGGAATAGTCACTGAGTTTCTCTTGTAGTAAAAGGACAATTGATGTAACCAGTAGTAGTTTCTGCAAAGGTTTTAAAATTTGCTGTTTTCTGCACTCCCCTCTCTGAATGTGCCCCCCCCCCAAATGCTTAACCTGGTCAAGAGCATAAGTTTTTAAAAAAATTAATGATAATTAGTACATGACTACAGTGAGTTTGGATTTTTTTTCTGCATACAGGGAAGTGTCTGTGTCCAGCCAAGCCCTTAATTTTTTGAACTTCTGTAGAGATATTTCTGGATGAAGTTTCAGAACTGTAAACATGGCTGTTGTCCTCTCTCCAGCTCTGAGGTTGCTCACCTCTTCTGCCAAATCTTGCATGAGCAACAGAGCTGGGCCTGGCTGCTGGGCCTGGTCCCTTGCTCTCTCCTTTTTCCCAGCCATGACAACATCAAACACAGCATCACCATTTCCCTGGCTCCCTGACCACCTTCCAACTCAGCAAGGCCTTCTCCTGCCCTGGCCAGTCCTAAACACGCTTCAGATTACACAGAGTTCAAAAAAATACCCTTTATCTGACCCCTTAAAACCAAGGTGTGATTTCTTTAAACCAAAAAACCCAACTACCATTGCTTGGTCCTAGTTTTAAAATTCTGCTCCTGACACTACATACCCTAAACGTGTCTCTGTCCACTTCAGGCTGATATTCCAGACACACAGACTAAAAATAACAGATTTACTACCCAAACTGTCTTGCCTGCAGCTTTTTCAGAAGGCTGCCTGTCTCCTGGGAGCAGGAGGCAGCTCACAGTGCCACATCCCAGTGCAGGAGCTGCTCTTACATAAGCCATGTGGTGCAGCCAGTCCGTGTCTCCATAATGTGATGGCAGGGTTATTTTTACAGTCTCATGGCAACAGGTTTTCTGCTCTGACATGTTTCCATAGTAGTAGCAGGAGGAGGATCAGGTGCTTGCCTGCCCTAAAAGCTTTGTTTTGCTGTGCAGAACGTGTTTAGCCCCTTTGCTTTCTTACATGGAGCAGAACTAAGCTCTGCAGTGCAGAGGGCCAGCTGAGCAGTCAAGCATCCCTGTGTCAGCTAAACTATCTCATTCCAACCCACTGCAGCTTCCAAATTGGGGAACTCTCAGAAGCAAGGTAGCCACTGCCTTGTGCTGAGCCTGTGGTGTCCAGAGAGAAGTGGGAGCTGCTGCTGCCTGACACAAGGGGAGAGTGAACTTCATCCATGAGGGTGTCTCCCACCACACTCTCTGCTGTGCAGCCAGATTCCTGAGAAGATGCTTCATTTGTTTCTTCCTAGGACACAGCAGCCACAATGAAAGCACTAACAGACAGGTTACACAGCACCTTCCTGTTCCTGCCTGTAGAGGTGAGGTGATGTTTCACTTTCAGGTGAAGCTCTGCTCATGTGTTGTTAGTTAGAATCCACAGCCAGAGATGATGCTGAACACACTGAGCTGTGCATGGCAAAAGGTACAATGTGTGTCAGCTTCTCCAAGTATGGAGAATCCGATACTGCTTCCCACCAGTGAAATACACAACTAGCTTCAGGACAGTGCCCAATAAACAGTCACCACAGTGACTGCAGAGTCATTTTTGGAAAACATTTGGTCCTTTTGGTCTCCTAATTCCATAAGAGCTCACACACCCATTCTTGTTCCCCAGTGAAGATGTGCATTCTCCTCCTGTGCCAACAGCTTCAGGACCCAGCAGGACACCTGCTGGGATGAATTCTGCACCTAAATGTGAGCTTGCCATGATGTTCTCATTCACAGAACACCCAGATCTCCCCCTCTGCTGATAGGCCTGTCATTCCAGCCCAGGTCAAAGCCTCCACCATGCTGCTCCTTCCCTGTCAGCCTATGGCATCAAACTGATGGACTGAAGTACCTGAGCAATGACAATACCCCAGCTGCATGCAGGAATCAGCTCCCAGACAAGCAGGGACACAGCTGAACAGCTGAAAGCAGGGGACATCTCTCTGCTATTAATATTTAAGGTTGTGTAGTGAATGACAAAATGCTGCAGGACCAGCTGCTGGGAACAGAGTGCTCCAGCAGCAGCACGAGTGGGAGGCACAGTGCACAAGGACCTCTGACAGAGAGCTCTTGTGCAAGTCCTGGATCCAACACGGGCTCCAGTCCCTTGGCAGCCCCATGCTGCCTTGTTTTCCCACTCTGAAGGGGCAACTTGCTTCTTTGCTTTGCTCTGCTTCTGGATATTTGTCATTTAATCACAATGAAGGTTAGAGGATTATGATCAGTTGCCAAGAAAATCATGAAACCAGACCATCCATCCCAAACAGTGTAATAAAACCCCTCAGAAAGTGATAAACATCTTCACCCCCCTGCTCTCCCTGTTCACAATGCAAAGTGAGTCTCTCAGAAGATGAACTCGAGTTCAGAGCCTCACTGGCAGCTGGCAGTGAGGGAAGCTGAAGTGTTTACCTCCAGAACCCAGCTGAGGAGATATAACAGTAAATTAGGGAGAAACAGGCAGTTTTGCCAATGGCTCATTAAGAAAAATGCCTGCCCACAAAATCATTACCCTGCTAGCAGGCAGGAGTGAGTGTGAAGCAATAGGAAATCCAACCCTAAATCTCTTTCCCATGTGCTGAGCCAAAGAACATTCTGAGCTTGTTGCAAAGTTTCTATTCCTGTTCTTGATGATACTAAAGAAAAAAAATCCCTTTGGCTTCCAGAAAGAAAAGTGAAAAAAAAAAGTCATGCTGAAGCAATAAGTGCTGAGGAAGATTCACAGAATGAGCATTAACCCTTTTTAATTGCAGATGTGGGTGTCTGCAGGGAGCAGGTTCCCAGCAGAGTGTTCAGATATCTCTCTGAGAACCCAGCAGCACTGTGATGATGTGATCAAGGACTTTCATTCCAATTAATTTCTTTCCTGACTAACTGAAGTAACTTTAGCCCTTTACCTGCAGGCTGCCTTAGCAGTAATTTTGTTTGAGGCTGTGAACATAGTAGATTGTGCACATTAGAGCTATCCCAGACCAGAAATGAGCTTAATTTATTTGTTCATTTGAAATAAAACTGTCCCCAGTGGCACCATGTGAAATACTGGGCTGAAGCTGACAGGACACAGTGCTGTAACAAGTAATACCAGTGACCACATCTTGTTAGAAGGAAGAGTTAAATTAGAGACATTTCATAGGAGAACACCATCAACATAAGTCACCTCTAAGGGAAATTGCCTTACCTATGCTTCTGCTTGCTCTTTACATGACTAAGACTGAAAGAATAATAATCATATTTTTGCTTGTCATTTTTGTAGTGCTATTTGCTGTTTCTGCTTCTCTCAACTCTTGTAATGACAAATCAGTTGCGTTCTCGGGTTCCTGCTGTTGCAATACTTGGGTTGCGAATGTAGCAGATAAATTTCAGAGAATTTCAGCTGAATTTCATGATAAATATTTTTCACTTAACCAGGGAGAAAACCTGTGTTAAAAAACAAACAAAACCAACAGAGTCAATTTCTGTTTTAAAAGGGCTTTTTGTTGTTAAGTACTCGCAGTTCCTGGCCTGCATCTCAGTCAGTGCACCATGGACCTGGTGATGCTCATTGCTGGCAGCCAAACCACTCTGGGGGGAAGTTTATCAGGGCTGATGGGGCACTGCTGTGGGACACATAAGCAGGAGAGATGATCATAACCCTCCATCTCTGGCAAGTGCTCTGATACTTGTGATTTGCTGGTACTTGGAGGGGAACATCTTCCAGAAATAGCCAAGTTGGCAGGGTTTCACAACAGGGCTAGAGATCAGACAGTTATATGGTGCTGCACCCAGCTGAAGTATGATACTCTGGTTAAAAGCAGCTATATCATTCCAGGTGGCAGCTTCTTCATGTAACCAGTTCACACAGCTGTAGATCTCACTTGCTGCACCACACCAGCTCACTCAGCCTGCAAACCCCTACCTCCAAGATGTGAAAGCATCACGAGACACCCCTGTACCAGGGGTGACCTGACACTATAGTCCCTTGTCTGCTCAAGAACACATTGAGGGCTTCACATCCTGATGGGTTGGGATATCACAGCCCAGGAGCTCAAAGTAGCATTTGTCACTGCTAATCGCCGTCTGAACACTGGATGAAAGTGCTTGTCCATATCCACAATGAGAACCTCCACTGGCCCTGCCCCACACTTGGGAGTTGAGCACCAAGTCTGATCACCCGCTTGCAGCCCTGAGACGTCCAAACAATTACACAAAGTCATTCCCAACACATGAGCACACATTTAGTCCATGTGATTTATTTTCAATCACAATCTCCACAGCCCAGCAAGAATTCTGAGTGAAAGGCCAGAGACCAGAAGGCTGGGGCCACCAGCCACATTCAGCAGCTAAATTCTCCAGGGTTAACTGCTATGCACCTACAGGAGAAAACAGTCCCCAGGTCTCCATCAGAAGTTCCCCAGCAGCAATTGGCATCCTCTCTGCTATCAGGGCACTGCAAAAACTCTCCTTCATCTACTGACAAGACAGATTTATAGAAGGGAGCAGTCCTTAAAATGGGATGTTCAACACCATCCTCCATTATGCTCAAACACCATTCTCAGATTCATGAGGAATCTGACAACCTATTTTTCTCCTTCCATCCTCCCTCTCTCTCTTCCTCAGCTGCCACCTCTTGAGAGAGGCAGCTTAACAGTGACAGCTGTGCACAGCAATGCCAGCCTTGCTGTCCCTCTGAGGCCTCAGAAGCGAAGGGCTAAGCTACATCTACCTCTCAGGAGTGCACTAACCAGAACATTACTGAGTTTAAAGTGAAAAAGACCCACATTATAGATGCACAAAGTGACATTAAAGCAGAAGGCTGGCCCAGCCTCACGCCTAAAGCTGCTACCAAGGAAATCACCTGGCTGTGTGGCAGGAGAAGAGGCAGCACAGTGAAGTGGCTGCAGCACACGTGGCAGCTGCCAGGGTGAGGTCAGCTCACCTGCACCTGCCAGAGATCCCACAGCCAGCAGCAGGGAATAGCCTGCAGGCAGCATGTCCCCTCCCTGGCCAGGAGAAGTCAGGTGCAGGTTTTGTGCTGCCACGTTTGTGAGAGGAACATCTGGGCTGAAATAGAGATAAAGATCCAAAACAAACAGACACTGAACAAGCAAATATGCAATTCTCACTCTGACAGTCCTCTGTGCCCCAGTGACAATTAATTATTTTCCCTGTCTGTCC
This sequence comes from Camarhynchus parvulus, assembly GCF_901933205.1. Lineage (NCBI taxonomy): Eukaryota > Metazoa > Chordata > Aves > Passeriformes > Thraupidae > Camarhynchus > Camarhynchus parvulus. The sequence continues at coordinate 7,227,497 of NC_044590.1, read as the reverse complement.
CTAACTATTTTCCCAGTTTTCAGCCACCTGAGCTGAAATCCAACACTGCATGGTGCTATCTGACAAAAAGTAGTAAAAATCAGAAGTAATCAACAAAGTAATGGAAAAGGAAAGAACAACTGCCCTGAGCTAGTTCTGTACCTTAAGGTGAGTTACTGGCACAAGTTACCCAGAGAAGCTGTGACCACCTCCTTAGGAAAAAAACAGTTTGCTTAGATAAATTGATTGAGCCCTGCATCTGCTGTTTCCCAGATAACCCACTTCGACAAAGTGTTATTGCATCAGATAAGGGAAAAGGCAGATAAGAAGCAGATCCTGCAGAGGTGGGTTAATGTTTGTTGTCTTGACAATTTCCTCCCTCCCTATAAGGCACAGCTGCATGTGACAGTGTAAACTCCCACCCAAGGGAGGTATTAAGGCCTTTCCCCTAAAACTGAATGCATTTAACCCATGGAAGTCTTTGTTGTGTGTGGGCTCCTAATTGGTGAAGACTGTGACCGTCATGCAGACCACAAACAGTGAAACTGCACTGATCAAATCTCATCACTGGATACCTGGGTAGTGATATTTTTCCTCTCCCCTATCTTTTATTATTCCTTCTTTTTTTCTTTCTCTTATGTTTTCACGTTTTTATTTTTATAGAAAATAGTCAAAACAGCTGTATGCTTCCTTTTGTTTTAAAACAAACCTGCCTCATATATGTACATTGGTCATTCAGTGTTGTTTCACTCTAATTCACCCCAAAGGATCTATTAACAAGACCCTCAGTTACCACTCAAAGGTGGGTGCTAACACCCATCCCTGGAAGTGCTCAAGGCCAGGTTGGATGGGGTTTGGAACAACCTGCTCCAGTGGAAGATGTCCCTGCCCATGGCAGGGGGCTTGGAACAAGATCTTCACATCACCATGGCTGCAAACCTTGGCACACCCTCCCCCAGGGGTAGGGTACTCTGCACCTGGCAGTCTGGAAAGGCTTTTGATCATTTAGTGAACTCTGCTGAACTTTCACAGAGAGAACTGATGGATTTTTCTGTCTCCTAAACCATCAAATTGAGGTGGCATAACTTTTGGGAAGATGTGTTAATCAAATGAAAGCTATCAAACTCAATACAGCAGCAAGTGTGACACGTTGAAAATCAAATAGTTCTCTCCCGTGAATCACCCTGTCCTTACATTCTGTGAACCCAAGGAAGAAGAAAGGCTGCCAAAATTCAACCACTAACAGTAAAACCAGGAGTGACATTTCAGCTTTGTTCTGAGCTGATTTGTCAAACTGACATTTCCAGTGATCTGATGACACCAGTTTTCCAATGAAAAAGGACTGGAGAGAGACAGGGTGACTGCAGCAGCGATGGGCCAGGCGAGTCCTGTAGGTGTTTGCAGGAGTTGGAAGTGACAAGGTTCATCTGATGCATCTAATACCAAGCAGTAGAACTGCACAGTCCTTTTCTTACCCTGCAGGAATCTTGGAAAATCCTGAGTTGAAAGGGACCTACAAGGATCTAAGTCCAGCTCCTGGCCCTGTGCAGGATCACCCAAAGAATGTATAGTATAAAAACATTATAAAACATGTGTATATTATATATATATATATATATATGATAATAAAATCCAGTTGCTGCCTAGTGTTAGATGTACCTGAGATTGGAAGTTTATGTATAAATACGCACACAAAGTGTAAAAAATCAGATCCCAAAGTAAGTATCCATCCATTTGGGAAAATCCATTGTAAAAACCTTTATTGTTGCCCTGGAGAATGGTGAAGGAATATTGCAGGAGGGTGGCATGGGAGAACAGACCAAGCACTGGCAGAAGGAGAGGATGAAAAAAAGAGCAAAAGAACAAAATGCCTGTTGGATATTCCCAAAGAAAAGACAGTCATTCTCACCTTCTTCAATCAATTATGCATTTCAGTTTTCAGGAACATTCCCCACCTTGTGACTTGCCAACCTACAGATGGGAGAGCAGACTTAGTGGCTTTTAGTTAGCATTTCCTGCAGTTTTCCAGAACTTCACTGCAGAAGACCTGCATAACCTGATTCATCAGCTGCTCGTGTGCAAGCATGTTTATTTAAGGTTATGGGGGCAGGGAGATTCAACAAAAACCCCCTCATGTTTGTGTTTGGAGGATTCCTGGAGGAAAGGCAGAGCAGGCAGCCTATGGGGAACTCCCACAGCACCAAATAAACAAACTCTGTCACACGCTTCCAGAAATACACGTAACGCAACATATGTTGTTGGGAATTTTAAGTCCCATTTTAAATTTGTGTATGTTACAGAAGAACTTAATTAAACAGGAAAGACAAAAAAGGTGTTGGGGAACTATGGCAAATGAGCAGAAAAATTCTGAAATCAGCCTAGGCTGCACATTGCATAGAAGAGGGTGAGGAGTGGCCCAGATAAGGCACCCAAGGAGAACAGCTCCCACACTGCTGCCCAGGTCCAGCTCCCTCCAGCCCCAGGATGTGGCACTGGGCACATCCTGACCTACCGCTGCCTCTTGAGTGTGGGAATGGGCAACCCAGGATGTCACAACACGGGGCTGCTCCAGAGCACAGACCAACAGAAGGAGCAACATGGAGTTTATTTTTACTTGCCTGCAAGTTTTGAGGTCAGCCACAATCTATTTAAGTTGTTGGTATAATTTCAGTAATCACAGGCTTTTCACATATCCTTATTTACTGTGTTCTGGTTATTTACCATGTTAATTGAGGTTGTGGGGCAGAAAATCAGCTTAATATAAGGGTTTTGTTGCCAATTAACACTTCCCATTTGTAGAGTTAGATAATCACTAGCTGCTATCCTCCTGGTTGTAATTCACGAGTTAGTTTGCATAATTACCTCCCAGTCACTTCTCACGAGGGTAAGACAAATCCTCCTGTCCCAGCCTCCTCACCAGACCTGCTGCACAAAACAGAGGGACTGCTCACTCGCAGGGGTGTGTTTTTAATTATACACCACACAACACTTAGGATGTTAAATGGCTTGAATCCTCTAGCACAGGCAAGGCATTTCTCAGTGTCACATTATATTGTCAGAATTTCTATGGGAAACAAAATTTTTCCTCAATCCCCAGATCAGTGACTGAAGTGGAAGCTGTGGTGTTCAGCACAGCTCCAGGTTTGGGGGGATAAACATGACTCAGAGCATAAACCTGCCTTTCTCTACATGCAGGGCAGAGAGAAGTTCATGCCAACCAAATCCACCCCAGACTGGTAATAGATATTCCTTCCTGGAAGAGTTAAAGGCCAGATTGGGCTGGGCTTTGAACAACCTGGTCTAGTGGAAGCTGTTTCTGCCCATGGCAGTGGGGTAGAATGAGATGACCTTTAAGATCCCCTCCAACCCAAACCAAATCATTCTGGGCTTCTGTGGTAACGGAGCCTCCTGTAATCTCTTCACAGTCTCAGGATGGAATTCCACCCAGTAAGTTTACACCAGACTTGACATCTAACACAGTGGGATTTCTCTAAATCCAAACAGATGTTTTCACAACTCCATCTTTGGGGGCTGCCCTAATGCTCGTTAACCAGGAGCCCAATTAGCCACCTGTCCTGCACACAGCTCCACCTTCTTGCACACCTGCAGCTGAACTGAAAAATTCCAGAGCATGAACTCAGCCAGAACCCCACAGTCAGAACCCCTGGGAGCAGTATGTTCCTCCACACAGAGCTCTGCACTTTATACCTTCACCACTGAGGTAACTTTGGTTCTACAAATAAACTGAGCTGACTTTTGGCTGCTGAAATAAACTCTTACACAAGAAGCAGTGTTTTGGAGGTACATGTTGATCAGAAACCTGGCCAGGAGCACTGCTCCATGTTACCTTGCTCTGCCCAATTCTTCCTGTGGGTTTCCTGCATATTTTCCTCTCCCTCTGAAGAACGAAGGCACCCATTCATCTCTCACTTTCCCTGGAAGAGCACACACTTACCAGTTTCATAACCCAAGTGATGCCAGGGCTCTTGCAAAATTCTTCCACAAACAAATAGTACTCTGAAGGCATTTTGAGGGACTTCAGAATAAAGGCACGTTTTCTTGCCTCAGGCTTTCCTGCTTCTCTTTCTAACTTCTTCTGAAAGCTCTTCAGAACCTTTGCTAAGCAGCTGCTCTGACTCAGCTGGGTAGAAAGAAAAATACAAGATTCAGCATAACAAATGCTCCCACAGTATGACTTGCTTTAATTGCCCTTGAGAAGCTTCTGGGGATCAACTGCACCACATATTCTGAGAGGAAAAATAAATAAATATGGATACCACTGATAACTGCTTTTTCTTTGTGGAGGAAGAGGATCAATTTCAATTTTGTCTCTCTGCATGAACACTGGGGGCTAGGACAGGGCAAGTCTTACAGTCCATATTCCTCCATTTCTGCTGTAGCTCTCCTGCACAGCCAGCATCACCCTCTCTAGGGCAGGCAGCTGCCCACAGTGACCCTGCAGCAGCTCAGCCACACTGCTGAACCACTGCAGGTCAACCCAGTGCTACAAACCACCCTCAACCTCCCTCCATAGAGTCACAGACTGGCTGGGATTGGGAGGGACCTTAAAAGCTCATCCCATTCCACCCCCTTTCCATGGGCAGGCACGTATTCCACTAGGGCAGGCTGCTCAAATCCACACTTGGTGAGGACTAAGGCTCCTTGGTGGGATCACATCCTGCTCAGCCACAGCGCTGCAGGAGACAGTGCTCAGGAGAGGACAGGGCTGTCAGTGTTTATACATTGGAATGGGCTGTCCAGGAGATGCTGGGATCATCATCCCTGGAGGTGTTTAAGGAAAGACTTAAAATACCTGGAGGTGGTTAAGGAAAGACTACGAATAGCACCCAGTGCCCTGGTCTGGCTGACAAGGTGGTGTTCAGTCCTAGGTTGGACTCCATGATCTCAGAAATCTTTTCCAACCTAATTAATTCTATTATGCCTGTAGCATGCAAACCTGCCCATAGATACCAGCCATACTCCCCATACACGGTGGGAAGCTTGGGGAGGGGGGGCTATCCTTGCCCTCACCTGCACACAGAGCACATGGGGCTTAACACGCTGCCCCGGGGACGTGCAGGAGTTGGGACACAGAGCCGGGAACCTGCCGGGAGCCCACCGGGAACGCTCCGGCCCTCGCTCCGAGCCGGGCCGCGACCCCCGGCCCCCGCCCGCCTCTGAGGGCGCCGGAGCCCGCGCCCGTCCCCATGGCAACCGCGCGGCTGCGCGCCAGGGGGCGCTCTGGGCACGCGCGCCCCCACACGGCCGCCGCGGCCCCGGCCTGATCCCCGGCCTGTCCCGGCCCCGCGACCCCCGGGCTGACCCCTCCCTGCGGGCAGCCGGCCACAGGCGCTGCTGGGGAACCCCTCAGCCCTGCTCCTCGCTGGCACTGCCCATCCTGCGGCCCTGCGAAGTCCCCAGGACACTCCTGCAGCTCCCCGGGCAGGGCAGGGATCCTGCGGCACCTGGCTGCAGGTGGGCACGGGCAGGGCACGGAGGGGTGTGGCGCAGGCAGGGGTGGGCACAGTGCGAGCAGGGGTGGACGCGCTGCGGGCAGGGCAGGGATAGGTATGGTGCATGCAGGGGTGGGCATGGCGTGGGCAGGGGTGGGCATCCTGCCGGGCGCTTCGCCGCGTGGCCGCAAAGACCTTCCTTGATGAAGCAGGACAAAGGTTTTGTTCTTCTCCCAACAGTGCAGCCTTGTCCGGCCGCGGGCAGCGGCGACAGGCAGCAGCCAGCGCGGCCCCGTGCTCCCACGCCACGGCGCAGGGGGGGAGTTTCTCCTCCTTTGTCTACTCCCGGCCAGGCAGCAGCCGGTGCGCGGCAGCGCCGGAGCAGCCGGGGAAGGGCCTCGGCAGGAGCCGCGGAGGACGGCGGCCGCGGTGCCCTCTGCCCCGGCACAGCCACCGGCCCGGCCTGGCCGCGCTGGGAGCGAGCAGCGATCCCGGAGGAGCCAAGCTCTTCATGACGGAAACCCGACCAGGCAGCGGGGACGGCAGCTGCGCCCGGGAACGGGGAGGACGGCAGCATTGGGGACAAGGACACCCGCGTCCCGTCCCCACCCCCGGCGCCCGCCGTCGGCCATGGGGAACGGCATGAGCCAGGTAACGGGGAGCGCTGGGGCGGCTGCTCTGCAGTTCGGCCATGCCCGGGCGGCTCGGCCGGTGCCGGAGGTGGGGACCCTTACCTGGCGGCTGCCTCTGCCGTGCCAAGCGGCGTTTCACCTGCCGGCACCGCGTCCCGCACAGGGCTCGGCTCTTTCTTTGTTTGTTTGTTTATCTGCCGGCAGAGCAACACCGGAGGTGAAACAGGCAGGGACACTGCGCTGGGACAGCTGACAGCTGCCCGGGGAGGTGGAGGGAAGGGGGTCACAGCGAGTTCCTTCAAGGAAGGGGGGAACTTTTCCCAACACCTTTAATCCCAAAGAACCAGCGCCAAGCACACGCTGTGAGCCCTGTATGACCCCCAGCCTGGTGGTCCCGCACCCCCTGCTCAGCGGGGCTGGGCTGTGCGTGGGGCTCGGCATCACGGGGCAGAGGGGATGGGCACTGTTTTATTTATGTTCTGCCCCGTTTTCTCCTCTGAGGAGCATGTCAGCAGGGTGCTGGGGACAGGCACATGCTGTTTATTCATGGTTCAGTGTCCTGCCCTTGGGAGCTGCCCTTGCTAACTGGCGTTCTCCCACCCGCTCCTCTCAGTGCCGCAGCTGTGAGTTAAAGGCACCCTGTCGATAGGAAATTGATCTAAAATCGCAGGAATCACAAAAAAAAACCAAACCCAACAAACCCTTCTTTAAGCTGTTCAGTCGAGAGAAACGTTTCCAAATGTGAACAGTGAGACAAGTGTGAGTCCAGCTGTGCTGGTGAAAATCACCTCCACCTGCCCTGAGCACCAAATATTGCTGCAGGGAGAAACTGGCAGAGAACCGGCTGGATACAGGATTGAACTCACTGCCCAGGCTGGGAGTGAGGGGGAATATAAAATAGCTCTGGCTGACAGGGTTTGCAAGGTGTCCTGCTTCTGCATCTGCAGTGCTGTTAACAGAGGCCTTGTCAAGTAATTATCTTTTCATCACGAGAAATGGAATTTCCCCAGGGAAATGACCTGAAAGCATGGTATCCATACAATCTGTGCCTGAGCTGTGAGAAATGGGCTTCCTGCAGTGCAGAGTGAGGGGAGCGGAGCTCAGGGCTGGGAGGGGGACAGCTACATCCCCTACAAGCTTCTCTGTGCCTGTTGCTTTCCCATCCCTTGAGCAGCAGGGCTTCCACAGGTCATGGGTATAGTCCAAGGCTGTACAAAGGTGTATGCAACTTGCTGAGCTCAGGTAATAAACCCTAGCGGAGGACTAATTGATGATAAACAGGAGGAGCAATAAAAAAACTGTGTCTGGCTCCCAGCACCCGTGAGAATGCTGTGCCAGGTGGTTGAAGGTGCCAGGGCTACATCCAGCCCACATCCTGGATGCCAGGGCAGTGGCAGCCCTGGGAATGCACAGGTCCAGCTGCCCCAGCACCATTCCTGCCCTGGGGCTGGATGGTCATGTCAGTGGCAGAACTTTGGCCCCTCCAGCCAAGGTCTGTGTTTCCCAGCTTGGATCCCAGCATAGTGGGCACCACAGCACAAGGTCACTGCTCACACTGCCACTTCCCCTTGTGTCCCACAGATCCTTCCTGGCCTCTACCTTGGGAACTTCGTTGGTGAGTGGAACCCCGCTGCTGCAGAGGTGTTCTCCAGCTGGGGAGTGGGGCTTGCTTGAGCTGGTGTCTCCCTGCCTGCAGATGCTGCCTGACATCCTGCCTGCACCCACCACCCTGCCTGTGCCCACTGCTCTGCCTGCGCCCACTGCTCTGCCTGCACCCACAGCCTGCTCTGCTCTGCCACCCAGTTTGGGTTGGCAGTAGTGGGAGTGAAAACACTGTGGGAAAGGCAAGGCAGAGACCCCTGCCTTTGCATGGTTTCCTTATTTAACAGCTGCCCTGAGCTCTTGGGATGCATGGGGGAAAGGAGCCAAGGAGGAAATATGGATCCCCTGCCAGGAGCAGAGGAGCTGGTGGTGCCACACGGGTAAAGGGAGCAGGACTGGGGCGCTTCAGGGTAATGCTCCCCAGTTTTGCAGCTGTAGAAGAGGCCAGAGGGGGCTGCCCACCCTCAGGAGGGAATTTCCCAGAGGCAGAGTCACCCCTTCTCACACCAAGTCACTATTTTAAGGAATTTTCATTGTCAGGGGACAGTTAATGGCCAAGTGTTGGCATCTGCAGTGGCAAACCAGCATTTATAAATACTCCTGCCTCCCTGATGGCTCCTTTGCCAGCTGGATTCCTGCTGTAAGTGCTACACAAGTTTAAAACCACTGGTGTGAATTGCTAAGGAAATGTCACTGGAGTGACAGCCCTGTTCTCCCTTTGCTCCTTGGAGCACTTTGGGTTAGTCTAGGGGGGCTGTGGCTTGCTGGGAGCAGAGGGACAAGGACACCCAGCTGCCATCAGGGGGGTTCCTGTGAGCAGCCTCTGCTGCGGGGCCTAGGCCTGATGCCGTCCAAGCACTCCTCATCACTCTGCCAGGCAATCCAGGGTGACAAGATTCTAGGCCTGCAACATTAAGCTCACAGAGGCATCTCCTCCAACTGGAAGCTTTTCCAGCCCTGGTAATAAGCCTTGATTCCAGTGTCAGCAGTTGCTGTCACTGCCTGCTGAGGCGGATGGGAAGGTGGCAGGTGTGTGAGTGCCCATCTCTCTCCCCACACAGAGCAGCTTCCCTGCAGAGCATCTCCCTTGAGACTCACTCCTATTAAAATTCACATCATGCCGTTAGCACTTCCTGGGCTGGATCCCTGAGCCAAGGTTTTACAGCACGTGAAAGTTTAGAAACCCAAAAGAATGAGAGGGGGAAATGTTTCCCCTCCTCTCTGGTCACGCTTGCTGCATCTGCTGGTTGTGGCATGAAAGGGAGACACTTGGAAGCTGCTCAGCAAGACAAGCACGCTCCCCTCCCTGTGCAACAACTGCTGCGCTGGACTAGAGGCCAGGATCACATCCAGAATGCTGAAGCATTGGTGACAGGCAGGGCATTGCCCCCAACAGCCAAGGACACCCGGTTTCTGCCCATGCAGCTGCAGAGAGAACAGACCAGAGAGCAGCAAATCACTGCTCAGGTGTTTCTACAGAAAATTAGAGATTATATAAATTGCTGCAGCTCCACTTCCATAGTTCACAAGATTAAGCAGTTCTCTCAGGCTGCAGCAAGTCCCAGTGCTGTGTGTGTGTCTGCTCAAGGAGCTGTGGGCAGGGCACATCTCCTCCCAAAGTGGGGACAAGTACAGGCAGGAGGGACACTACCTGCTGACCCAGAGTGTTTCTGTGCAGGTGTGAATGGTTCAACCAGCATGAGCAGCAAGGAGAAGGGATCAGGGAAAGGCCTCTGCTCTGGGATCATGGGATTGGCATTCCAGGTTTCCATGTTTGCCCGTATCTGCACTGCTGCATGTGGGGGTGGGATGCAGTTGATCTGCTAGAGCAAGGCTCTGTGTGCTGGCTGGCTGTAGAAGCAGGGTGGGAGCACTGTGGGAAGAGAAGGGTAGAAAATGAATACATGTTTATGTCTGATTTTATCCTTCAGATGCCAAAGACCTGGAGCAGCTAAGCAGGAACAAGATCACCCACATTGTTTCGATCCATGAATCCCCCCAGCCCTTGCTGAAGGTAGGGTCCTGCACCAGATGTCACCCTGCAGATTCCTGCAGCTCCTTCCATGCTGCATCTTCTTTCCCCCCCCTGAGAATCCCATGGCACATACACCTCTCCCTGGTCCCTGATCACAGAGGGGCTGGGCAGCCCTCTGGCATGGGAAATTGGCTGTCTTGTGACTATAACCCGACCTTGAACACTGACGGGAAACAGTTTCCAGCTCTCCAGACTCCTCTTGTTTCCCATCCTCTCCCACAAGCTACTGGTGTCCCCTTGCTGTGCCCTTCACCCCAGGGAGAGTGTGGCCCCATCCCCATGCAGGGGGGTGCTGTGTGGGGGAAGCAAAACTGTCTAGGCAGCTGTGGGTGAGGAGCAAAGGCACTGCCAGCCCTGCTCTGACCATGTATGACACCCTGGCTGCAGTGCCTGAGCTTCTCCTCTTCCTATTCTGGTTTCCAGGACATTACCTACCTCCGCATCCCCCTGCCTGACACCCCTGAAGCCAACATGTGAGTACCCTGGGGAGGCTGGGGACATGCAGGGAGGTGGGAGGGTGATCAGAGGTGAGGGCTCCCAGCTTCTCAAGCCCTCCATGTGCTCCAGCTCCTCAAGCACAAGAACCCACAGGCTGGAGATGTGATGCCACAGTGCAGGGGAGCATCCCAGTTCAGTGGCTGCTGTGAGGATGTGAGCCCTGGGGTGAGGTGAGGGGCAGCCACTCCTCAGCACCCATGGAGAGGGGCAGCCAGCATCCCCCCAGGAGGTGTCTGGAGAGGGGAGAGCACATAAAGGGGATGGAGCCAGCCAAGGGCACAGGCGTGGCTGGAGATTCAAGCAGCCAGCGTCCCATTGCCCCAGCATGAGTCACACAAGTCACAGGGCAGCCCCGTGCATCCCCAGCACAGTGTCCCCTTCTGTGTCCCCAGCACAGAATGAGCTGGCAAATCCACCTTTCCTTGGGAATAAACAGCACTGAGCTGTTCAGGTCTCAGCAGTGGCTGGCAGATCCCCTAAAACAACTCAAACATACAGGGCTGTTCTGCCTGCAGCTAAAAATGCTGTTCCACCCCTGAAGTTCTCATTCTGTCTGGTTTATTTTTCCTGCTAGCAAGAGGCACTTCAAGGAATGCATCAGTTTTATCCATCAGTGTCGCCTGCATGGAGGGAACTGCCTCGTCCACTGGTAATGTTTCCCCTGTGCCTGCTGCTTTGTCAGATACAGCCCCCAGCCCCTCACTTCAGATCAGAGCCAGCCTGTGCCAGAGGGCTCTGTGCCAATGGACCCACCCAGGATCCACCCTTGGCTGTGGCTTGTGACTCAAACCCAGCAGGATCCAGGCAGTCCTGGAGCTGGGGCAGCTTTTTGCTGCAGCTGAGTGCATGGGATGAGCAAGGTTTGGGGCAGGCAGCCAGGCAGTGGCTGCTACTCCCATTCCCTGTAGAGGAGTGGGTATTTATAGGCACTGATGGCCAGGACCTTGGAAGGTCTCAGGCCTCTGGGAGAGCAAGTCCTTGGAGAAGAAGAACTGAAATATCTGAGGCACAGGGGTGGAGGAAGAGGCAAGCGTGGGGTCAGGGTGTGCCACTAACACCAGCCCTTCTGCACTTTCCCTTGCCAGCCTGGCTGGCATCTCCCGCAGCACCACCGTGGTCGTTGCCTACGTGATGGTTGTGACGGAGCTGAGCTGCCAGGAGGTGCTGGATGCCATCCGAACCATCCGGCCCGTGGCCAACCCCAACCCCGGCTTCAGGCAGCAGCTGGCTGAGTTCAGCGGCAGCGCAGCCCGCAAGGTGGGACCCGCCTCTGCCACCTGTGCCCTGCTCCATGGCTGAGCCTGCCGCGGGCCTCAGAGCAAGGACAAGTCCTGAGGGGACTCAGTTTCTTCCCTGCTCCCCTTGCTGGCAGGCTTGGACCTGCCCTTGTAAACCAGCACTGTATTTTACTTCTTGCTCCTTCCCCAGGTCCGCAGGCACCTGAAGCAGAAGTATGGGATGTCCCCTTTCAATGATGAGGAAGAAATAAAGGCCTTGCTGCCAGTAGGGAGAGAAGGAACGTCCAGGACAGAGGGAGCTGTGCAAGGACTGGTCCCAAGAGCCAGAGACATGAGGAGCACAAGTCCCTTCCTGCTGCGGGTGAAGAGGACGTTCTCCTGCATCCCGGCTTGTCTGAAGTGACCCAGGCCAGGGGAGAGCAGTGAGCATCACCCAACAGCCTGGGAGAGATGAAGGAG